>NC_081314.1:91778316-92081347 GCF_026419965.1 Kogia breviceps | reverse complement strand
TATAATTCGAATGTTGGTGCATTTAATGTTTTCCCAGAGGTCTCTGAGTTCTTTTCATTCTCTTTTCTTTATTCTGCTCTGCAGTAATTATTTCCACTATTTTAACTTCCAGGTCACTTATCTGTTCTTCTGCCTCATTTATTCTGCTATTGATCCCTTCTAGACTATTTTTAATTTCATTTATTGTGTTGCTCATCACTGCTTGTTTCCTCTTTAGTTCTTCTAATTCCTTGTTAAATGTTTCTTGCATTTTCTCTATTCTATTTCCAAGATTTTGGATCATCTTTACTATCATTATTCTGAATTCTTTTTCAGGTAGACTGGGTATTTCCTCTTCATTTGTTAGGTGTGGTGGGTTATTACTTTGCTGTTTCATCTGCTGTGTGTTTTTCTGTCTTCTCATTTTGCTTATCTTATTGTGTTGGGGTCTCCTTTTGGCAGGCTGCAGGTTTGTAGTTCCCTTTGTTTTTGGTATCTGTCCCCAGTGGCTAAGGTTGGTTCATTGGGTTGTGTAGGCGTCCTGGTGAAGGGGAATAGTGCCTGTGTTCTGGTGGATGAGGCTAGATCTTGTCTTTCTGGTGGGCAGGTCCACGTCTGCTGGAGTGTTTTGGTGTGTCTGTGGCCTTATGATTTTAGGCAGCCTCTTGCTAGTTGTTTGGCATAGGGTGTCTAGTACTGCAGCTTGCTGGTCGTTGAGTGAAGCTGAGTCTTGGTGTTGAGATGGAGATCTCTGGGAGATTTTCGCCATTTGATTTTACGTGGAGCTGGGAGGTCTCTTATGGACCAGTGTCCTGAAGTTGGCTCTCCCACCTCAGAGGCACAGCACTGACTCCTGGCTGGATCACCAAGAGCCTTTCATCCACACGGCTCAGCATAAAAGGGAGAAAAAATAGAAAGAACGAAAGAAAGAGGATAAAATAAAATAAAATAAAGTAGGATAAAATAAAGTTATGAAAATAAAAAATAAAATAATAAAAAAAGAACAGACGGACAGAATCCTAGGACAAATGGTGAAAGCAAAGTTATACAGACAAAATCTCACCCAGAAGCATACACATAGACACTCACAAAAAGAGGAAAAGGGGAAAAAATAATATATCTTGCTCCCAAAGTCCACCTCCTCAATTTGGGAAGATTCGTTGTCTATTCAGGTATTCCACAGATGCAGGGTACATCAAGTTGATTGTGGAGCTTTAATCCACTGTTTCTGAGGCTGCTGGGAGAGATTTCCCTTTCTCTTCTTTGTTTGCACAGCTCCCGGGGTTCAGCTTTCGTTTTGGCCCCGCCTCTGCGTGTAGGTCACCTGAGGGCGTCTGTTCTTTGCTCAGACAGGACGGGGTTAAAGGAGCAGCTGATTTGGGGGCTCTGGATCACTCAGGCTGGGGAGAGGGAGGGGTACAGATGTGGGGCAAGCCTGCGGTGGCAGAGGCTAGCGTGACATTGCACCAGGCTGAGGCACACTGTGCGTTCTCCCAGGGAAGTTGTCCCTGGATCACAGGACCCTGGCAGTGGCGGGCTGCACAGGCTCCCAGGAGGGGAGGGGTGGAGAGTGTCCTGTGCTCGCACACAGGCTTCTTGGTGGCGGCAGCAGCAGCCTTAGCGTCTCATGCCCATCTCTGGGGTCCACGCTTATAGCCACGGCTTGTGCCCATCTCTGGAGCTCCTTTATAAGTGGCACTCTTAATCCCCTCTGCACGAGCACCAGGAAACAAAAAGGCAAGAAAAAGTCTCTTGCCTCTTTGGCAGCTCCAGACTTTTTCCAGGACTTCCTCCCGGCTAGCTGTGGCGCACTAGCCCCCTTCAGGCTGTGTTCATGCCGCCAACCCAGGTCCTCTCCCTGGGATCTAAGCTCCGAAGCCCGAGCCTCAGCTCCCATCCCCTGCCCACCCTGGCAGGTGAGCAGACAAGCCTCTCGGGCTGGTGAGTGCTGGTCGGCACCGGTCCTCTGCGGGAATCTCTCCACTTTGCCCTCGCACCCCATTACTGTGCTCTCCTCCATGGCTCCGAAACTTCCCCCTCCGCCACCCCGTCTCCGCCCATGAAGGGGCTCCTAGTGTGTGGAAACCTTTCCTCCTTCACGGCTCCCTCCCACTGGTGCAGGTACCGTCCCTATTCTTTTGTCTCTGTTTTTTCTTTTTTCTTTTGCCCTACCCAGTTACGTGGGGAGTTTCTTGCCTTTTGGGAGGTCTGAGGTCTTCTGCCAGCGTTCAGTGGGTGTTCTATAGGAGCAGTTCCACGTGTGGATGTATTTCTGATGTATCTGTGGGGAGGAAAGTGATCTCCACATCTTACTCTTCCGCCATATTCTCCTGGTCCCCCCTGCAGGTATATTTGTTAAGCTTTTGTGTCCCTTTCAAAGCTTTCTTTGATATATGGAGTTGGAGGAAAGGGAAAATGGAGAGACAAAAAATTAAAATGTATGTTAAATAATTTAATTCAAAGGGACCTACGTTCTAAACTCTGAACACCAGTGTTTTGGGCCATTTATATATTTGGGCTATTTACTGGTGCCTTTTCAAGAGGTTGCTCAGTGGATTGCTGGTTTGGAAAGGTGGGTAGGAATTGGAGATATCAAAGAGGGTAGCCTCCTAATTCAGCAGGTTGTTAGGTGAAGTGTCAAAGAAAATTGAATTTTAGGAAGAGAGCCACACATCTCAGGTTGCCAGTCCCAGTTTGCGCTTGCTGTCCCAGCGTAATTATTAATAGTGACCTATTTGATTCTCAAAAGTGTCCTGTGTGGAATGGCCGCCTTCATTTTTGGTCATGCAGAGTGGAGAATATTGGCCTGATTAATGGGAAAGATGAAGAGGTCTCAAGGGAGAGTTATGAGGGTAATTTCTGTGCAGGGTTTCCTTAAAAGGCTTCTTGTGCTTTCTGAAATGCCTCGCAGACTTTCTTCTGACGCACTTCTCATCATCAGTTTATTTTTCTTTGATGCAGTTCTTACAGGGCCAGTGTGTCTCAGCACGGCCTGGAATTCTGTGAGACTCGTGGGCAGCAGTGCTGCATCCATGTGTGATTCAAACCTGAACAGATTGGCTGTGAATGGGGTGATAAGAATAGAGAGAAGCACATAGCAGTAGACCAAACTTCCTGTGTACCGCCTTTGAATACTGTTTCACTGTCTGAAATAGCATTCATCTTTTGGCTGGGATCATTTATTCCCTCTGGAATTAAGCAATGGCATTGGCAGCAAAAGAAACTATTTTGGGAAGGAGATGTGGGAGGAATTTTGCTGTGTATGACAGGCTGGGCAGAAGTACCTTTCATGCTTTTGAGGGCCGCACTGTTCATTAGTGCCCTGGTAAAGAGAAACTGACAACTTTCTGATAATCCCAAATGTAATGAATGTTGAGGTGAATGCATACACACTGTCATCTATGAAGATTAACAAAGACTGAGTTTAGTTGTTTCAACTTAATTCACCTACATGACAGAAAGAGAACTTTTCTTTGGAGATTAGCCTCTAATGCAGATGCTTTTGAGAAGGGGTAAAATATAACATCTTGTTCCTGTCCCCTTCCTCACATACGCCCTTGCAGTTGTCTTTGCATATTCACATGCAGACTTTTCTAGATTGTTGGAGTTTAAAATAAGGCAATGAACGCTGTGTGTGTCCCTCCCCCCCTTCCCCACAAAGCTGAGGTGGGTAGGGCTTGGCAGCTGGTAGCAGCTACAGAGATAAATAAGCATCAGGACTCCTGGATGGACAGGGTGCAGAAGCGCCTGGGATGAGGTTGTGCATCCGAGTGCCTTCCGTGGGACGAGGCCATGAGGATGGAGCTGCAGCTGGAGTCCAGAAGTTCAGGCAGTAAAAGGGAGGTGGGGCTTATAAGAACCCGTTTAATAGTCCTTTTGATCAAACTGTTGCATTTTTGGGGTGGGGAGAGTACTTCAGAGGACAGATGAAAGTCATTTATGCCATTTTGTCATTTAATGGATGTATTTAATGAAAACCAGGGAATTATTTTAGTCTGTTCCTATTTGACTTTTCTATTTCATAGTCTTCCGCTAATAAAGAGAACTACCTTCAGAATTTTGTTTTTACAAATTTTCTGCAATTAGATGTTAAAAACAGCAGCCCAAGGCTGCTTAACACTTTTCTATTTTGTTACTGATAACCAGTTTGGAAAACGTTTTTCTTTTCTTTTTTTTTTTTAAATTAATTTTTATTGGAGTACAGTTGCGTTACAATGTTGTGTTAGCTTCTGCTGCACAACAAAATGAATCAGCCATACATATACATATGTCCCCTCTCTTTTGGATTTCCCTCCTGTTTAAGTTGGAAAACATTTTTCTATGGAAGGCTTTTGAATTCTCTTTTCAATGTGGTAGATGTAATAACCAAAGATGTTTTTTGCTATTTTATTTTTTTCTTTTCACTTCGGCAGTTGGGCTGATGTGAAAGGTAAAGATGTTGAGATTCCTCAGTCCAAACAGTGCTGTCTAGGTTTATGATAAGCATTTTGTAAACTATATCCCCTTGTTCGCAAATGTATAGTAAGTTTACTTAAAGTCAAAAATCATAAATACCTATGTGTTTTACATGGGGAGCTTGGTGAAGTGTCAGTTAGTGGTACCATTATAGACATCAAGGGCCTTATATTAATTTTTTTTAGACAAATAAACTATCATTTTATTTTCTAGCTAAATGATTCAAAGATTTAATGATCTCAGAATTTGAAATATGTTGCTGTCTTTGTATCTGGATGTGACGTTAAATGTTCTTCATCTTCTTGCGACATTCTCTTTTTTAAAAAATCATTTCAATTTTTCATTTGAGAAATTGGTGGGAAAGACCTTTATATGGTGACAAGACATAAAAAAGAGTTTTAAAAAATTTGAAGCATTTCAAGAAAAAAGTTGAAGACCTAATTATTATGCCTTTCAAATTAAGCCTTTTCTAAAGTAGCACTTTCCTTTTGTGTGTCTAAACAGTAGAATGATATTTCTGTAGGAAGTTAGAGAATTAATATTTTTTAATAGTTTTTTTAAAAATTTATTTATTTTAGGCTGTGTTGGGTCTTCGTTGCTGCATGCAGGCTTTTTCTCCGGTTGCGGTGAGCAGGGGCTACTCTTCATTCGTTGTGGAGCATGGGCTCTGGGCACATGGGCTTCAGTAGTTGTGGCACATGGGCTCAGTAGTTGTGGCTCGCAGGCTCCAGAGCACAGACTCAGTAGTGTGGTGCACTGGCTTAGTTGCTCTGTGGCATGTGGGATCTTCCCGGACCAGGGCTCGAACCCGTGTCCCCTGCATTGGCAGGTGGATTCTTAATGACTACGCCACCAAGGAAGCCCTAGAGAATTAATTTTAAACTCAAATATTAAGTCTACAGTGATGAAAGAGCTAGATATTGTTGAAGGTGGATAGTAGAGGGAGGGAAGGGGATGAAGATTTTAAAAAGGAGATTAAACAAAAACATTTGAAGTGTTTGGAGAATTGATAAATCAAGAAAGGTCTCACTGAGTGCTAGTTTGTGCTAGGATCAGCACTGGGATATACAAATAAAGAATTGAATTTGAGAGGAAAATCAGGCATTGTTAACCCAGGTTTCATCTGGATTTATAAATGGGTTCATCAAAGATGATGAAAAACATCACCAGCCAAGTATCTGTGAGATTATGTGTGGGTTGAATTCACCAGGGGTCCTTATGTCTTTTTATTCGGAGTTGTCTCCTTCTCACAAACTCACTGACCTTCCCTCCTCTGTGTTCTAGGAGAGACAGCGTCTGGAGACCATCCTCAGTCTCTGTGCTGAGTACACAAAGCCTGACAGTCATGTGTCCACTGGCACCACCGTGGCAGATGTACAGAAAATCAATAAGGAACTGGAGAAGCTGCAGCTCTCTGATGAGGAGTCTGTGTTTGAAGAAGCCCTGGTGAGCCCTGACACCAGATACAGGTGCCACCAGAAAAGCTCTCTCCACGATGCAGACCTGGCAGGCTTTGGGAGCCTCAGTCAGAGTAGCGCCAGCTTCCTTTCCCTCAGGAGCTCCAGGAATGATGAACTGATCAGGGACCTCACCAGGACTCCCCCACCACCCTCTGCCTTTCTGAAAGCTTCCAGCGAGTCTGCTTATCTAAGTATCCTACCAAAGGTAAAGCGGGCCACACACAGAGATTAAATTTAGGGCCTGGACCATGCATCTGCACTGGCCTAGACACTAGAGGTTTTATCCTGGTTGTTTTCCAAAATGTTTTCAGTGAAGCTTCAATTTAAGAGGTAATTAGCTAAGCAAGGTGCAGCAAATTAGGGTGTTTACTAAAGTAACAAATTTGCACTCTACAAAATGTAGCAGTACAGAAAAGTAAAAAGAAAAACAATTTCTCTTCTCCCTACCCCCTCCAGTTGTACACCTGAGAGAGAAAAACACAAAGTGTCTTACATGCCTTCCCAATATTTCTGTGCATATATGGCCATATATTATAAGCATAGACATACATATATACAAGTATAGTATTCTGTATGATTTTTTTTCCCTCACTGAATGTCTGGAGCATCTTTGCATATTACTATACACAGTTCTGCCTCATTCTTTTGTTGACTAGTATTTTATTGTTTGGAAATCCTATTTAAATTGTTTCCAGTATTTTATCAACAAAATATGTATACAACAAATATTCTGGAAAATATATATGAGCACAATTGTGCAAATGTGTCTGTAGGATCACTTACTAAAAGTGGAATTGGTAGGTCAAAGAGTTTGTATATTATTCATTTTAATCAATATTCCCAAATTATACTCTCAAAAGGCTGTGTATTTCCAGGTGACACTGAGTAAGAGTTTATCCATGCACCTTGTTATTCATACACTTGCCAAAGTTATGTATTATCAAAAATTTTTAATATGCTAAGTTAATGATGTTTTAATTTTCTTGCCTTTAATTATGCATAAAATTGGACATCTTTTCATATTTTTAGTTGTTCATTTGTATTTTGACACATTCATGTTCTTTACCCATTTTTTTGTCTTTAGGACACCTTTATTTATTATTATTTATTTAACTTTTTAAAATTAAAGTATTGTTGATTTCCAATATTATATTAGTTTCAGGTGTACAACATAGTGATTCAATATTTTTATAGATTGTACACCATTTAAAGTTGTTATAAAATATTGGCAATATTCCCTGCATTGGACAATCTATCCTTATATCTTATTTATTTTATACATAGTTGTTTGTACCTCTTTATCCCCGACCCCCATCCTATGCCTCTTCCATCCCTTTCCTGTTGGTAACCACTAGCTTGTTCTCTATATCTGTAAGTCTGTTTCTGTTTTGTTACATTTGTTTGGTATTTTTATTTTAGGTTCCACATGTAAGTGCTAATATACAGCATTTGTCTTTCTCTGGCTTACTTATTTCACTAAGCATGATATCCTCCAGGTCCATCTATGTTGTTGCAGATGGGAAAATTTCATTCTTTTTTATGACCGAGTAATATTTTGTTGCCTATATATACCACATCCTCTTTATCCATTCATCTGTTGATGGACACTTAGGTTGTCCATTTCTTGGCTATTGTAAATAATGCTGCTGTGAACATTGAGGTGCCTGTATCTTTTCAAATTACTGTTGTTTTTTTTTTCTTCAGATATATACCCAGGATTGGAGTTGCTGGATCATATGGTAGTTCTGTTTTTAGATTTTTTTGGTGAACCTCCATACTGTTTTCCATAGTGGCTCTACCAGTTTACATTCCCACCAACAGTGTATTAGGGTTCTCTTTGTTCCACATTCTTCCCAATACTTGTTATTTGTGGACTTTTTGTTGTTTTCTGACAGGTGTGAGGTGATATCTCACTGTGTTTATGATTTGCATTTTGCTGATGACTAGCAATGTTGAGCATCTTTTCATGTGCCTGTTTGCCATCTGTATGTCTTTTTTGAAAAAATGTCTATTCAGGTCTTCTGCCCATTTTTTAATTGAGTTGTTTTTCTGATATTGACTTATATGAGCTGTATGTTTTGAATATTAACTCCTTATTGGTCATATCATTGCAAATATTTTCTCCTATTCAGTAGGTTGTCTTTTCATTTTGTTGATGGTTTCCTTTGCTGTGCAAAAGCTTTTAAGTTTAATTAGGTCCCATTTGGGGAGTGGTGGAGGAATCCAGTTAAATTTTGGTGGAGACTTAAGGGTTTTGTGTATATGGTCATGTCATCTGCAAATAGTGACAGTTTAACTTATTCTCTTCCAATTTGGTTGCCCTTTTGTTTCTTTTTCTTGTCTGCTTGCTGTGGCTAGGGCTTCTAATACTATGTTAAATAGAAGTTCTGAGAGTGGGCATCCTTGTCTTGTTCTTGATTGTAGAGGAACATCTTTCAACTTTTCACGATTGAGTATGTTAGCTGTGTGTTTGTCATAAACGGCCTTTATTATGTTGAGATATGTTCCCTCTGTATCAACTTTGATGAGAGTTTATCATGAATAAATGTTGAATTTTGTCAGATTCTTTTTCTGTGTCTATTGAGATGATCATGTGATTTTTATCCTTTATTTTGTTAATGTGGTATGTCACATTGGTTGATTTGCAGATATTGAACCACCTTTGCATCCCTGGAATAAATCCTACTTGATTACGGTGTGTACTTATTGCCATTTTCTTACTCATTTACTGGTTGTTATTGTAGTTCTGTTTTTTCTCTTCTTTTAGTTTGTTCCCTGTGGTCTGATGATTTTCTTTAGTGGTATGCTTGTGTTCTTTTCTCTTTAGTTTTTGTGTATCTATCGTCGGCTTTTGATTTGTGGTTACCATGGGGTTCATGTATTGACCTATAGCTATATCTACTTGTTTTAAACTGATAATCACTTAAGTTCAAACACATTCTAAAAGGTCTACATTTTTACTCCCTTTCCCCATGTTTTGTGTTTTTGATGCCATATTTTACATCTTAATGCATATCCTTTAACTGTTTATTATAGTTATAGTTGATTTTACAATCTTTGTCTTTCAATCTTCATGCTCACTTATTTAAGTGACTGATCCACAGCCTTTACTGTATATTTGCCTTTACCTGTGGGATTTTTCCTTTCTTATAAATTCTCACTTCTTGTTTTAGCCTTTTCTTTTCCACTTAAAGAGACCTTTGTCTTTTAGGGTCACTTTAGTATTGATGAACTTTTAGTTTTTGCTTGTCAGAGAAATTCATCTTTCCTTCAATTCTGAATGATAACCTTGTTGGATAGAGTATCCTAGGTTGCAGGTTTTTCCCTTTCAAGATTTTGAATATATCATGCTGCATCCTTCTGGCCTGCAAAGTTCCCACAGAAAAATCAGCTGATAGCCTTATAGGGATTCCCTTGTACGTGACTCTGTTTTTCTTTTGCTGTCTTTAAAATTCTCTTTTTATCTCTAGCCTGTGCCATTTTAATTATGATATGTCTCAATGTGGGTCTCTTTAGGTTCATTTGTTTGGGACTACCTGTGCTTCCTGTACTCGAAATCTGTTTTCTTCTTCAACTTCAGGAATGTTTCAGCCATAATTTCATCAAATACATTTTCTATCCCTTTCTGTCTCTTTTCACCCCCTGGGACCCCTATAATGTGAATGTTATAACACTTGATGTTGTCCCAGAGGTCCCTTAATCATTTTTAAAAATTTGTTTCTCTTTTTGGTGTTCTGATTGGGTCATTTCATTATTCTCTCTTCCAGATTGCTTATGTGTTCTTCTGTATCACCTAATCTGCTATTAATTCCTTCTAGTGTATTTTCCATTTCAGTTATTGTATTTTTGAGCTCCGTATGGTTTTTCTTTTTTTTTTTTTTTAATATTTTCTGGTTCCTTGTTAAAATTCTTCCTGTGTTCATCTATTTTTTTTTAACCAAGCTCAGTTAGCATTCTTATTACTAATGCTTTGAACCCTTTATCTGGTAAGTTATTTATCTCTTTCATTAGGGTTTTCTTCAGGTTTATTTCCCTGTTCTTTCATTTGAAACAATTTCTTCTGTCTTCGCATTTTGTTTAACTTTCTCTTTCTCTATGAAATTAAGTGAAATAGTTACCTATCCCAGTCTTGAAGGAGTATCCTTGCATGGGAGTGTCCCTATGCAGTTTGCACGTGCCCAGTGGCTTTGGTGGGAAAGCTGAATCTGAAGTGAGCATGGGTCACATCTTCTCCTGGCGTGTGCAAGCAGCTGTCACCTTGGTGAGAGGTAGGGCTGGAGATGGAGGGGCTAGAGCCAGAGCCAGGTGCCAGCCAGCTTCTCCTATGCTCAGTGGCTGTCACTGCGCTATTTGGGTGTGATCAGAGCTCAAGGTGATGGAACAGAAGCCCTGAGGGTCGGGTCCAAGCTGGTTCATTTCCTCTTAAGTGTGCACTCCCCCCACCTGCTAAAGCACTTCCATCCTTGTAGAGAGTTGCACGGGAGCAAGAGCAGCTGGATCAGGCACTTGTTGCAGACAGGAGCAGTTGTGGGAAACCAGCCAGAGCCCCACACAGCTTTAAATCTGCTTCCTCCCCCTTGTTCCCTAGAATAGGCAAGCATGTGCACCTGCTCATCATGAGCAGAGTCTCGGCTTCTTACAACACTCCTCTAAGTCCCATTGGTCTTCAAATCAGCTAAGGGGGACTTGTCTTCCTTGTGTTGGACCCCAGGGCTGGTATGCCCAATATGTGGTTCAAACCCCTAACTCTGCAGGGAGGATCTCTGAGCCCAACATATCTCCCTTCTCCTCTGTGTCCTGCTGAATGTGTGGGTCTTGCCTGATTGATTCTCCTCTCTTCCTACCCAACGCCATGTGGATCTTTACATCCTTGTTTGTAGAAGAGCCTTTCTTGCAGACTCCTGTTTGTGTGTAGCAAGAGTTTCTCCACATTTAGATGTATTCTTTTTTTTTTTTTAATTGGAGTAAAATTACTTCACAATATTATGTCAGTTTCTGCTGCACAAAAAAGCGAATCAGGGCTTCCCTGGTGGCGCAGTGGTTGAGAGTCCGCCTGCCGATGCAGGGGTCACGGGTTCGTGCCCTGGTCCGGGAAGATCCCACATGCCGCGGAGCGGCTAGGCCCGTGAGCCATGGCCGCTGGGCCTGCGCGTCCGGAGCCTGTGCTCCGCAACGGGAGAGGCCACAGCAGTGAGAGGCCCGCGTACCACAAAAAAAAAAAAAAAAAAAAAAAAAAAAAAAAAAAAAGCGAATCAGCTACATGCATACCTACATCCCCTCCCTCTTGGACCTCCTTCCCATCCCTCCATCCCACCCATCTAGGTCATCACAGAGCACCGAGCTGAGCTCCCCACTCTATATAGCAGGTGGGAACTAGCTAGCTATTTTACACATGGTAGTGTATTTATGTCAAACCTAATCTCCCAATTTGTCCCACCCTCCCCATCCCCTTCTGTGTCCACATGTCCATTCTCTACATCTACGTCTCTATTCCTGCCTTGAAAATAGGTTCATCAGTACCATTTTTCTAGATTCCACATATATGCATTAATATACAATATTTGTTATTCTCTTTCTGGCTTACTTCACTCTGTATGACAGACTCTAGGTCCACCACATCTCTATAAATGACCCAATTTTGTTCCTTTTCATGGCTGAGTAGTATTCCATTGTGTATATGTACTACATTTTCTTTATCCATTCATCTATTGTTGGACATTTAGATTGTTTCCATGTCCTGGCTATTGTAAATAGTGCTGCGATGAACATTGGGGTACATGTATCCTTTTGAATTAGTTTTTTCAGAGTATATGCCCAGTAGTGGGATTGCTGGGTCATGTGGTAGTTCTATTTTCAGTTTTTTAAGGAACTTCCATACTGTTCTCCATAGTGGCTGTTTCAATTTACATTCCCACCAACAGTGCAAAAGGGTTCCCTTTACTCCATGCCCTCTCCAGCATTTGTTGTTTGTAGATTTTCTGATGATACCCATTCTAACCAGTGTGAGGTGATACCTCATTGTAGTTTCAATTTGCATTTCTCTGATAATTAGTGATGTTGAGCATCTTTTCATACACCTCTTGGCCATCTGTATATCATTTTTGGTGAAATGTCTATTTAGGTCTTCTGCCTATTTTTTAATTAGGTTGTTTGTTTTTTTGATATTGAGCTCCATGAGTTGTTTGTATATTTTGCAGATTAATCCTTTGTCTGTTGCTTCATTTGCAAATAGTTTCTCCCATTCTGAGGGTTGTCTTTTCTTCTTGTTTATGGTTTCCTTTGCTATGCAAAAGCTTTTAAGTTTCAGTAGGTCTCATTTGTTTTATTTTTGTTTTATTTTCATTACTCTAGGAGGTGGGTCAGAAAAGATCCTGCTGTGGTTTATGTCAGAGCATTCTTCCTATGTTTTCCGCTAAGAGTTTTATAGTGTCTGGTCTTACATTTAGAACTTTAATCCATTTGGAGTTTATTTTTGTGTATGGTATTAAGCAGTGTTCTAGTTTCATTCTTTTACATGTAGCTGTCCAGTTTTCTAAGCACCACTTATTGAAGAGGCTGTTTTTCTCCATTGTATGTTCTTGCCTCCTTTGTCATAAATTAGGTGACCATATTTGTGTGGCTTTATCTCTGAGCTTTCTATCCTGTACCATTGATCTATATTTCTGTTTTTGTGCCAGTACCATACTGTGTTGATTACTCTAGCTTCGTAGTATAGTTTGAAGTTGGGGAGCCTGATCCCTCCAGCTGCATTTTTCTGTCTCAAGATTGCTTTGGCTATTCGGGGTCTTTTGTGTTTCCATACAAATTGTAACACTTTTTGTTCTAATTCTGTGAAAAATGCCATTGGTGTTTTGATTGGGATTGCATTGAATCTGTAGGTTGCTTTGGATAGTATAGTCGTTTTCACAATGTTGATTCTTCCAATCTAAGAACATGGTATATATCTCCATCTGTTTATATCATCTTTGATTTCTTTCATCAGTGTTTTATAGTTTTATGAGTACAAGTCTTTTGCCTCCTTAGGTAGGTTTATTCCTAGGTATTTTATGCTTTTTGTTGAGATGGTAAATAGGATTGTTTCCTTAATTTGTCTTTCTGTTTTTTCGTTGTTAGTGCATAGAAATGACAGAGATTTCTGTGCATGAATTTTGTATCCTGCAACTTTACCAAATTCATTGATTTGTTCTAGTAGTTTTCCAGTGACATCTTTAGGATTTTCTACGTATAGTATCATGTCATCTACAAACAGTGACAGTTTTACTTCTTTTCCAGTTTGTATTCCTTTTAGTTCTTTTTCTTCTCTGATTGCGATGGCTAAGACTTCCAAAACTATGTTGAATAAGAGTGGCGAGAGTGGCCATCCTTGTCTTGTTCTTGACCTTAATGGAAATGCTTTCAGTTTTTATCCATTGAGAATGATGTTTGCTTTGGATTTGTCATATATGGCTTTTATTATGTTGAGGTAGGTTCCCTCTATGCCCATTTTCTGTAGAGTTTTTATCATAAATTGGTGTTGAATTTTGTCAAAAGCTTTTTCTGAATCTATTGAGATGATCATATGGTTTTTATTCCTTAATTTGTTAATATGTTGTTTCACACTGAATGATTTGCGTATATTGAAGAATGCTTGCATTCCTGGGATAAATCCCACTTGATCATGGTGTATGATCTTTTCAATGTGTTGTTGGATTCTGTTTGCTAGTATTTTGTTCAGATTTTTGTATCTATGTTCATCAGTGATATTGGTCTGTAATTTTCTTTTTTTGTGATACCTTTGTCTGGTTTTGATATAAAAGTGATGGTGGCCTCATGGAACATATTTGGGAGTGTTCTGCCCTCAGCAATTTGCTGGAAGAGTTTGAGAAGGATAGGTGTTAACTCTTCTCTAAATGTGTGATGGAATTTTCCTGTGAAGCCATCTGGTCCTGGACTTTTGTTTGATGAGAGATTTTTAATTACAGTTGTAATGTCATTACTTGTGATAGGTCTGTTTATTTTTTGTATTTCTTCCAGGTTCAGTCTTGGAAAATTGTACCTTTCCAAGAGTTTGTCCTTTTCTTTGTGGTTGTCCATTTTATTGGCATAGAGTTGTTTGTAGTAATCTCTTGTAATCCTTTGTATTTCTGCACTGTCAGTTGTGATTTCTCCTTTTTCATTTCTAATTTTATTCATTTGAGTCCTCTCCCTTTTTTTCTTGATGTGTCTGGCTAAAGGTTTATCAATTTTGTTTATCTTCTCAAAGAACCAACTTTTAGTTTTACTGATCTTTGCTATTGTTTTCTTCGTTTCTATTTCATTTATTTCTGCTTTGATCTTTATGATTTCTTGCCTTCTACTGACTTTGGGTTTTCTTTGTTCTTCTTTCTCTAGTTGCTTTAGGTGTAAGGTTAGATTGTTTGAGATTTGTTTGCTTCTTAAGGTGAGATTGAATGGCTATAAGCTTCCCTCTTAGAACTGCTTTTGCTGTGTCACATAGGTTTTGGGTCATCATGTTTTTGTTGTCATTTGTTTCTATATATTTTTTAATGTCTTCTTTGATTTCTTCAGCAATCTCTTGGTTATTTAGTAGTGCACTGTTAGCCTCCATGTATTTGTGTTTTTTGCAGTTTTTTTTTTTGTAATTCATTTCCAATCTCATAGCATTGTGGTCAGAAAAGATGCTTGATATGATTTCAATTTTCTTAAATTTTCCAGGAATTGATTTGTGACCCAAAATGTGATCTATCCTTGAGTATGTTCCATGTGCACTTGAGAAGAAAGTGTATTCTGTTGTTTTCGGATGGAGTGTCCTATAAATATTGACTAAATCTATCTGGTCTGTTGTGTCTTTAAAGCTTGTGTTTCTTTATTCATTTTCATTTTGGATGATCTGTCCATTGGTGTAAGTGAGATATTAAAGTCCCCTACTATTATTGTGTTACTGTTGATTCCCCGCCCTTTTTTTTTTTTTCGGTATGCGGGCCTCTCACTGTTGTGGCCTCTCCCGTTGTGGAGCGCAGGCCCCGGACGCGCAGGCTCAGCGGCCATGGCTCACAGGCCCAGCCTCTCCGCGGCATGTGGGATCCTCCCGGACCGGGGCATGAACCCGTGTCCCCTACATTGGCAGGCGGACTCTCAACCACTGCGCCACCAGGGAAGCCCTGATTTCCCCTTTTATGGCTGTTAGCATTTGCTTTATGTATTGAGGTGCTCCTATGTTGGATGCATAAATATATATAATTGTTATGTCTTCTTCTTGGATTGATCCCTTGATCATTAAGTAGTGTCCTTCTTTGTCTCTTGTAATAGTCTTTATTTTAAAGTCTATTTTGTCTGATATGAGAATTGCTACTCCAGCTTTCTTTTGATTTCCGTTTGCATGGAATATCTTTTTCCATCCCCTCACTTTCAGTCTGTATGTGTCCCTAGGTCTGAAGTGAGTCTCTTGTAGACAGCATATATATGGGTCTTGTTTTTGTATCCATTGAGCCACTCT
This sequence comes from Kogia breviceps, assembly GCF_026419965.1. Lineage (NCBI taxonomy): Eukaryota > Metazoa > Chordata > Mammalia > Artiodactyla > Physeteridae > Kogia > Kogia breviceps. Next base: position 92,065,978 of record NC_081314.1, on the reverse strand, counting down.
GTGTCTTTTGTTTGGAGCATTTCATCCATTTACATTCAAGGTTATTATCAATAGTATGTTCCTATTACCATTTTCTTAATTGTTTTGGGTTTGTTTCTGTGGGTCTTTTTCTTCTCTTGTGTTTCCCGCCTAGAGAAGTTCCTTTAGCATTTGTTGTAAACCTGGTTTTGTGGTGCTGAATTCTCTTAGCTTTTGCTTGTCTGAAAAGCTTTTGATTTCTCCAATGAATCTGAATGAGATCTTTGCTGGGTAGAGTCATCTGGGTTGTAGATTTTTCTCTTTAATCAGTTAAAGTATATCCTGCCACTTCCTTCTGGCCTGCAGAGTTTCTGCTGAAAAATCAGCTGATAACCTTATGAGGATTCCTTTGTATGTTATTTTTTGCTTTTCCCTTGCTGCTTTTAATATTTTTTCTTTGAATTTAATTCTTTTTTGTTTGATTAATATGTGTCTTGATGTATTTCTTGTAGAATTTATCCTGTATGGGACTCTCTGTGCTTCCTGGACTTGATTGACTATTTCCCATGTTAGGGAAGTTTTCCACTATAATCTCTTCAAATATTTTCTCAGACCCTTTCTTTTTCTCTTCTTCTTTTGGGACCCTATAATTTGAATGTTGGTGCATTTAGTGTTGTCCCAGAGGACTCTGAGATTGTCTTCAATTCTTTTCATTCTTTTTTTCTTTATTCGGCTCCTTGGCAGTTATTTCCAGCAGTTTGTCTTCCAGTTCACTTATTCATTTTTCTGCCTCAGTTATTCTGTTATTGATTCCTTCTAGTGTATTTTTCATTCTTTTCATTCTTCTTTCTTCTGATGACTATGTTTGCCTTACTTAATCTCAAGGAAGAGTAATTCTGATAGGACATCTGTCCCTCTTGCCAGAAAGTTGCAACTGTTAGAAACTAGGATCTGGGGTAGAAATCAAAAGTTGTTGGTTTCAGGCAAAGTAAATGACCCATCATTTGAACATTTGAGCTGTTGTCATCAGCTATTGGGCTTCCTGCCCTGTCTTTTGTCTTAAATTCTTTCCCTTTCTTCCTTCACAGAGATCTGCCAGACTTTTGCTGAAGTGGTGAGCTGTGTACTCTAAGGACTAACTTTTGGGAAATAGGTTTCCTCCTGAAGAGGGCTTTGACAAGAAAGCTGTTGGGTGTAAATGAGCAGATCATGACAGATGTTTTTCATTGCTCCAGTATGCTTTTGTGAAATAAGAGGCCTTTGAAGCTTGGAGCAGCTCCCCTGTGGCATGCAATAGAAGACTGTGCCTCTGTTAGACACAGGGAACATCAAGGGCACCTCTGGGTACCACACGGCAGCTTAGACAGAGTGCAGCTGAGAGGCAATGGGTTTTTCATTTATTACTCTTTGAAGACAGACATATGTTACCTCGAGACAGAAGATAGAGGAATCTTATAAAAGAAAAAGATTATTTGTTTTAGATGCTCTTCCTCTTTGAGTAATCTGCTCACTGGATTAGTTACTTAACAAAGTACAGTGTTGGTAAGATTAACAGAGAAGAGAAGAATGTGAAGAACACTCTAAGCTGGTTTAATGAAACAAAGATGTTAATGACATTTAGGAAGCCTGAGATTTACCATTCTAGACTTTGCTTTACCTAAGACTTAAAGATGTAGATGACCTTGGAAATACGCTCATTTTAATTGGCTTTTGTGAACCTGTCTACCATGACCTGAGGTGAAAGCCGAGAATAGTTCACTCTTCTCTTTTTTTTTTCCTTGCAGTTTTACTGAGATATAATTGACATACAGCACTGTATAAATTTAAGGGGTACAACCTAATGACTTGACTTGCATATTTTGCAAAATGATTACTGCAATACATTTAGTTAACATCCATCACCTCATATATTTGCCAAAAAATGTTTTCTTCCCTTGTGATGAAAACTTTTCCACTCTTCTCTTCTTGAGTAATCATTCTGTCTGCAGTGGAAAGCCCTCACACTCACAAACTTCTCTGGTCGCAAGAGGTTTCTAAGAAGAAATCTGCAAAGAAAAAGAAAAAAGGTTGATGCAAACTGTCTTGTCCCTACTGTCTCTCCTTTGTGTGTGTGTGTGTGTGTGTGTGTGTGTGTGTGTGTGTGTGTATCAAATTACCTCAAAGACAGCATATTTGTGGATGCACATATATGTGCTTTCATTAAAACACATCACTCTCAGTAGTACCCTATACATTACTATAAAAAAAAAAAAAAAACCCGGAAAGATCAAAATTTCACTTTTCTCTGTCACCATAAACTATTCAGTGGCTACCACACCCTTGGCTCTCTATTGTTTTTTTTTATTGGATATAAATGATATTACAGTATCCTCATCCCAGTCTATTACAAACCAGAGTTTTAGAATGCCTCTTGAAGATTTTGCTTTTTATAAACAACTTAACAATAAAAAACAGTCATTACCTAGATAACATTTATTGCTACAAACAGACTCTCCAGTGTTTATTATTAAATATACCTATTGTGATAAATTTTCTAGAAACTTTGAGCTGTACAGATACTTATAATTGCCACTATTATCTATCTTTATAGTTTTGCAGATTGTTCAGTTTTTGTTTTCTTTTGATGCTTTGCTTCCACCAATAAGAGAAATATTTTTAAACCATGCTGGAAGTTGAAACCTAATATGAAATGTTGACCTGACAGGATACTGGCCTTCTTGAAGCTTTCCTGCTAGGATTACTTGTCAGTGATTTAGGAATGCCATTCATTGTTGTAGGCATTCCTCATGCCCTAAAACAGGCACCCAAGCATTAGGACAATGAGATTCATTGTATGTGAAGAAAGGTCAGCAGTTGTTTTACTAGTTCATAAGATACTGGAATTAAGATGACAATTTAAAAGCTAAATGTCAACAAACAAACAAACAAAAGCTAAATGTCAAGGCTTGGAAGACCTGCATACCTTTGTTCTAGTCAACCTGAGATACTTGACTTCTCAATGGTTTAATCTTCAGGAGCAGCGAAGTAGGGTAAAGAATACAGAATATGAATAAAGAACCCAACATGATGCCTATCGTGTTACAGTAATTTTTAGGATCGTTAAACACTAAATGAACTTAGTAAGGAACACAGAATGTTAATGGTTTCTTCAGTTAATTTGAATATTCCTTTCAGTGGTTAGTGAGTAATCTTCAATAATTTACTTAACTAGGCTGCTGTTTCCAATTTCCAATTGTGAAATTATATAATTATTGACTTACTGGTGTAAAGAAATTACTTCTTTTTCAAAGAGAGATAAAATTAAATAAATAATATACCAATACAGTGCCCCTTCACTTACAGAAAGACTGGTCTCCACGAGGTGATATCCAAAACAACTAACCTGAAATTCTTAAGAGAAGAAGCTGTTTTCAGTTCACTGTATTCTCTTCTTAAAATAATTGGTAGTCATATTTTGGCTGTGTGTATCATCTAAATGTTCCTTTCTTTCCCGGGCATTTGTCATAACTCTGTTTGGGGTATAAGTATGCCCTCTATCACTTAATTTCTTTCCTGACTTTCTCATTCCTTGTTAAGGATCTCAGTTTTTCCATGAAATAATTTTATGAATAATGGTCAGTATTCTATCTCATGTCACAAAAGCGCATTGGCCCAGTTAGTGTTTTAATCATTACATAGGATAAAGACCGATAAGTAGTGTGCTAATGCAAAAACTGAAACATGAATTAACTTAATATTAAGTGTGTAGCTTTAAATCATTTGGGGAGGTCACTAAAGTAATAAAGGCTTGTGTTGTCCTGGTTATTAACTTTGGGGAACATTTCAGTGAGGTGAGGCCAAATGCCATGTCTCTCTTCTCCACCTTGTGTTGGAAAGGAAATAAATAAGAGTGCTTGCTCATTTGCAGATAACCTTAGCAGTGGGACCAAACAGAGATTCTAGAGATTGTGGTAGGAGATGTACTCACTTGGAGACGGGAGAGAGTATGGAGCTTGTGATGAAGGTAGCAGCGTGCCCAAGAGACATTCCTAAGGAGCTTGTTGAAAGTCTAGTCCAGATTCTAGTTCTCTGCTCTGCTGAACTTTGTCTATAACCTGCGAGAAGTCACGAAAATCTCTGTGGACCACAACTTCCTCATCTATATAACCTCTTAGTTATTTTGGCTTTAAAAGGACATGAATTTGTACACTGAAGTTGGTTTGTAGGAGTTAAACTAAGCCCCTATGTACTGAGGGTCTATGGGAAAATGCAGAGTTCCAAATAAACAATCACAAGGATGCTTTTATTATAGAATCCAAATAGACACAGACTGTGAAACGCTAGACTTGTGACTGGTTTATTAACTGGGAAATTCTGGAACTGAAGTGTGACTAGCCCTTTTCTGTGTTGATTAATCACAGACCCCAGAGGGTATAAGTGAAGAACAAAGGATTCAGGAGTTGACTGCGATGGAAGAGTCCCGGATAGCAATTCTGAACAACCTCGAGGAACTTGAACAAAAAATCAAAGATATAAATGACCAGATGGAGGAATCTTCCAGAGAGGTATAAACCACAAGTTCACTTATTACCCTCTCTCATTTTTCTTTCTTTCCTTTAGCTTAAAATATATCAATGCCTATTAGGGCTCAGGCCTTGGGGGGCAGAATACATAGAGGTCAACATGAGCAATTTGTAGCTGTGTAAAATGGGTACATATGTGGGGTAGAAATGCCTTTTTAAATGTTTCTTCTTTCTGGGTGTTTTTTTTTTTTCCATCCAATGAGATGAACATATGAAGCCATTTTTAATGTGTGTTATATATAACTGACTTTGTCTTAACTAGTGTATGCTTTCTGAGCTGCTTCAAGATCTGTCAGCTGAGGTACCGTGTATTTAGTCGTTTAAGTTCAAATCCAGCAAACATTTTCTTTTTTTTTTTATTAATTTAAAAAAATTTTTTTTATTTTTTTATTTATTTTTTTCGGTATGCGGGCCTCTCACTGTTGTGGCCTCTCCCGTTGCGGAGCACAGGCTCCGGTCTCGCAGGCTCAGTGGCCATGGCTCACGAGCCCAGCTGCTCCGCGGCATGTGGGATCTTCCCAGACCACGGCACGAACCCGTGTCCCCTGCATCGGCAGGCGGATTCTCAACCACTGCGCCACCAGGGAAGCCCCAAGCAAACATTTTCTAAGCATGTTAAGTATGAGTTGGGTATCATCTTGGCACTGTGGGGGGATTTACATAATTAAAGAAAGGGGCAATTTTTTAATACCTCCATGGAATGAGAAGAAGCAGCTAACTCTGCCTAAGAAGGATCTGCATGTCTGTACTCACGGATGATGCAGTCAGCCCATGTGTGGAAGGGGATTGCTCACCTGTCATCTTATGCATAGACCCTGGGAAGCCCCTCCTGCTGGCATTGCTACGAATGCAGCACTTGCGTGCTGGGCTGAGTATAATTTTCATTTCCCATGCTCTAGGGACAAACAGAGACGTGGCTGCTCCCAAGATGGTTCACGCTTGAGCTTGAATCTAAGCGAATAGGCAAAATATCCTTGAGAAGTAAGCAGAAAAGGGGTCATCATAGAAAAATTAAATGAGAAGATAACTAGTGTTCTTAGCAAATATATTCTGGCCTCCCCACTTTCTCATATAGGAATCCTGAGTCTCACATGGGTTCTCTGGAGTGTTTTCTGGACTCCATAATCTGACTGATAATGGTAATACTTTTTGCAATTTGTAGCTGTTAAAAATGCCCCTCTAAAGGGGGCAGCTGAAAATTTCCCTGAAGGCGAAACACCTCTGAGCTTTGTTTTGTGTCCTCAGTTGGATATGGAATGTGCTCTCTTGGATGGAGAACAAAAATCAGAAACAACTGAACTTATGAAAGAGAAGGAGATTTTGGATCATCTAAACCGGAAAATAGCAGAGCTGGAAAAGAACATTGTTGGTGAAAAGACCAAGGTAAAAGAAAATTATATTTGATACAAATTTTACGGGCAAAATGGTGCTTCCATTTGATTGAATTTAAATGTTGTATGAATTACCATGGTTTTGGGTTTGTGTGTCATGTTCCTGGAGACAGTGGCACTGGAAAAAAGTCTTAAGATGAGGTAAGTTGTTGCAAATTAAGAACTGTCAGGTGCAGAGCAGCTGATGCTAAGATAGTAGAGCCTGTTTAGTTTTTGAGCCAGTATTCATGGCAGCTTATTCTGCTTGAGCTGAGTGAATTGCTTTTTTCCAATCAGCCTTTCTGCTCTTCTGATTCTGCTTTGTTTTTAAAGAATCATTTTAGTACTTTGGAACTTCTTTCCAGCAGTGCCCTATAAGGGTGGCTTAAACATATTCAAATATGGTTGCCTCATTTCTCTTCATTTTTCTGTTTATTAAAAAGATGAATGGGAACCATGCATTTCATCTGTCTCGCCTTGCCATTGGCTTCAATGCAAGTGCACTGCTCTTTGAAAAATGCACTGCAGTTTTCAGGGGATCCTCACACACTGCAGAGTGAAAACTGAAACACAGCTGACACTTATTTTGGAAAAGAATATTGCTTACACATTTCAGGCCACAACCTGAATGTCAGCCGATATCTCCTAGGGAGTATGAAGAATTACTTGCAGTTTTTAGAATTCAGGGTGGTAGTGGGGTTGTTTTGCTTTTCTGTTTGTCTATTTTTTGTGGAAAATATTTCACTTACTCTCCTCTCAAATTCTGAGTTAGTTACAGCTGAACTAAGCCTAAATTAAAAATTAAAATTCCAGTTTGAGAAAGAAAAACGAATGGGCTTGAACACATTCCTTTCTTGCTCATCACTTTCTCCACTAAGCTGAGAAAAAGAAAAAAAAATTCAGTCTGAGTAAACTCCACTGGTAATATATGGAAAGGATTTCTGCTCAGTGTGGCTTCCTTTTTAGGCTTCTCTTTGTTTGCGACCTATAAAGAAGGGCATTTGATCTTGGTGCCAGAGAATGAGCTCAAAAAGATATTGTCAGAAATTGAAGTCAGATTAAAAGCTACATATCAATATCTTGGTTGCCTGCTTATCAAGATTAAACTGCACATCTTTTTCATATTAAATTTTATGTATGTGCCTTCAAGCTCTAGACTTTGAAATAGTAAAGAATCCATTTGGGTAGTAGCTATATTTTTCTTTAAAAGCTCAAAACCATATCAAAGGATTGATTGTCTAGTTCTGCTGTACAGGAGGATTATGGTTTTCAAAGTTTCCGCACTGATAGAGCAAGAAACTTTCATTGGAGGCATCAGATGTTTTTGTTTTGGTGCTTACTAGTATTTTACTATTTATGTCATACTAGAAAGCTTGCGGGACATAGGAATGGGGTTTCAGGTTCCCTGTGAACCTGTCTGCCTTCCCCATCCATGTAGTTGTTTATCTTTGTGTAGCCCGCATATGATATGACCTATAAATTCTATTTGTCTACCTGTCATTAGCATCAGATTCTACACAAAAGTGAAGCAAGTTGAGTCAATGCTAAATCTCACTTCCCAGGGACAGTTGTGTTATATTCTCCAGACCTAAGTAAGGTAGAGTCAGAACTCCAGGAACATGAGTGGAAACAAGCAAGGAGGAGGCTACTTCCATCCTTCCTATTATTGTTTTGGTGGCTTGATAGAGGCTGTGCATAGGAGAGAGGACGCTGGGGGCTTGAAGTATACAATCAGCTCATGCAGCTGTTAGGGGATTAGTTGGTCTCGGAAGGTGGGATTATTGTCTGTCATCACATGATATGAAAAATGGCAAAAACTGGCTCTGGGTGAGGGATTCCAGAGGAGAATGAGGGAAGTGAAAGCAGACTGAGGTGGATGATGTTACTGTATATTCTTGACAACCAAACTCAAATAGAGACCCATTACTGCTTGGCAACATCTCTCTGTTTCTCAAGCACAGTTACTCTATCATTTTATAGCATGGCTATTTCATACCTTCACTCTGTTCAAACTTCTAGTCCACTTTCATTCCCCTGGCTCTGAGATGATCTCACCACCTACTTCACTGAGAAATTAGAGCATCTCATCTTCACAACTAAGGAAGGCTCTCTTCCCCTCAAATACCAGTCCCTTTGGATGTGCCCAGGGTACCGTCCCACCATCTAGAGGTCTACAGTCCTTCTGTTCCAAACTGCCCCCAGCCTCTCCCTCTTTATTGGACCTGTACTGTCAGTATGCCAATATTATTATTTTTAAAAATTATTATTATTTAAAAATAAAGTTCCTTCCAGCACCTGCCTTAGCTAGTTTCTCTTCAGCATAGCCACGCTTTTCAAACAGTTTTCTCAGTATACTGTGTGTTCTCCTGCTTAGTTCACCATTCCTCCCATTCTTGTTCCACTGCTCTATCAGATTTGCTCCTGTTAAGACCACTAAAAGCTGTGGTGCTGCCTAACCCACCCACTGGGTGCTTTTCAGCCCTCTTATGATCAGACTTCTTCGCAGCATTCAAGACAAGGGACAACTCTTTTCCTTGACATTTCCCCTCCCCCACCCTTTGCCTTCATGTACCACACTCCTCCGGTTTGCCTTCCCTTTCTCTTACTTGTCTCTCTGACTTTTCCATCCGAGTTCCCGTTCCTTCCTCCTCTGCCTCTATCCAGCCAGTTGTTACAGTGTCTTGGATCTGAACTTTCTTCTTCTTTTTTTTTTTTGAAGCAAGCTCAGACTTTCCCAGAAGTCCACAGAAAAATTCTGCTTGCTCTCACTGGTCTGAATTAAGATATATGCTTTGAATCATTTGCTTTTTCTTTTTAAAATTGAGGTGTAATTGACATATAATATTATATTAGTTTCAGGAATACAACACGATTCGATATTTGTATACATTGTGAAATGATCACCACAATATTTCTGGTTAACATCTGCCATCTCTTGTTGAGAACTCTCTTCCCTTATGTTCTCACATTCTTTTATAGCCATGGTTTCAAATAACATGTACATGCTGCTGACTGCCAAATGTATGTCTTTAGCCCACAACCCTTTCTGTACTTCTGACTCATATCCTGTAGCCTACCTGATATCTCCACTGAGATATTTCTCAGGTATTTCCAGCTGAACACTATGTAACCGAACTCTTGATCTCATCCTTCCCCTGGCCTTCCATACACTTCCCCTGCCTCTGATCCTGTTCTTCCTCTAGTTTTCCCACCAGGACATAGGTGGCATCTCTATCCACCTATATGTCCAAACAGAAACTTGGAAGTAGATCTTGATACTGCTTTCTCTATCACCGCCACTTCTAATTGATTACAAAGCTATTTTTCAATTACTTTAACTTCTCCACATCTCCCCTAATAGCATTCTCTTCTAAATCATCAAAATTTCCTTTTGAGTTCCATTTCCATTTACTTACCTTCAGTCTGTTTGCTTCACAGCAACCAGAGTGATTTTTCTTTTAAAATTAAAATTAGGTCATATCACTCTGGTTTGTGTTCCCCTGTATTTTATATAAATTTAAACTCCTTACCTGTCCTGACCCTTTCTATCACCTTTCTCCCCTCTTCACACCACTCTCATGGTGGCCTGCCTTCTGTTTGTTTAAAGATCCATCCCACCCTCCCCCCATGCCAAGGTCCCTGGCAGACCAACGTGCCCTGCCTGGAATTCCCTTTCCTATGTTCCATGCCTTGTTGGTTGCCTGTCTTTCAGCACTTAAGTTCAGTGTTAGTTTATCAGAAAAACCCTACTAGCCCTTTCCAGCTCAGATTACATTCTCTCTGTTGTTCTTTCAGTCCTTTTACAAATCACATTTTATACTTTATATTTGTTTTGGGCTTGTTAGATATTTATTTCCCTCTCTAGCCTGTGAAATAGAGGCAGGCACCGTTATCCACTGTTTATCCAGCTCATAATAGGTGCCAGAATACCGCCCAATGTTCTTCGGGAATATTGTACTTGGATCTCCTGCTAACAGTGAGTCCTGGCTGGGTCTGAACAGAAACATTGAGCCAAACACCTGCCTGAGAGCTACGTGCAGCCAAGTTTCAGGACAGCTGGGGTGGTCTGTCCAATGCTCATGCCAGGGGCTTGTAATCACGCTGCCCGTCGAGCCAGAGCGTAAGACAGAAGAAGGAAATGGGCCTTTGCCCTTTTGGATCTCGTTTCCTTTTCCATACACCTGTTGCTGCTGTCAGATATAAACTGTGGAATGAGAAAACCAAAACGTGAAAAGATATCCCTGTTGGGGAAGCTCCAATTCAGATGTCATTAGCACATCCTGTAAGCCTGGCCCTCTTTTTTCTTTTTTTTTTTTTTTTGTGGTATGCAGGCCTCTCACTGCTGTGGCCTCTCCCATTGCGGAGCACAGGCTCCGGACGCACAGGCTCAGCCGCCATGGCTCACGGGCCCAGCTGCTCAGCAGCATGTGGGATCCTCCCGGACTGGGGCACGAACCCGTGTCCCCTGCATTGGCAGGCGGACTCTCAACCACTGCGCCACCAGGGAAGCCCTGGCCCTCATTTTTTGGAGACAAGGCCTGGAGCCATAGGAAGAAAGTTCAGTAACACCTCAGAGTTCAAATCCTGGTGTGAAATTAATGACATTGTTTCCTTGGCTCTCAAGACCAGTCTTTAGCATTGTTTCGTTTAGCTGATTGGGGGGCTATCATTCTATTTTACATATTTAGTATAAATTAATGTATTTCATAGGTGACCACTATTTATTGTATGCTACCATATAAAATATGAACTATAGACATAATTACATATACAACATAAAATATAGACATGTATTTAATTGTGTATTCGTTAAACATTTTTGCAGTGGCTCCCTGGGCTGACCTTTCACCGTTCTTATGGGGACCACTGTGAGGAACATCAGTGCACCTGTTTCCATGCGGCTCTGAGCTAGATGCCACCTGCCTGTTGTGTTCTCACACGGTAGCCACATCACAAATAGAGTCTCTATGAACTTACAAACCCTAAACAAATAGAAGTATCAGACTCGAACATGAACCCAGAGGGGATGTTTATTTGAAGCAGTAAGCAATAATCCATAGTGTTTTCTTAGGGCAAGAGAAAGGAGAGAGACTTGTTAACCTCTGTGCTGGTACACTGTTTTAGGTTGATGGGCTTGGTGACTGGGGGTGGAGAAGCCACCAGAACTATGAAGCTCAGTTCGGGCAAAAGCTGGAAGCGGCTTCCCTCCCCCTGCCCTTCTCCTCTCCAAGGCAAAGCCTCATTTGGGGCAACTGCTGAAAAGTGTGAAAGAGTTCCTGCATTTGTTTATGTACATTTTCCTTCTGTCTTTGTCTATTTCTGACTACATAAAAAATTCAGAACTAAAAATAGTTCTTCAGTTTCTCTATTTTTGGATTATCTGTCTCATTCCTGCTCCTTAGTATATGACAATGAAAAGTTAGCTGTACTGAAATTAAATAAAATGGTTAAGGAAAGGCTCTGCTTACCTAGTATTGTTGAAGAGTCTTTCCATCACCTAGGTGGTGATCACAAAGCTCAAACCATCCTTCTGTTTAAGGATCTGTCCTCACACAGATAGGTTGTGATATTTTGTAGCTATACTGGTCTGCACACTTTTATAGCTAAACACACTTAAAGGTGTGAGCTGAAGTTTAAATCACTCTACGTCGTGCAACACGTTCCTGGGTGAAATCTTGAATTAGTTGACTAATTTTTCTGTAATAAGCATATAGCTTTGTGTCTTAAGTGGTTAAATTGTATTCTCCATTATTATCTTGCCAGAGTACCTGTTACTTCCTCCCCATCTTTCCTTCAGAGCCAGGGGAAGACAGAGAGCCTGCCCAGAATTCCTCAGCAAAGTGTTAATGCCTCTTGAGTGCAGTCTTTGCCAAGTCACAGACAGTGTTCAGAAGGGACCCAGCCCCTCCCGTGCCTCTTTCTTATATTTCAAAGTTAGCTCCCTGGTTAGAGGAAGTGGAAATATATCACGGGATTTGGGGATTAAATCAACAGGGTTCCAGATTAGGGTGATTTTTTTCTGGTGGTTGTTTGATTGTGTAAATCCTTAGTGTTCTGATTTTCCAATGTTTTCTACACTAAACATCCATCAACTGTGCAATTAAAATGTCAAAGCCAATGGTGAAAAAAAGCCTAGGAAAGTAACATAAAGATGTGCCTCTTTAGGGCTTCCCTGGTGGCGCAGTGGTTGGGAGTCCGCCTGCCGATGCAGGGGACACGGGTTCGTGCCCTGGTCCGGGGGGATCCCACATGCCGCGAAGCGGCTGGGCCCGTGAGCCATGGCCGCTGGGCCTGTGCGTCCGGAGCCTGCGCTCCGCGGCGGGAGAGGCCGCGGCAGTGAGGGGCCCGCATACCGCAAAAAAAAAAAAAAAAAAAAAAAAAAAAAAAAAAAAAAAAAAAAAGATGTGCCTCTTTAGAGCAGGCAGAAAATGGGTTTTCAGCAATAACCGTCTGGGGACACAGGTCCGCAATCTTTCCCCTGCAATTCTGAAAAGTTTTGTAGAGGGGAAAAAATTTTTTATAAGGTTGGCATCAGAACTTAGTTGGTTTCAAAACCTGACTTGGACTGATATTCACACTCAATATGAATATTCATAAGTAGCTGCAGAAATAGAAACATGTTTGATTTCAGGGTTTTGCCCCAGACCTCAGTGGAAATGCCATACAGTATATGCTATATGAACTGTGTTACCTCTATCAAATGCAGAATATTCTGAAATCTAGAACACATCTGGCCTTAAGAATTTCAGATAAGTGATTTTGGGTCTAAAACAATTGCCTAATCTTGAACCTCTGAGGATGCCTGCCTCTCAAACCACTGGAAGGAAGGGGACTCTCAGGGTATATGGAAAGGACTTTGGATGGGCTACCCTTAAAAATGATGGCTTAGGTACTATGAATTTTAACATATAACTGCATCAATTCCAAACCTGACCCAGTGTTTCAATAAACATGGCCTGAGTACCTAGTGCGTGCTGGAGTCTATGCTGAACAGTTTGGAAATTACAAAGATGAATCTTAACTTTTAAGAAAATCTTTATCAAGCTAATAAGGCTGCCAAATTAGGAAAAAATATATAGGATGCTTGGTTAAATTTAAATTTCAAATAAAGAGAATAATTTTTTGGTGTAATTATGTCCCATGCATTATTTAAGACATACATTTAAAAAAATCATTTGTTGTTCATCTTAAATTCACGTTTAACTGTGTGTCCTCTATTTTATCTGGCAACCCTATAAACTAATGAAGTAGGCATCTTTTCAGGGTAACCTTGAACCATCTGCTTACCAAATATTAGTTAAATGTGGTAAAATTATTTTTTTATAGGTATTCAAAAATTTTCCGTGTAGTATTGGAATTCAAATAGAGCCAGCAAGTGAAATTTCAGTTCCTTCCTTAGAGAATACATCTTAGAGAAAATTTATTATTGTCTTTTAACCATGGATCTGGCAAAATAAGTGGTCCTGAGAAAGCCTTAGATTATTAAGTTTATTCAAGATTATTGGCAATTCTTGTGTACATGTTCAAATTATTTAGGGTAAATTTATAACCACTCCTGATCATTTGTATGATTAGAAGCGAGTCGTTCTACCTCTGAAAGTGAAATACATCATTCCTCTCGGAAAGCATATTGGATATTGGAATCTCACAGTTCTTTTTTTCTTTTGGTTTACTTGAGGCATTTAATCTAAAAGTAAAAGTTTTACATTTGGGGTGTTACCTGTAAGAGAGGACTTTTATACTATGAAGGAAAGGTGCTAAGGCCAAATGTCTTCAAGTTTGGGTAGATTCTGTATTAATGTCCTATGTCTTCATTACAAAAATCAAATTGTAATTAATTTTGCCTTTGCCTCTCACATTATTCTGGGTGGCTAAATCAGTGATTCTGATTGCATATGAGAACACCTGGAGAGATTTTTTTAAAAGCTTGTTCGCTAGCCTTATACCCCCTAGATTTCTAAGTGGAGGCCTGGGAAATAGTATATTTAAAAGCTCACCCAGCTTATTCTAATGTGGTCAGGGCTAAGAACCACTGTACTTCATGAGGACAGTGATCAAGTTACCTCGTTTCTCTGTCTCTATTCCCCTTATAAATATTTATTGATTGAGTGAATGAACAACTCACCATGGAAGTAGATGTAGGCCCAATTTTATATACTGCTTTTTACTTTCATTTGCTGGTGAAAAATTTACCTTTGGCACTATATACACTTTAGAAACATCAGTCTTTTCTTTTCTTTTTTTGGCCATGCTGCATAGTTTGCGGGATCTTAGTTCCCCGACCAGGGATTGAACCCTCCTCAACAGTGAAAGTGCGGAGTCCTAACCACTGGACCGCCAGGGAATTCCCAGGAACATCAGTCTTAAATATGCAAAATAGGCAGAATCTTGCAATGAACTTGTGACCCAACTGGATTTTTGCTGGCCCATCAAGAGAGGACAAGTCAATTCGAGAATGATGGAGGTGTCTGTGTGTCTAGGGAAGTCATGTTCTGGTCTTTGTTTTATAAATACACCCTTTACATCTGGATCTTCCTGGAGTGTTCCAATTCCTTATAATCTTATTCTTTCCACAAAGTTAAATTTGTTAAATATATTAAAAATGCATTTTAAATTCATTTACTTCCTGAAAACAGATTTATGAATCTTAAGAAAAAACTGTTGTGCTCTCTCCCAATTTGATGTTTGGAAAATATTGCCGTGTCTCTAGTAGTTAGAATAGGCGATTTTAACAAATTTAAATCTGGGGGGAAGAGAATAACACCCAGTGTTCATATTTTACATGCAAAAAGCTAGAATCCCTGAACCCTGGAATGTCATCTAATTTGTCCAACTATTTTACCTTCGCTGTAGAAGGTGATACTTTCAGCTCTAATTAGCTGCTTGCCTACAGCTAATTTTTCTTTGAAAACTTCCTGGACAGTAAATAGAAGAGAGGTATATTAATTTCTTTCTGGCTCAGAGGTGGTCTAATTTTGGCTCTTGTAGGAGTGATATCACGTCTGTGGCCCTCTGTGGTTTATGGCCAGGCCCATCTGCCACTAGTCCCTCTTTCATCCTTCCCCTCACTTCCTTTGCCCTAGCTTCGGCCCCACTGAGCTGTCACTCTGAGAGCCAGGTAGTGGGCACAGAATTACAGATAAACCACAGAGAAGTTGCAGAAGGTCCTGATGGTGTCTGCTTGCATAATGGTTCTAACTGCGCCCTTGTATGGAATTGCAAAACGTTTTGAGCACCTCAGAAGGAAGGCACTATGTAAACATAAGGTATTTTTTATTAGTTGTTTATTTGTGCTTATTATTAGCAATTTAAAAATTGAGAACATCAGAGGAATAGTTTGGTTATTTCTTCAGAGTTGAGACCTGTGTTTTAGGCCAGTGCCTTTCCATATTATTAAATATCGTATCAGTGTTTTCTGTCAAATCTTATTTAAAATTTTAAGTCTTTGCAGCTTTGCTATTTGACTGGAATGAATAGTTTTCTTATTTATTTAACTTTCTGTTTGAAACTATAATGGCTGCAAATTCTGGTGATACAACACCTAGATATAGAACTCTGTGGACAAAATTCTTTTGCTGTGTAATAGGGCAATCTTAGATCTGCACGCAAGGGAAATAACACGTTCTTAGCCAAAGACAACAGGTGTTCTGTATTGTTGGTTTTATTAAGGGAAAAAAATTAGTAATTCTGAAGTTAAAGACTAAATCTAACTGGCACTAGTATATTCAATTTTACTGTGAGGTAACACTTGAGAATCCTTTATTCTGTGAATGATGCCATAGCTTTTTCTCACTCCTACACAGCAGCTGTGCACAGTGAGCACACTTCACAGTAAAGACTGAGGAAACTTTCTTTCTTTCTTTTTTTTTTTTTTTGTTCATCCACATAGCTTGTGGGATCCTAATTCCCTGACCAGGGATTGAACCTGGGCCCTTGGCAGTGAAAGCTCCAAGCTGTAACCGCTGGACCGCCAGGGAATTCCCTTTTAGGAAACTTTCGTTATCGTCTGCTAAATTCTAAGTGTAGAATCATTTTTAGGTTGATATATACAGTAGAATTCTCAGTTTTCTCACTTCTAGATGTAATCATTTTGAGAAAAAAAAGTGCTTCTAAATCAAAATATACATTTCTAAAATGCCCTTGACATTTTAAAATGTAAGCCAAAAGTGGAGATTCAAGTGTACTTGTGTAGGTATTGATGTCATATAGTTTTAGACTTAAACTCAAACATCTTTTATAAAGAATCTATGTATATGTTTACACAGGAAATCATGACCATTTGGATAAAGAAATGAGAGTAGTATAAATTTATAGGGCTACTTCAAACCTTCATCCTTTAAAAAATTTTTTCTGTGATATGCTTAGAAGCCAGTTTTATTTCTACCAAATCAATAGTGAACATAAGAAAGTCAGGTGATGGTAAATATTTTGCTTATTGAAGGGGTCAAAGGGTGTTGGTGCTTCCATTCCACTAAAGTGCTTTAGTTTAGGTTGAGAATGTTACACAAGGAGAGAATTAGGTCTGAAATTTACTTCAAGGGTTCAGAGTATCCTAAAGCAAACATAAGATGGGAAAACTGTCACTAAACGCATTGAAGTTTTGTTTCTCAGTTTAAGAGGCGACCTTGGAAGACCGTGTGATACTGTATTATAGTATTTGCTTGTTATACCCTGGAGAATGTCCAGGGTCACTTTGGAGTGTGTGACTTGGGAGGGATCTAGTGTTATCTTCTCCTTTCTTCTATTTTCTGACCCTTTCGTTTTGTCCACGGTCCATGTTTCAATTATTTTTTTATGTCAGTCACTGTAGGAACATCCTTATCGCCACAGTAAATGTCACACCTTTGGTGCATCTGAGCTGTCTATTATGCCTTCCTCTTGCTGCTTTGTCAGTCTTGCATTTTTACTAGCTCTCTCAGTGTCTGAATTAGACACTCTCCCGGGCAGCAGATTTTCTAATTGCTTAAGCTCTGAAGTTTGCCAAAGAGCTAGAACTGTGCCACATGACCAGGGTATCAACTTGTGCACCTAATGTGCCTCTAACCTGAGAACAAAATTTCAATAATTGCCAAAGCTTGCTTAACACATGCCTTCAGCAAACTGGACTCTGACAGTGCTTGAGGTAAATGCCCGCTATCCTTTGTCTGGTTCCCTGCCGAGTGACTCTGCAGTACAATCTTAGGAATTCGGTTGGCATTTCTTTTGTTCTTTGTTGACCATTGACCAATATGACCATTGCTTCCCCTGCTTTTGTAACGTGGTGGCAGGAAGGAAGGGAGGAAGGAAGGACAGGGGTCGTTGCCAATACCCGATGGAGTGCACTGGGTTTGGAGAATGTAGAAACGGGGCCCCTTGTCCTTACTTCCACTTATACCCCCTGATCCTAGTCACTAAAAAGATACGTTTCTACATTCATAGGATGTCTGGAGTTCGTGTGTGTTTGCTTGTTTGTGTTATCCTTGGGAAATGTTCACTAACGACTGCTTAGGGTGTGAAGGTAATTTCTATTCTTCTATTTTCTGATTTCTGAACTTCAGGAGAAGGTAAAGCTTGATGCTGAAAGGGAAAAACTAGAGAGGCTTCAGGAGCTTTACTCCGAGCAGAAGACCCAGCTGGACAATTGTCCTGAGTCCATGAGGGAACAGTTGCAACAACAACTGAAGAGGGTCAGTAGCAAACAGGAATGTGCTAGTTGTTTTTTGTTTTTTTGGTTTTTTTCAATTAAGTTCCACTTACCTATGACTTCCTCCTTCACATAGCATAAATTTGCATAAATTCTGGTCGTTAGATACGTTTTAAATAGAAATATGCATGCTGACCATATATATTCCATGCTAATCAGTTGAAAAATTCCCTGTTGGAATCCTTTGCCTCATTAATAATGCAAAAACATTTCCCAAGTCCTTTTTTGTAACAAAAGAGAGCTATTCCTGACATGTAACCAACAAGACTGTAGCGTTTAAATCAGCTGATGTCTTTTCCTGCATTCTGTTCTCTGCTGCATCTTGAGTCCTGTTTGCCCTCGAATGTTTTTTATTCCTCCTCTTGATTTTATACTCCTGTCCACAAATTTTTCTATTCTCTGATTTGCTCCCCACCACCACTCATCATTTTGTTTTTCTTTTCCTTTCTTCTTCTTAGTGACCTTGAACTCATTAGCATGATCACAACAATCAAACAAGACCCAAGATGCAGGGCATTCAACATTTTCTCATACAAGCTTCATATTTTTTAAAACTTCGTGCAGCATAGATCTTCTAGTTGAACTTTATCAGGTTATTCTTCGATCTTTAATTTTGGCAGTGTTGAAACGACCTCGATACTTATCTTCCTAGGTGGATAGTTTTGCAGACACTAGCAAGGCCACTTGATATTTCATAGCCACTTGACAGCTGCGTTATTTGCTCTAAACAGCAGCCCAAATAGACTGTGACTCTGGGGAGGCAGCCATTAACAGTCTTGGACCTCTAAAGGAGCCTAAGAGTAATTAGTCCTAAGTCAATAGCAACTTATGATTCCACGTGAGTAGGAAAGAAGACTAGTTTTATTCATATTGCTATGTCTGTACCTTCTCGGGCAACTGGGACAAAGTCAGTTAAGATAGCACACCCCTGAAAATGTTTAAGATGACCGTGAATGCAAATATGTTTGATATCTCTGAGTATCACTAGGTTATGAAAACTTACAGTTGAAACTTTTCAATGTATTGTACAGGTTGAATAAAGAGTACCCAGTACAGACAGGTGAAACTACAGTGTAACGGTTCTAATATTTTTAAGTTTTTACAATGTTGGATCAAAAAGAGTTTCAAAAGTGTTTCTTTCCCTTTACTCATTTTATTGTGTACAGCTTAATTTGCTATAAGAAGATAAAACTTCCTGTCCCTCAGTGTCCCAAAGCTCTGAAAAGTCTTATGATAAAAAATGTTTGGAAAAAGAATAGTATTTGTAAAATTATTTTAGCTTGTAATTTTTTTGTGTTTATGCCAGTTCACAAAAGAGATTGGGAAACTGATTTTTTTTATATTTGTTTACTGTTTTTCAACTTTCCTTATTGCTAAAGATTTTACACAGTCGCCATAATGCTTTATGTAGAGTCAGAAGCATGGTTATATATTTTGTTCTTCCCTTCCTTTAGGTATCCAGTTACTGTTTGTATTCTTCATAAATATTGCTTCAAATAAAAATTGATAGATTCTATTAATAACCTGGAGTCAGCATGATATGAATAATTACTTAATTATTTTGTAATTTTGTAATTAAGTAATTACAATTGTAATTACAATTGTAATTTTGTAATTAAGTAATTACAAATTAATTTGCTTAATCTGTTAGATTCTATAGGATAACTCATAAATTTGTATATGTTCCAAGGATTTTGACTACAAACGAGGAAAGGAAATAATACAGACAGCCTATTCCACTAATTGAAGGCAAAGACTCCTTCCTTTTCCTTTCCAAGCAGAGTGCAAAATTCTTATCATAAAACCCCTTTCCTTAGGAGAGAAAACTGGTTCGTGCTAGCTTCTGTTCACCTGATATTAAGAGAACTACTAATTCTGTTTTCCAGGGAAGGATGATGACCAAAATAACTCTTCACCAGTCCTTTGGCTTAATCAGTAAAAAGTTCACTTATTTCATGAGAAGTCCATTCATACTGGAACTTCCTGTCTTATCACAACTCATTTCCCTTCAGACTTTCGAACACTCCAGAATAGCACTTCATTACAAAGCTTTCCCCAAGGCATTTAAGCTAGAGTCAATAAAGTTGATTTTATTACAAGTAACTTCATTAGGCAGCAAGTCAGACAAAATAGAAAATAAATGAATAGGAAGAAAATCATTTTCTTAAACTGTATGCTGTCTCAAATACACTGAAATTATAGAATGATTCTGTGCATGCAGCACTATGGATTTATGACTGGGCTTCTGACCCCTAAATCATTGCTTTAGAAGCAGAATACAGTTTTCATCCGATGTTGATTTCATGGCCCATGGTTTAATGTAGTTGACAATGGGCTCACCAATCGAATTGTTCCCTGGAATACAAGTAGTGTGAGAAAAAAACCCCTGAAGAAAATTGAGCCTTTCATCTGCTGGAGAGGACTGGCTAGGATAGTATTGTTGTGTTTTGGTATTTATTTACTCAGCTGAATGGTTGATTTCGCTCTCTTGGTTTTTAAACAGTTCTGTTCAGTGATATCTACAATTAGGAGCCTTTTTTTTTTTTTTTTTTTCTCACTAGCTCTACAATGAGTTTATCCTTTAACCTTGGACAAGTCATTCAACCTCAGTGGGCCTCAATATCCTCATGTATAAAATGAGAAGATCGTACTACATGATTTCCATTGTCTTTTTCCAGATTCCAAAAGTATGCAAAAAAGTGACTGTAGCACATAAGATGGAGAAATAGTAACAAACCCTGATCTCTGTTTAAATTTGCTTTCAAAATTGACCTTGAGTTGTCATAAGATTATTCTTGTAATCTCTCCTGGCCATTCCACATCTAGTCTCTTCTTTCTGTTCCTCTACTAGGCAAAGAAAACATAAAGTTGTACATGTAAACGTCTGCCATGTACATTCTCAAAAAAGTTATTGGAAGGAAAAAAGGAATTCCGTTGAATTTTCTTTAGCACAGCTGTCTTATTTCCTTTCACGCCTGGCCTTTGAACTTGCCAGCCAGTAGAGATTTGTCTTTTTTTTTTTTTTTTTGCGGTACGCGGGCCTCTCACTGCTGTGGCCTCTCCAGTTGCAGAGCACAGGCTCTGGACGCGCAGGCTCAGTGGCCATTGGCCATGGCTCACGGGCCCAGCCGCTCCGTGGCATGTGGCATCTTCCCGGACCAGGGCACGAACCTGCGTCCCCTGCATCGGCGGGTGAACTCTCAACCACTGCTCCACGAGGGAAGCCCTTGTGCCCTTGTCCTGTTCTTTTAGTGGAGAAGTTTAGTTAAAATTTTCACTCAACTAAGTCATACACTTGACTTTGAGCTTCCTGTATATATTATTCTGTGCTCAATTAAACTACTTCTGCCCCCAAATTCCATCTCTTGAATTCTTATTCTTATCTAAAATCTTGTAAAAGTTTTTTCCCCTCCCAAGTTGTTTTTCTTTCACAGTGTAAGTTTATATACACACGTTTTAATGGTTTAGATAACTTGATCAGATGATTACACCAGAGAAATCTGAGTGCTGAGCTAAGCTTTAATTTTCAACTTTCCTGCCTAGTGTGCTATTATTTTCATGTAGTGGTTTAAATATTTACTACAAATAAATTAATGGCTCTGTGACCTTCATGTGGTTAAAATAGCATATGTTGCACATTAACCAGATGTGGAGTAAGCGACTGCTAGCATAGTGTATATATTGTGAGCCATATGCCCACTTTGAATGAAGATTCTTTATAAACTAAAAAAAAAAAAAAAAAAGCCTATTAAAATTTTTATCTCAATAAGCTTTAGCTGCAAACCAAGTTTAACGGAAAAACCTTAAAAACTTGAGTATGGAGGCCTGTATGAATAAACATATCACTGATGTTTTAAGACTACAGATATTTTGTTTCAAGACATAACACTAGTGTTATGTCTCAGTTCCTTTAGCAGTGACTAGATTTGGTCCACATTCATAAATTCCTGTAGAAGTTATAAGCATGAAATGTCTGGTAAACTTGAAATGTCACCCAGTTACTTGAAACCAAGACCACTTTACATTTGGCCAATTAAAATATAAAGAAGCTTTAAGAAATGCTGAATATGTTTTTCAAATTGTCTTTCCTGTTCTTAGGCTTTGAGAATCCACTGTCTGTGTTGACATAATAATCTTGTTGCTATAGTGTTGGTTGTAATTTCATGGTAGCACATAGTCCTTCTGTGAATCATCCCCAGAATAAACTCATTCCAGAAGATAGAAAAATTCCATTTGATTAGAAGACTTATATATAAGTTTATCACTTATATAAAAACCAGGGGAAGGGGTGGTGTGTTTAAATACTGATATAGATCTAATTTATCATATATTTATCTAATTTATCATATATTTATTTATCGAACTCTTTTTAATGTGTCGATTGAAAAAAATGCCCTGGCACTTTTACCCATGTAGTGCTATGAGCCTTTTTCTTTTTTGGTCATTAATTATTTATAAATTATATTTTTTAAAAAATCTTCTATACATACCACATTTACAGTTCTGTCAAAGGCTCCCAAAATAAGGAGGTTTTTGTGTGTGTGTGTGGTTTTGTTTTTTTGTTTTTTAAGTAGATGGGAGAACAACTCATACAACATGCAGCAGTCTCTGCTCAGATGCAGATTCACTCCTGTCTTCAGACATCTCATAGGTTGGAGAATGCCTCTTCTAGACTATCTGACTTATGTGATTTCTGTTTGTTCTTAAATGTCCTGAAGATTATTCCTAGAATAATCTTAACCTTTCAGTTAACCTTTCGAGTGCTTAACCTTTCGAGTCATTCTTTGTGCTTGATGAATGCTGTGGTTCCTACCGTTTCTAATAAAAAGAAAACAATTTTAAGGGATTCACAGAAGCCCAGTTTAAGAACTCCAATCTTCAACTCCAATCTTCAAATGTTTTTGGTGACTTCTCCCTTCATTAAAATTATTTGAGCATGCATGCCTACATATACATACATATAGGTCATTTATATTATACATTTATATTATAAATGTATATATGTATTACATACGTGCTCAAAATATTCTTTTAAAATAATGTACATATACTACTCTACTTGAAAGTACATTAGAGAACATTTATTGAGAATTTGTAAAAGAAGAGGAAAAACTAAAAAAAATGTAAAGAAGCCCTAATATTCCTTCCTCACATCCCAGTGCCTTGTGTGGTATGCCATTTGGGCATATATATTCCTCTTAGAGACCTCTGATCTGTATGTATGCCAACTTTTGAATCTTTTTTTTTATAGTCAACAACTTTCGAATATTTAATTTAATCTTTATACTAAAGTCTCATTTCATTTGAAAATTTGTGGAAAACAGGAATTTTTCTCAAGAGATTATGTCACGCCTTTGATCTGCAGATAATGTTTAGGTTATTTATTGAATTCTTTTTATAATTCATGATCCATTTGAAAGCCACCTGGTAGCAAGAATTCCTACAACCACAGAGCAGTCTGAAACCAATGGTGAAATAGATGCTGCCCTCCCACCCCTAACCCAGTCCCTTTCAATTTCATCCTAAAGTCACTGCTCTGGGGTTTAACTCCAGAGAGAGGATTATCATGTTCTAACCCTGGTCAGTGTTGTAACTGGAAAAATATTTTGGTCTTTTTGCTTTTAATAATTTTTTCTTCACATTAAGAATGCTGCAGCTATTCTGGTGTGTCTTGTTTTCATTCTCTTTTCTCCAAAGGATGCTGATCTGTTGGATGTGGAGAGCAAACACTTTGAAGACCTGGAATTCCAGCAGCTTGAGCGTGAGAGCCGTCTAGATGAGGAAAAGGAGAACCTGACCCAGCAGCTCCTGCGTGAAGTGGCTGAATATCAACGGAACATTGTTACTAGAAAGGTACTTTTGCCAGGTGTTGTTCAATGTGAAAAGTCAAAATATACCCCTTGCTATGTGACAGTAATCGTTATTAATATAGCTATAACATGTGTCCATCTGTCTGTATATCTGTTATATATGAATATCTTTGTGTGTTTAACCACATGTCACATTTGGCAGATTATGGAGGCTGCCATTTACATGCCAAATGGTGCTCCCAACTAGGTAAACTGAGACCTGCTATAGTCATTGTTGCTTGATGCATTTATGAATATCAATGTGAAAACCAAGGTAGAGAAAATCAGAAATCTAGATATTTGTTTTAAATTACTTGCTTTTGCAATCATAGTAACTGGATTTAGAATAATTCTACGAACAGTCTCTTTTAGAATTCCTCTGTTCCCATTGCCTAGTAGTTCTCAAAGACGGCTGATAGTTTACTACTACTAGAAGCAGCCTCATGGAACGCTATGTAGATGACCGCCTCCATCCAGCCCTGAGCACCCGGATGTCCAGTCCGGAATTCAGCTCTTGTTCCAGAATTTAGAATCGCACCCCTGTGCTCTGTACTAAACTGATAAAGTTGAGGGAGAGGACAATGGAGAAGGTGACTTCTTAAGCTTTCGGTTTAAATAAGAAATTCCATTGTTCTTTCTCATGAGGAATCTCCCAAAATGATGCCAAAAATTCATTTATATTCTAACACAAGATTTCCTGTTGACTTCCAGGTTCTTGAAATAGATTTTGAATCACTTGGCCTTAGGTAAAGAAAAGCCTTGAGCTTGTCAGTTCAAAGAAACTGCTCATCATCTCTGGGTAATAATCACTGCCTACCTACCATCAATGAAATGTGGTCACTGTGCTTCAGGTTATAACACTTTTTCTCCCTTTCCCAGGACAGACTGGAAAACCTTTGAATGTCTAATGTACATCTCTATGGTCGTTTTTTTGTTTTTTTTTTTTCTTCCAGGAAAAAATTTCTGCATTGAAAAAGCAAGCTAATCACATTGTCCAGCAGGCTCAGAGAGAACAAGATCATTTTGTGAAAGAAAAGAATAACTTAATAATGATGTTACAGAGAGTAAGTATTTCCTTTTCAGCACTGGTTGCAGTAAAACACAGGTTCCAACTCAGGGAAAGTTGCTTCCATCAAAGTAAGTACCTTTTAATAAAGAATAGTGAATTATGGGCTTCCCTGGTGGTGCAGTGGTTGGGAGTCCGCCTGCCGATGCAGGGGACGCGGGTTCGTGCCCCGGTCCGGGAGGATCCCACGTGCCGCGGAGCGGCCGGGCCCGTGAGCCATGGCCACTGAGCCTGCGTGTCCGGAGCCTGTGCTCCGCAACGGGAGAGGCCACGACAGTGAGAGGCCCGCGTATCACAAAAAAAAAAAAAAAAAAAAGAATAGTGAATTATAATTTGAGGAAGAATTTTTTATGAACATTTTTATTTAATCCTCCACATTAATGAGCTGATGCTCTGAATGATTAACTATAATACAGAAAATAAGCAAAGACATTTTATTCATGCTTTTCCATGGTGTGAAAATCCAAAGTATGAAAAATCTGTATGTTTTCTGATTTTCTTCTTTTAAAAAAATCATATTTTTCATCAAATAGGTAAAACATATTCTGCTCTTTTTACTGCTCTCAAACATTTTGGCTCAGTTGCTCTGGTGTTTTGAACTCCAATTATTTGCATGTGGGTCTTCCTGGCGAAGGCCCAATAAAAATTCTAACAGATTTTTTTGTAGAAATTGACAAGTTGATGCTAAAATTTGCAGTTGATCTTCATTATTCATGGAGTCTGTATTTGTGAACCCATCTGCTCACTAAAATTCATTTGTAACCCTAAAATTAATACTTGTCATGCAGTCATTGATGGACAGGCAGAGAGCAGTGAAAAATTTGAGTCACTCAACGGACATGCATGTTCCCAGCTGAGATTGAACAAGGCACTTCTCTGCCTTCTAGTTTCAGCTCTTTTACTGTAAACAAGTGTCCTTTTTATGGACTGTTTAGTGCCATGTTTTCACATTTTTGTGCTTTTTGGTGATTTTGCTGTTTAAAGTGGCTCACAAGTGCTAAAGTATTGTCTGGTGTTCCTAAGGGCAGGAAGGCTGTGATGTACCTTATGGTGAAAATACATGTGTTAGATAAACAGCTTTCAGGCATGAATTATGGTGCTGTTGGCTATGAATTTAATGTTAATGTATCAACATTGTATATTAAATAAGATGTCTTTAAAAACAGACACACATAAAACAAAGTTATGCATTAATGAGTTGATGAAAATATTGTGACCAGAAACCCAATAGTTCAATATTCTCTAGTTCAGTGTTCATGGCAACATTATAGTACACAACTACTGCAGATAATGAGAATCAACTGTATATGAAAATGTAAAGGGTATAGAATAGCTGAAACAACTTTGAATAAGAACAACAAAGTTGGAGGATTTATACTATTTGACTTCAAGTTTTACTATAATGCCATAGTATTTAAGAGGGTGTGGTACTGGCATACAAATAGACATATAGATCAAAGGAATGGAACACAGTCCAGAAATAGACCCACACATATACTGTCTATTGATTCTTGACAAAGGTTCTAAGACAATCCAGTAGGGAAAGGACAGTCCAGCATGTGGTGCTGGATCAACTAGGTAAACATGGAAAATAATGACTCTCAATACTATTCATCCTCACACCATGCATATAAATTAATTTGAGACAGATTATAGACCTAAAAATTAAGGTGAAAAAGTTTCTAGAAAATACAGGTGTGCAAGTACACCTTCATGGCCTTGGAGTAAACAAAGATTTCTCAAAGAGGAAATGACAGAAGGCTTGTATCCAGAATATATTAAAAACTCCTACAAACTCAAAAATAGTAAATAAACAACCAATAAATAAATTTTTAAAAAACAGACAAAAGACTGGAATTGAAACACTTCACAAGAGAAGTTATGTGAAGAGTCAATAAGTCCCATGAAAGAATACTCAGTTGTTAGTCATCAGGGAAATACAAGGTTGACTCAGTTTAATAGATTTTGTGTTCCTTCAGGAAAAGGAAAATCTTTGTAATTTGGAAAAGAAATACTCCAGCCTCTCTGGGGGCAAAGGGTTTCCTGTCAACCCTAATACTCTAAAAGAGGTAAGCTGTGGTTTTTCTTGTTTACTCATATCACCTTAGAACTCAGGAGATGTGCCTCAGTTTTATGCGATTAGCTGACTAGGAAAAACACTAACTGAAGTGACTTATGAAAGCACTCAATGCTTTGATGGTTTTCCTGCCTTTTGTTATTCGTTCTTTGAGAATTTCAGGGATTATCTTTGTGTCTAATGCAGATTCACTCTGTGTGTGTGTGTGTGTGTGTGTGTGTGTGTGTGTGTATACTTTTCTCAACAGTGACATTGTGGATTAACTTGAAGTTTCAAAAAATTTAGGATCCAGACCAAAGCTAGTCTTAAATTTTCTTCTTTCCTTCCTCCATTTTCCTTTCTCAGTTTCTCCTCTTTCCTACTTTCTTCTCTTTCTCCTAAGTCTTCTAGAACGTGAAAATGCCCCCAAACATCTCTGTCTCCTTTTTCCCCCAATGTTGTCTATGCCCCCAAATCGGAAAATCTTGTTTACATTAAGTTGTACACTCTCTTTATCCCAACAGCCATCTTTTCCCAGGCCCCATCGCCACCCTTTCCCAAATATCTTTTTACAGAGCTACATTGCTATAATGGTTAAATATTTTAACTCGGATTTGGAAAATTAAAACCCTGACTGAGAAAGAAAATAGTTTTATTTTTTTCAAAAAGCTAAAGAAAAAGCTTGCTTCTGCATAAAATTTTTCATAATGACAAAAAACCCTTTATTTATAAACTGCTTTAAAAAGACAGCAGAAAAAAAAAAGACAGCAGAGTTAGGAATTCCTTCATAGAAAGCAGTGTGTGTGTGTGTGTGTGTGTGTGTCTGTGTGTGTGTGTGTGTGTGTGTCTGTAGGTGTGTGAGGTAAATGCTCATCACATAATAGGAGTGAATAATATGTCCCTTGGAAGCATTTGTGAAATGTTTCCAAAAAACTTTTTTAGACCGTTCAGTTTCATAGTTTCTCTCCATTATTTAGAACACAAATCCAGCAGATTCACTGCATACAGGGTGGTTGTGAATGGAGTGTAGTGGAATAAGGTTGTCAGTTAGGTGGGCAAGGGCTGGTCTTGTGAGTCATGTTAAAGAAATTTGGTTTATTTTATGTGGATGGGAAGCCACTGAGGGATTTTAAGCAGGGAAGTGACATTATTTGAGGTCCATTTGTTAAAGATCACTGTGGGCTGCTCTACTGGATTATAAAGAGGAGATGCCAGGAAACCAGTATAGTGGTGATTGC
Source organism: Kogia breviceps (assembly GCF_026419965.1). Classification (NCBI taxonomy): domain Eukaryota; kingdom Metazoa; phylum Chordata; class Mammalia; order Artiodactyla; family Physeteridae; genus Kogia; species Kogia breviceps. The sequence goes on along the minus strand of NC_081314.1, from coordinate 92,038,196 downwards.
AATAATATAGGCTGGAGGTGCTGGTGGCTTGGATTTGAACAAATGAAGAGAGATGGAGAAAATTAACTGGATGCAGAAATACTTTGGAGACAGAGTTGACAGTTCTTGTTGATAGATTGGATGTGGGGATGAAGTAAATTGAGGGTATTGTCAGGAATGCTGCCGTTATTCCAGTTTGAATAATGAGGTTGATGGTGAGTAGCTGTTACTGAGATAGGGAAGACTGGGGAAAGAATAGATTTGAGAGGGAAATGCAGTTTGACTCTGGACATACTGAGTTTGAAGGGCTTGTGGCTTCCAAATGCATTAGATAAGCTCTAAGGTCACTTCACCTCTTAGAAGAATAAAATCTTTCCCTTTCTATTCAAGAGTTGTTCTTATTCTCTGCAGCCCTCCTGTTGTCAAAATCCAATTTGCCTTTTTGACTGTATTGGTGTGTCTGCAACTCTTGTGTTTGTTGAGTGGCTGTGTGTCCTCCTTCATGTCAAGCAGACTTGGCTCAGAAGATGTTTTGATTTTCTCCTTTCTTCCTCCCTCCCTCCCTTCCTTCCTTCCTTCCTTCCTTCTTTCTTTCCTTCCTTCCTTCCTTCCTTCCTTCCTCTCCCTCCCTCTTTCCTTCTTTCTCTCTCTCTCTCATTCTCATTCTGTCTCTTTTTTTAAAGAGTGATGAATTTATATCCAACTCTTTTAAACAAGCCCCACTTTTGGCAAATGACATACATTTTTGAAGCAATTAGTTAGGATATATGGTTATGACTCATATAAAGAATCCAACCTTGGTTTTGAAAGATTCTACTATCAACTTAGCAAAAGAATAACTCAAAGCTGTTACTCTTCACTGTCATTCATTATCAAAGATAAAATAAATTTGACAACCTATTTGTCAACTTCCTTTCTTCAATTTAATCTTATAAAACTTTACATAGTATCTATTGCCCCTTTCTGAAGTGCAAGACTGAATTCGGCAGCATTTTGATACCTCTAATTTATAAACAGTCAACTCTGGCTTTCTCCACTTTGTCAGAATTATAAATTCTCAGTGAAAACCTTGCTTGCAGCCTGCAATTTTTGCTTCACCTACATAACAATATCTTGCCTTTCCTGGAGCCACTGTTTGAAAGGATTGATGGGCAAATAGAAGAATCCAAGTGTTAAATTTAACTCAGTTTACTTTTAAAAGAGAGATATTAATTTATACCCTTTATTCTTTTTTTCATACTGTTTTATTAGTGTGGTGAAAATCATGAACGGTCTGTACAATTACTTTCCATGGGAATTTACAAGTGCCTTTTCCTCAAATGTAAATTCAGGAGTTTTGATTCTCATCAATTTTGATTCATGGGTATTTTCTCTAAGCTGAAGCCAGAACCGAATCATTGAATTTAAAAGTAACTGGAAATTCTCTGACCTAGGGGTAGAGTTGGGAGTTGGGCAAGCTGCCTTAAATTGAAACATCCTCAAGCTGCAACTTCATCTTAGGGATTTGTGTGTATGTGTGTGTGTGCACGTGTGTATACACGTTTCTCTTGCTAAGGAAGGCTCACAAGAGAACAGTGTCCTTTTTATTTTCATTTTGTTGAGACATCTAAAAGCAAGTTTCCATTACGAATAAATTACTGCTTTATAAATGCCTTAGTGCAAAAACCAGTAGCCTTTAGTCTACATTTATTCACTCTGTAATTTGTCAGGAAACAGAAGAAGGAAAAATCTAAAAATAAAGATTTATGGAAAAGGCTCTTGAATTAGAGAGTGATAGCACTGTCGATTTTATGTCTCATATTTATTTTTGCTTGTGATGATTTTAAATGCTGTGTAGTGACAACCTATTCAGTCAATAGAATGAATGCCGATATGGATGGATATTTAAATCAAAGGTACTGGGTTATTTACAATGAAGTCATTTTGATTTTATCTGAAAATTTACTTTTAATGTTTGAAATATCATTTTTCAAGATTAAGCACCATAAATCCATTTTAATAGTTGATGACTGCCTTAATGAAACATCTGATAATACCACAGATATCTGGCTGTGATGCTCTAAGCTAACTCCATTGTACCGGAGCATTAATACTCTCGCATGCCTCAGCTCTTGCTTTCCTTGTGTTTAACTTCTGAATTCCTCCTTTTAGGGCTATATCATTGTAAATGAAATTAATGAGCCATGTGGCAATTCCACGAATCTCTCCCCTTCCACTCAGTTCCCTGCTGATGCTGATGCTGTTGCCACTGGGCCTACCACAGCTGTGCTGGTGAGCCAGCCACAAAATAAAGAGGTGTGTTGGCATGCCATTTCATTCATTCACTGCTTTCCTCATGTCAAAAATTAACCCATGGTTAACTGAAAATAAGGGTGTGTGAGACAAATATTTGTTTGGTTGACCAGAGGGCCAGAGTGATGGTGAGATGAAAAAACAGACCGATTTGGGGGTAGTGCCCTACCAATGATAATACTAGAAACCATGAAATATATGGTACAGAGTATAGAGTACTAGGAGAAGTAAGTTCAGAAAAATGAACGATACATATATATATATATATACACACACACACACACACACACACACACATATATATCTCTTAGCACTTTAGCCCAACCTACTTTTCTCAGAAACCAAAAAGCCTTTCTAAAATTGTTGGTTTGAATCACCTTTCCAGTTTGATTTCATCTTCTATTTTGTTTTGCAGTATGGATTTCTTTTGAATATTAAGCTGCTTTAAAATATCTGGGGAGGCATAAATAATAGTAAATTAAAATACCTCTTACGGATCCAAGTTGCTCACAGTGTGGAATCTTAACAAGAGGCTAAATTGAAAGATACTGCCCATTATTTATGCCTCCTTGAGTAACATATAAGAAAACAAAACAATCAGATTATCGATTTCATTTCTTTGTCTTATTCTTTCATTTCATATGGACACATATATAGTTTTTCTTTCTTCTATAAAGCAAAGAGCACCTGTCTGTTCTGGATTTATGTTTCCTTCCACCCTTTCTCCTCATCCTATCACTCAGCCTCCATCGGCCCCTTGGCCTGAAGTCATGGCTACATCTGTCGATTCTTTTCCTTTAAATGACACACCACCTCCTCTACCAGCTAAGAAACACAGAAGGCAGCAGCAGCAGGACCAGCAGGTAATTAGGAACCCATGTTTAGTTTCACCTTAACAGCAAACTTACTGATGTGAAATCTTCAACTTTTCTGAAGGTATTTTTTAAAAAGATAAGATGCATACTCCTGTTTTTTTTAAGGACATTTATTATGGCCTAAGAGCGTGGGGATTGTTAGAAAGTTTGAGACCTTGATTGTCCTCTCCTGGCTTTTGATATGTTTGAGCTAGTTTCACATCCTCATGCTTCAGTTCCCATTCAACGAAAATATTGCAACTTACTTCAGGTATTTTTCAAAATCATAATAATTATGTCCATAAAATCCATGGTGTAAAAAGTTGCTGTGTCAACACAAAATATTTTCCTTACACATTATTGAAACCATAATAAAAGACATCATTCCTCTGCTATGAGCCAAAATTTCCTCAACATTTTACAAATGTCTCATTTCTTCCTTCTAACAATCCTGTGAATTACGAACTAACTCCATATTGATATTTAGGGAACTGAGGTTCAGCATTGGTAAGTAGCTTGTCCAGGGTAACACCACAAGCAGTGCCTTTGGTCCATAGAACAATAGTTTTTTATTGCACTTTTTAAAATAGATAATTTATTATTCCAAAAGTGTTGCCCTCCTTTTGATACATTCTATGCATACTCATGCTTGGGTATTCAAAAAATCTATTTTGAGACTCCTTTCCACCTATAATCAAATCCTTATGTGAATTTGGCCTTAGAAGATCCTAAGGAGTCAGTCAATAGACACCCCCCACCCGCCAAAGTAGGTGAGCTCTGGTTTCCTATGCCCAGCCCTTACCTTTCTTACAGCTACCTTTACTATCTATTACCTTTGGTTAAAGGACTACATCTCCTCATTACTTTTAGGTTAATAAATATCTAGTATAAACAGATAATTATAAAGTTAAATTGCAGATATTCTTCATGATTGGCATGTTTGGAGATTGATAGTAAGTTTGATAACCCAAAGTTGCATTAATTTTTACATATTTCAAAAGCCTGAGTTCAGTATAAAAATGATCAAACCTAAAGAACCTCTAATTAGGAAATAAATTTACTATTGAAGACATTTTGGGGGAGGCCAAGAAAAATTTGGATAAGTTTCGAGTTGGCAAAAATTTTGCCTTAGGAATCTGAAAAAAAAAATGAAATAGTCAACAGGAGGATTTTTAAATGTGAGGGATTGCTATAGAGGCTCCTTGGCCAAGATCTTTTTTCAATCTAGAAGGATGCCTTATATGGAAACGTTATGTGGATTTGGAGTGTGTTTATGTGATTGAAATATGATTCTAACTTTAAACCCACTTCCCTGTTTATGCTTTCTCTTCATTTCTTCCTTCTCCCTTTTCTTATTCTCCTCACACTGGGATCTGTGCCATCACACAGAACTGTCCAGACAGACAAAGGGAGAAACTGCTTACTTGCTTTGTCCACTGGCTGTTCCGCCATCCACATGGCAACCATCATAATAATTTGTAAGTTGTCCTGAGGCCCCAAGGCAGCAGGCACTACTACAGAAATGACAGGTGGATCTTTCTGAATTTTTCTAGGTTCAGTAATAAATTCTTCCAGTGTCTATGTACCTTACCAAATGCTAGCCCAATTTTCTTAGTGAATACAAGTCTAAGTTGAACAATTTTTTAAAATTCTGTGTTAAAATTCCAAAGCTTCTTTGTAAATGCATACCTCTTAATTACTTCAGTGACCTGTTGCAGTTAGTCAAGTTTTGCTATTCTGCTTTACATTTGCATTTAAAGCATTTTAGAAGTCTGGAAGAAAGGAAAAAACAGCACCAAGAAGGCCTCTATCTGAGTGACACTTTGCCTCGAAAGAAAACCACACCTTCCATATCCCCTCATTTCAGCAGTGCTACTATGGGGAGAAGCACCGCCCCAAAGGTAGGACATGGGGAGAACCACGGGCTTCACCTTCAGTGAGTCTTTGTCCTTATGTTCACCGACATGCAAAGGCCCCTAAAGAACATGCTAAATGATAAACCATTAAGTTTGCTTGTTGGGCAGACGTCATAACTAAATAGCATTTTCTATCCTATTCAGAGGACATTTGGAATTATACGCTCTGGGACCAAAGCACCTGGTCCAGGGTATTTTCTACCACCACACAAGTGGTGAGTAGCTTTCACTTATGTGACACACTCCCATAGCTGTATCCCAGATATGGAAATTGGAGGACATAAGCTCTGGATTCCAGGAATAATAGCAAAAAATATTTATTGAACCATTTCTTGGAGCCTGACACTGGGCTAAGCCTTTGACGTGGATTGTTTTATTGTAAAACCCAACAACACTAGGTAGTAGAGGTACTAATTAGTATCCCCATCGTACACATGGATAAAACTGAGGTGGAGGGCTTCCCTGGTGGCGCAGTGGTTGAGAATCCGCCTGCCGGTGCAGGGGACACGTGTTCGTGCCCCGGTCCAGGAAGATCCCACATGCCGCGCAGCAGCTGGGCCCGTGAGCCATGGCCGCTGAGCCTGTGCGTCCGGAGCCTGTGCTCCGCAACGGGAGAGGCCACAACAGTGAGAGGACCGCGTACCACAAAAAAAAAAAAAAAAAAAAAAAAAAAAAAACTGAGATGGAAAGAAGCTAGGTGACTGGTCTACCTGGTCACCTGAAGCTGGTCGGCCCTGAAGCTAGAATGTGGATCCACGTGGTCTGATGCCTGAGTTGCCCTCACGCCTGTTTTACTGCCTTACTGAGGGGTCATGGCAGGAAGAGGGGAAGGGCAAGTGAGAAGGAGGTTTTGAGTGGGACAGACTTTGGAGTCCTTCCCTTGTCCTTAATCACTTTGTTTTCATCTATTTTATAAACTGGTGTTCCAAGGAATTCGCTATTTTGAAAGTGTGCTGAAACTACGGGGATAGTTACTATTAGGGGTCTCCAGTTTTCAGCCCACTCGATCACTTGGAGCAGATGGAAATTGGTGCCCTAGTAGCGTGTGTAGATCTCCTCTGTCCTTGTGCATGATGTGCATGCGTTCTTGTCCCTGCATCTGCTCCTTGTGCATGAAGGACTTTGAGTTGTTCTCTAAGGTGGTTTTGGACAGTGTTTTCCCTATCTGTCTTCACTTTTGGAACTGCTGCCACTGGAGGAATGGCTGTGATGTTGAGACTGCTGTGGAACTCCTGGGGAGGGACAGCGACTGGCCTTTACCATTTAGCATCAACACAAGGGGTGCAAAGACCTACCTTTGCTGCCTTCTGTGCTTAGATAGGAGCTAGGAAGCAGCGATGTGACCGTGTCCAGAAGGACCATTGGGCCTGCAGTTTGCCTGAGTTTTTCCTCCTGTTTCTCACAGGGCCACCTGCCCCTGGGACAGAGTAACAGCTGTGGCAGTGTGCTCCCCCACTCACTGGCAACCATGACCAAAGACTCAGAATCTCGGAGGATGTTCAGAGGTAGGTACCTTTTAAGCCCAGTGTCATGTCCTTTGTCAAGCATTAGAATTCCTTAGGGAGAGGGAGGCCAAACAGAGTTGGGGATCGTTAGGGAGGGGATCAACCTAAGTCCTCAACTTTACTCTTTTTGTTTTTTTTAATTTTATTGAAGTATAGTTGATTCACAATGTTGTGTTAATTTCTGCTGTACAGCAAAGTGATTCAGTCAGCTTTACTCTTAATGTGTCCATTTAGGGGAGGGATATACATATGTATACTTCCTTATTGTTGTACTGAGATAAGTTTTCCTATATGCACATTTGGCTGGTACATACCCATTGTACTTTATAAATTCAGTAGACTTCTCCAATCAGAAAGGCCCACAGAGAATTACTAACCTTCCCATTTGATTGGGAGAAGGAAAAAAAGACCCCTGAGATCCTGAGAGATTACCAAGGCACTTAACCAAGTCAAATCACTCCCCTGGTTTATGGCTGAGCCACCCTGTTGAACACGTGCTAAAGACTCATTGAGCTGACACAGAGCACTAGTGGCCCAGGACAGACTTCCCTTAGGCCTTTTAAAGTGGGTTGAGCTTTTATTCTATGTGGTTGTTAGGTTTCAGGTAGACTTGGACTCTCAGCATGTTCTGTTTCTTTGTAATAATATGTTGCATTTCTAATGGGGTTCTCAAGTAGTCTTTGTGGGGCTAGAAGAAAATACTGTAAGGCATTTCCAGAGGTGAACTTCTCGTGCAGATTAGATTTATTGTGTTAACACGATAGTTTAGGTCCACTTATATTGGCCCTAACTTTTGAGCAGGCATGGTGCTAGACAGCAAAAATGCAAATAAATTCCATGATCTTTGCCCTTGAAATGCCTAGAATCTCATGAGGAAGAGAAAAACAAAACAGATGCTTTCAATAAAATGTGGTAAATGCAGTGATGGATGTATGCCCGGGATGTGAATGGGGATGCTGACAGAGTGATTAGCGTCTGGCCTTTCAATGTGTTCATTAGTGGAATTGAAACCCTTCCCTCTAAGCCAGCTTAGAGGCAATTCTGACTGCTAGGCCTCTTTGCTAATGTCACCAGGGAATAATCACGAGTATCATTAGAAATATGTTTATATATTGGTGTATATATATGCATGTATACATAATGTGTATATGTGTATGGATAAGTGAGCTATATATATATATATATATATATATATCACTTAAATGAGGATTTCATATCATTACCAGAGTGATTTAAGAGTTAATAGAAGCTATGGTGTTCATAAAAGTGGTTTATAATATATGAGAAGTTTACAGTGTTAACCTTTGAATAACAGATACATTTGATTGAACTTCTCTTTTATTTTATCATAATTTCTTAAGAAACTAAAAATAGCTCTTATGGTATATAAATAATAAACATAAATGAGTATATTTTGGCTCTCATTAATCACTGTTCTCTCGTGGGTCAAGTCTGTTTTCCGTTGAAGCATTTCTCTGTGATATTTGTAGACTTCTTTTTAAAAGTATTTTTCCCACTGCTGAAGGCATCAAAGTTTGGACTGGCCACAGCACCATACTTTATGTTGAAAGTTTTTGCCTTAAGATAGAGAGTGAGAAAAACTAGTCCTTTATACCAAACAAACCTGTAAACAATACTGTGTAAGAGGATTCTTGTGAGAATATGGTGAAACTGGAGGGATGTTTGCTCTCTATTTTTCTCGTCTGTGTTCCCCTCAAATAATGGGAATCCCCATGTTAGGTCCATGAAGAAGAACTGAGCCAATTCCCTTAGGTCACATTAGGTACCCATCACAAAATCTATTGTCTTTGACCTGTCTTTTGTGCTCCTGTTCTTCACTGTTGGGTCTTTTGTACACCCCAGAAGTCTGCAGCCTGTCTTTCCCTGCTGCAGCTCTGAGTGGTGTTCCTCTTAAAGAGTTTTATGTGGTTGGGGCTTCCCTGGTGGCGCAGTTGTTGAGAGTCTGCCTGCCGATGCAGGGGACACGGGTTCGTGCCCCGGTCCGGGAAGATCCCACATGCCGCGGAGCGGCTGGGCCCGTGAGCCATGGCCGCTGGGCCTGCGCGTCCGGAGCCTGTGCTCCGCAACGGGAGAGGCCGCAGCGGTGAGAGGCCCGCGTACCGCAAAAAAAAAAAAAAAAAAAAAGAGTTTCATGTGGTGATGATGAGACAGCTTCTGAGGAAATAGAGAAGCCTCATATGTGTGCTGATCCAAGAGGATGTGATGTATCTTGTGAGGCCAGCCTGCCACCCTTGGCTTCCCCGCCCAGAGGAGGAAGGGTCAGGGACTGCAGTTTTTAGAGCTACAACGGACCATAAAATTGGCAGGATTTTCTACTAAGCCCATACAGGTGGCCCACAAGGACCAGGAAGGATGAATCATAATTTCATTTGGAATTGTTTCACTACTACTTGTTGGCTCCATTAAAATAGCAAACACCAAGTAAAAGTCCATGGTTTTGAAAAAAAGCAGACCTCGCACATTTTTTATTAACTCAAATTAAATAGATCTTATCATTTTTATGACTTACACAAATTAACTTAAATGAACTATTTTTTTGCTGCTTATTCATAATGGATACATCAAGGACAATGGTGTAAGTATAAGCCTTCCTTCAATAAGCACTTTTTTAATAGACCTGACGGCATGAATCATGCAAACAAAGATCTCGGAGAGTTTAAAGCAGAGTCCAGAGACTCGGGTCCTAAAGTTGTAATGTTATCGGCTTTTGTACAACTTGTGAACTATTCCTTTGTAAGCTTTAGCATGAATGAAATCTTTGTCCTTTTGTCTTCTGTTCAATGCAGGAAAGTCCAAGAAAGGTATGACAACCTCCCTGTGTGGTGTTTTTGTTTCCAGCAAATAGTGAAAGGTCATTGTCATCTTTAAGAAATTATCAGATTTAAAACTGTACAATGGTGGACTTTTAGTTTAATGATTATTCCCTTTTACACATTAGAGGAAAATTGTTTCACATTTGCTAGAAGCACAATGCTGCGTGCAGCTGCTGTTCATTCACCGGCAGCTGCATGACCCTCTTTGTTTTGATTTTTTTATTGCAAGGTCAGACCATGCAGGAAACATGGTGCTTCGGAAGCACCATTTTGTAAGACTCAGGATCTAGATAAAGAAAAGTGTGGGCCTTGTGATGTGTATAGGCTAAGTGTAAAATATGATGTTTCCCCTTTATAAAGGCCAGGTATAAATAAGGCAGGTGGCAGGCTATGTGAGAGGATGGAAGGATTTAGGAGGCTCCTACCTATTCATTCCATTTAAGCCTTGAGACTTAGTAAAGAGTGAAGAACAGCCTAAATTGCTGGCTAGAATAAATGATTCTTATGTGGCTGGGTGACAGAAATGTAGGGCATTAAAAGACCGACTTGTCACAAAGTTTGATGGACTGTGCTTCAAATCATTGAATGGCATTTTACAAGTCTTAAGCCTTAAAAACTATTTGTTAATGTCTTCTTGGAAAAAAGAATTGTTTTATAGATACAATCTTGTTTTTATTCTCCCTGTTTTCTAGTTGAACATGTGTGAAAGATTTTCCTGTAACAAATCATTTTTGACTGTGTGCATGTATCAGAAGCTTGTTTTTGTTTTGTTAACTTCTTGAGTTCGTCTCTATTAACTCAAATTTAATCTAAAAATGTGAATATCTTATCTTGTCAAGCTGGTATTGTTACTAACACCGTCAATGACTGCATGTTGGAAGAGGTTTATTTTTCCTGTCCCTTTGTCATCCTTTTTGATTTTTGTATCTTTTTCCCTTTCTCTATCATTCTCCTCCTCATTCCTGACTTGTCCTGCACCTTCATCTTCCGGCTGTGGACTATGGTTAGGAAGAATGAATGTCTCAGCAGGTGAGAAATTGTCAGAAATACTGATTAATTTTATCCTCTTAAACCGAGGTTATAATTTTAAGTCATCTCATTTTCTGTATTAAGGCCCAGATAACCCTTTTAAGGTATATAACACACATTTGGAAAATATTGGCAAGATTATATATCCCACAATGGTTAACTCACAAAGCACTTTTCAGGTACAATTAGGCAGAATTCATAGAGATTGACATTAAAAATTATGATAACAATAATAGTCATAAATGGGCCTTGAACGTCCAACCTATTGGCTCCTCTGGGGCAGTGAAGAGAATTGAGTTGATTTGGATTCCAGGTACGTGCTATGCTTAGCAACCAGCCTCAAATATTATCAGGTCTTACTTTATAAACTTAATAAAATACCCTACTCAAACAGCAATTTCTATCTGGACAGGAAGGATTTAGAGCATTTACAAGGCCCTTTTTACTTTTCAGATGCTGTCCCACTGCTGAATGTTATTCTTGCTACATAATTTAAAAACAAAAACAAAAACCAAGCAGTCTCAGGGATTTGGGGAAGTCTCATTTTTTCCAGTCCACTTACTTTGCCCCACCCGAAACAGTAGATGCATTCCACTTCCTTATTTAGTCACTAATATATTGGGTTGGCCAAAAAGTTCATTTGGGTTTTTCAGTAACATCTTATAGAAAAACCTGAACAAACTTTTTTTGGAATTTATTGAACAAGTGAATTCATTCAGTGTCTCTTTATTTTGTGACATCTGAATGCTAAACAAGTGGGGATTCTGTGGTGAACAGGACATATATGACCCCCTCCCTGATAATTTATACTTGAGCAGTGGCTTAATCCAGCTCACACCTGTTCTGGTGCTGCTTCATGCACAGCAGTTCTTCTTGGGCCTCCTACCAGGAACGCTCTTTCCATCTCCTGTGCTCCTATAGTGTCCTTCTGTTGGAAGTATATGTACCTTTAAATGGCCAGGCCAGAGCCTGGATCCTAAAGCCAGCTCTTAGGAATCACGCTGGTGCAATTCTGGGGTCACGAGGGAGAGGTCCATGCCCTGGATTGTAATTGCAGGGGTAACTTGTGTTTTGGGAATTGTTCAGGAGGGAGGAGGCTAAATCAGGTGACAGCTGAGTTCATCGTGATCAGTAAAATATTGCTGGTTGCGGGGATAGAAGGGACTGCATAAGATGGACATTCCCACTCACACTGGATCCACAGGAAACTAAAATCTTGCCTTGGAAGCTACTTGTTAGCAGCAGCCTTTTTCGTTTAAGTTGCCATGAAAATGCAAGGTGCTTATCCTACCGCCAGAGTGATGCAAGGTTTTCTCAGATGTAGAGCAAAGAAATGAAATAAAAATAAAAAACATAGTGAGGTGATCTAGGGAATTTACGTTCACAGTCCTTAGCACAGCACACATTGTAACAAGGCTCTCCCTTATGGCCGCATCCGAAAACTTGGAGTCATTTTAGTTTACTGTCTACCTCACCTGAAGGTGGTAAGTTCATTTTCTTATTCTGTGGTACTTTTGGAAAAAAAAAAAATCCTGGAACATCTGAGGAGCAGGGCATACAGTTGCTTTAAGAAGAAATATGTTCTCCGTCTTTTCTGCTTTTCCAAGAAAGTGTTAATTGCATTGTAGGAACTGGCTTTTCCTCATAGTGAAAAACTGAAGGGAAAGGAGGTTGTGGCACCTGTCATCACCAAGGAGATAAGTCTTATATGTTTGAAATGACAGGGTTGTCTTTTAGGGATGTGTTGTTCATACTAAAACAAGGAAATGTCTTCCATGTCGTTGGTGCCAGTGTGAAGGTTTCTTTGGCAATGAACCTTTTTTGAAAGTATAAGGAAAGATATGTGTGTGAGCTTTTCAAATAATTTCTGGTGTTTTTTTTTTTTTAATTGTCCCCCTTTATTTTCATAATGAATAACTGGAAACGATTTAAAAGGACCAGTTAGCAAAACCAAAAGTTCAAGTATCAAAGGTAAATATTTGAGTAATGAAATATTATTTATATTTTAAATATAAATATTAATAATAAATATTATTATATTTATAATAATTATATTATTATTTTGCCATTCTTAAACCAAAAAAAGGCACAAGCTCCACGCTTATGAATGCACTGGCTTTGTGTAATGCTTTATGCATTAATCATTACAATTAATAATATTCTCTCTATAGTCTCATGGTGTGCTTTTATGTTTTGCATCTTTCCTTAGCAAAGTGATATGTATTTTTTATGTACGTGTATATTTATAATTTATAATTACATCTTATATCAAGGAAACTTATTTTCCCAGAAATGCCTTAGCCTGAACTAACATATTTTCACTTAGATATCTAAAACTGCTCTAAATACTAATGGCATGCAAACTCCTCATGGAACTCAAATCATTTTACAGATTTAGTTTTGGTCTATAATGTTTTGTTAAAGCATCATGGATGTGGCTTCCATTTTTAAATGGAAATATTTAATCAACAGCTGAGGAAGCTATTTGGAATTACTTGCCTTCTTCTGCCCTCTGGCCTGCTTTTTGCCATTTCGTTACTAATTAAAAGACTCACAGAAAAGTAGGTAAAGTACAAGAAAACAGGGAAAATCTAGATGGTCCAACTGTAAACTCTTAATAGGTCTGGTAAGTAAATTTGATCAGGGAGAAAGTGATTGCAAACTATGGTACTGGTTAGAGAAACATCTTTTTAATGAATAAAGGGATTTGTTTATCACTATGATCCCTGATTCCTGAATACATGCTAAATAGAGAATTAAAAGGAAGAATAATTCGATTTGTGATGCCGAAAATCAGCTACCAGAAGAAAGCCATAGAATAACACAAAGTCAAGCCAATGGCCTAATGTGCCAGCTGACCAGGTACCAGGGTAAGGAAAACCCCTCTTACTAGTGGCACTTTTGCTCCTGTTGATGTGATCCCTATGTTTTCATATAGTTGATATCACCAACTAGCTGAAGGCTGACTGTTAAGGCAGAAAAAGAAGAGAGCTATATATACACTAATTAGGAGGAATACAGCCTTTAGAAGGATTGCTGATTCTGAGTGTTTTAAATAAGTAATTGGCAGACAAGGGAATTTGAAAAAAAAGAATGAGAAAAATGTCAGTTTGAACATTAACCAGATTAAAAGTATTAGTGATATGAGTGAGACACAGGTTTCTCAAATCTGACACCTAGATGATCCACCTGCTATTTTATGACCAGGCCCAGTACCCTTTAAATTGCAATACCACTGAAGAAGTGACTGCCCGAAAACCTTGCTGTTGCTTGTCACTAAAGTTATCTTGCTTCACTTAAACCCAGCTATTATCGAAGGATTCAGGGCCTTTAAATGTGTTTCTGTTTTGGTTTTGTGTGTGTGCTGATGTATTATTCTCGGTTGTGCTGAGATGTAGAAATGGCATAGGAAAGTGTCAAGTGATCTGCTGACAGAAAAGATCATTCACAAGACCACTTCTTTGAAACTCTTCCTTGCACTGAGCATTATGCCATTTCTTTGATCTTCTCAGCTTCAAAACAAATTAGACCAAGGCCCCAGTTTCATAGGCAGATGTTTTGGGTTCCTGGTTTAAGTCTTAGAAGATCTAAGACTGAAAAAAATGAGGCATACGAATGTATTTATGACTCTCTCCTTAGGATATAATCACCAACAGATGAGTGAAGGACAAAGGCAGAAGTCTTCTGAATTTTACAGCCGCACAGCATCTGAATCAAATGTCTACTTGAACAGTTTCCACTACCCAGATCACAGCTACAAGGACCAGGCCTTTGATACTCTGAGCCTAGACAGCTCTGACAGCATGGAGACAAGCATCTCTGCCTGCTCACCTGACAATATCTCTAGGTGAGATGTATTCCTGGGGAAGGTTTCTGGTTTGGAAAAGCACCTGTCAGTTTCAAAAAGTAAAGCCATCTATTTGGGGCCATGTATATGTACAAGCCCAAATTTCTGAAACATAAAGAGTCTGTAGTAGAGAAGAGGGTTGGGTGTCATGGTGGTCATGGTGGTCTTTGAAAGTAGTTTCTTTGTATCCTGTGTGACTAAGCCAGTCACACACCATCTAATCCATTTTCTCCTTTACTCTATTCTTTACTTTTGACTTCATGCATATACTGCACTTCAAAATGGATTTGCCTCTGTTGGTTGACTCCAACTTCATTAGGACTGCTTTTGATTCAATAAAGAAGTAATTTCCAACAACAGAGTAAGAATTTGAAGGATATCTTACCCTTATGTTTTGTTGAAAGGAAGGCTTTAGCTGTTCTGCATATTAAAATTTTGTAAGAATTTAACCATTCACATTTGTGTTCATACTTTGAGGCAAGCAAAGGTGGTCTTAGGGGATTATGGCCAAAGGTGCTTCTAAAATATGGATCTAGTCAGAGTGCTCCTTCAAAATCTTGTGATGGGGACTTCCCTGGTGGCACACTGGTTAAGAATCCGCCTGCCAATGCAGGAGACACGGGTTCGAGCCCTGGTCCGGGAAGGTCCCACATGCTGCAGAGCAGCTAAACCTGTGCGCCACAACTACTGAAGCCTATGCACCGAGAGCCCATGCTCTGCAACAAGAGAAGCCGCTGCAGTGAGAAACCCGCGCACCACAACGAAGAGTAGCCCCCGCTCACCACAACTAGAGAAAGCCCGCACATAACAACGAAGACCCAATGCAGCCAAATACTAATTAATTAATTAATTATTTTTAAAAAAAGGGTTGTGATGATGCCCTACTACCTTTTGAATAAAGTCAGACCCCAGAGCCTGGCATTCTAGATCTAGCCCAACTCCCGATTCATTCTCTCCTCCTGATACACCTCCCAGAGCTTCTTAATCATTGAGAGGGCAATGAATTCTCAGATCTCTGTGCCTTTGACCATATTGGTTCTAGCACTGGGATCATGTATTCTGTTCTTTCTTTTATTTATATGCTCATTCATTCCACAAATCCTTATAGAATATTCTACAGTTAACAGTGAGCTGGAGTCGGTCCAAACCGGCTGACAAGAGCCAAAGGTGCACATCTCTTCCTAACTCTGTGATCAGTGATGTCATGTTGGTACCTTGAAATTGGCCATGATGGGAGTATTTACGCCACATAAATAGAAATTTGCTGCATATCAGGGGTTTTGTTTTTCTCCAGAGAGCTAGTTTACCAGCACACCACTATCTAGAGTCAATTTATCCTCTCATTTGTTTATTCCCTCAACCTGTACTTACTGAGCATTGAGAGTGTCTGGCATTGCAAAATGTCTTTACCTTCCCCCAACCCCTCCCATTTTAGCATGGAGAAAGTCTCCTCATCCTTTAAGCTCAAACTTAAGTTGGAAACTCATGAGAATTTCTCCTTTCAGAGCATTTTTCTTTCATGTTTCCATGGAACTTGATACTTTTTCCTGTTATATCACTGATCACATTGCAGCATACAGTTTTTTTCTTCAATAATTAATTGGTACATTCCTCAATGTCAAGGAGGATGTCTAATTATCTTTTGGTTTCCACAATCAGCAGAGATCTGGGCACATAGTAGGCATTCAGTAAGTGTTGACTGAATAAATACCTCGGGATATTTGATTTTTTTCTTTGTTTGATCTATTTCAATTGGCTGAGGAACGATTATGAGTTCAACCCCCAAAGCATCCAATATTTAATCAATGTTCATTGAGCAATTGTGTGTCTCAAGTGAAAATGTCTAGTTGAATAATGGCCATCAAAAAATCTTTCCTCTATTGCAATGAAGTCACAGGCTGGGACAAGAGCTTTGGGGGCTCGACCTGACAACTGATTGTGCTACTGGAAGCAGATCACAGAACTCTCTCGATCCTGATTTGCTAATCTGCTAAATGGAGGATTGTTTCTTGAATGCAAGAGGATGATGGATTTTAAAATATTTTGGTGGAAAATTTCCATCGTGTATATAGAATTTCTTTCTTTACAAAGGTTTGAATCATTTGCTCCTCACCCACGCCCCCCCAAAAAGGAGTGACAGAGACGGAGGGAAAGTAATATCAGCAAGGTATACTTAGCTTTGGGTTAGTGTCTCATAAATGAAAAGAATATGAGAGACCTAAATCTAACCAGATATTATAGCCAGGAAATTTGGGGAGTGGAAGAAAAGAAGAAAAAAATAGATGCTACAGTTTGTGGTAAATAGAATATAGTGTATTTTAATTCTGGCATCATAATGTTTGAAATATTGATATTACTGGATATATCCTGTCAGAGAAGGAAATGAGTCCCTTGGGAAAAACACTAACGCAACCATGAGAATTATAGGTATTTCTCCTTGTTACAAGGGAAAATTTAATTCAATTTAAATTTAAGTAGGGAGTTATGTAATAATAAAGATGATTTTTTGCTGCCATTATTTTTTAATGTCAGAAGGGTTAGTAATTCACTTCATTCAATATTAGAAGATACGGTATCTCACTTTTTAAAAAATGAAAGACACTTGAGTGTGTGGAACAATTGGGCATCAAACCATCCATCTCTTGCTGTGAAGGAGCTCTTGTAATACCCGCTGCTCCCAGGAGGATGTCAGAGAGTCATGCAGGGGTGCCGGGAGCTGATGTTCTCAGGATAGAAAGCTTAGAGCTTTGAGTACTTATTCATAGTTGCCAGTAAACCAACCAATTAAATGTGTTACTTTTGAATAACAGGACACAAACAAAAGCCAGCAACTCAGCAACTATTGTATAATGATGATGGAAGGAATAAAAGTTGATGGTGCAGCCATTTCATTTCCCGGTATAAGGATCTCAGAGGGGTTTCTTAGGCACTCTGCACTTTTGCAAGTTGTTATTTTGAAAACATCAGACTACTTTCCCAAATAATTGTGACCATTTTAAAGCAATATTCCTCTGGTGAACTCCTGATAGCTTGACCATTTTTTGGTCTATTTTTGAGCCATCTTTAATAAATAAATACACTCTATATTATAGTTTTCCTATCTTGGTGGCTTTTTCTGCTCCTTGCCTCTTCATCTCCACCAAAAACTGAAAGTAAATATGCATTCCTCCAAATGATCACTCCTCAAACCCCATCTCTCATATTTAAAGGTGGAAGGTAACAGCAGCAGTGCAGCAATGAGTACAGGAAATTAGCTAAAAGGGAGCCACTTCAGTTAGATTTACCAAGCATTAGAAGTTTAGGTCTAGAGACTTAAGTACAGTGGCCACCAACATCTTAATTTAATTTTATTTGTTCACCTACTTACTTTTTCTTTAAATGGTTTCCAAAGGTAGAAAATGAGAATTGACTCCACTAAATGTGCCATACTAAGAGGATAGCATTATTGCAGAGTGATCATTCCTGGAAGGTAGCTACATGTGACCATGATCATTTTCCATAGTTACTTCACAGAGAACTGACCCAGTGCTGCTAGCAGTCATAGATAACTAACCAATCATCATGGTCAGAAATTACTAATAGTATTTATTTAAGTATGCTTTCAGATTCTCTGAATGTCACAAAATTGAAGCCAAAGTAGAAGATGCCTACAAAGGGTCTAGTATAAATAAAAGGGACAGAGAAAGAACAAACAAACAAACAAGCATTTCTCTTCTGTGCCGCCATCTACCTAAAAAAAATTCATGCTGCCCTAAGATAAGCTTGTACCTATTTTTATGAAGGAAAATAATGTGATAAACATCAGGAAAATGGTAATAGGGGACTAATGTTCGGCATGTATAGTATGACAGCACATCCTAAATGGGAACTTTTTGAAGATAGGTAGAAAAAGAAATAAAGAACCAAAAATTTTTCTCTTTTTTTAGATTTTTAAAAAATTATGTATTAAAATATCCTAAAATTATACACATTTTAAAGAGGTAATTCCACGCTGAAGTTCTAGCAACATAAACTTAGTCTTGTGGTTTATTATGTCACAAAAAGCCATTGGTAGAATTATCGAATTACTCAGAGTTGTGGGTACCTTTGCCTTACACTTTTTGTTGAGACATCATTTTCGTGTCCAGCAGAAAGTTCTTTTTTTTTTTTCTTTTTTTTTTTTTTCCAGCAGAAAGTTCTTTGAGTCAGACAGTGTTTTTGCTTTTTCAACGTCATTACTTACACTGTCCACAAATATAAAGCTAAGAAAACAGGTCTTGGGTCTTAGAAAACAGCAGCTGAAGGTCAATTCTGCATAAAGTCTGTTTTCTGCTAAAATTATTGAATGAGCTCATAGAGTGTAGTGTTCTGAATACCACCTAAAATTATATGTTCTTATTACTATTGCCAATAAGCCCTGACCTTGTATTCATGCTTTGAGAAAATGTTAAGGAAGTTGATCTCTCATTATAGCTATTACCCACCAGCAGTGTGTGTGCAGAGTGGGGACAAGACTGGGTATGGGGTTGAGGGCATCCAAGGCTTAGCTTGGTTTTAAGAGATACATCAACCAGAATTTCAGATACTTCTAATCCCTTCGTTTCAGGAAAAGGTTTGTATTCTGCTTTCTACCCTAGATAGTCAACACCCAATGTTTGCATTTTATTCTAGGGAATTCTTTCAGAAGAGATACTGAAAACCAGAGGATTTCAGAGGAGGGCAGACAGCTGTCAAAGAGACCAGATAGTCTAGTCTTTTTGAATAGAGAGAGATTAGACATTTTATAAGGAGTAATAATTTGCTTAACCTGAAAAAGTGCTCGAGAAGATGAATTGAAAATAAATATTCTGGGACACTGGCTCTTCATTTAGTGGCAATATTGGTATGCTGAAGGCAGTCTTGGAAAAGTTTTATGTAGTTATGGAGAATTTTGTTTTGTGTTTTGCTTATTTATTTGTTTGTTGTATGACAGTGTTCTTGTTTGCTTTTTTTTCTTCCTTTTTCTGTTTTTGCCTTTGCCCCTAAAGTGAATATTCTAAAAAGCAAATTCAAATTTTGCTGAAAGGTATTATTCAGCACTGAAAACTAAATCTGCTATTTAGATTCCTTTACACTTGACTGAAGTATGAATATGGGTTTTTACCAAAGTTGGTCACATAAAAAAAGTAATCTTCAGTTGATAAAATAGAATATGGCTAAGTAGAGAAAGGAGGCAAAACTAGTCATCTTTATACCATTAATGACCAAGTGATTCAGTATTATTCAGTATCATACAGTAATTACATATGAGATCAGAAATGTGCCTGCCTTCTGAAGAAGGTCAGAATTTGGAGCAATGGGAGGAAGTATTGCTCCTCTTGTAATTTAGGTGGGCGGGAGAAACCAATGATGAGTGTCTTGTGCTACAGGTAATGCATTACAAAGTGTATCTTCAGTGACTTCAGGCTTTCCCTTGGCATGACAAGTGCTAGCCAAATGGCATTTCATTTGTTCCATGCTATTGTATTGACAAGTCTTCACCCTAATTTTCTATTGCAATTGCTTTTGCTTTTCACTGTTCGTGCAGTTCTGATCCCCCCAAAAGTATCAGGTAGTAGCAACACAGTATCACAGAGCAGCAAAAATTTTGCTGAATAAAAGTGGTTTACATGTCAAGGAAATAGTAAATCAATAGCAAAAGTGTAGCTATAGAGAACAAGTAGGTGTCCATGGATAAAAATTAATTATTTTTTTAACAAAATAACCAAAGTAGCTTTTAAAGTATATAAAATATAATTTTTTTTTACTGCCTCCATAGTTTTGTCTTTTCCAGAATGACATATAGTTGGAGTAATAAAGTATTTAGCTTTTCGGATTGGCTTCTTTCACTTAGTAATATGCATGTGTAGTTTCTCCATGTCTTTCCATGGCTTGATAGCTCATTTCTTTTTAGTACTGAATAATATTCCATAGCCTGGATGTAGTATGGTTTATTTATTTATTTACCTACTAAAGGATATCTTAGTTGCTTCCAAGTTTGGCATTTATGAATAAAGCTGCTATAAACATGTGTGCACAGTACTGACTTTAAGATAAACCATATGTCCTACATTACTGTGGTCATGTTTCTCTTCAAAAGAACTCTTAGCCCTCAAACATCCTAGGTTTGAGTTGATCAACAATATGATTTAGGGAGACTATACTAATGATTATCTTATTCATTTTTATATGAATTAATTTTTATATGAATGTGTGTAGCAAACATGAACCCCTACTGTGTGCCAGTCTTTACACTATGGAGGATACAGGCACAAAAGCCTCTCTATAGCTGAGAGAGTCTAGAAAAGAAGATACATTTAAGTGACTATGTTAATAAACATGCATAAGAAATAACACTGGTTCTCCATGGCTGGAACATCAAAATAAATAAGTTTTGACTTAGGCCATGGTCCTTTTTTTCCAGAATAGTAAAATAAAATGTAAACAAGGGAAAAATAATATATTTTGTTTAATGTTAGACATTTCTAAGTTCTTCTCCTTCCCTGTTAGTTATCCTATCTGGTCTTGTAGCTTTCACTCCCTTTGGTTTTTTCCTTCACGTGTTTATGTGATGTCTTTCTCAAGATGCATTACTTTTGAAGCTCTTGAATCCCTTAATGCAGTTTCCTCATTCGTACAGTGGATGGGCTTTATTGGCAAAACTGGCCACTACCCTTCTATTGCACCTGTAAGAGAAGTCATTTTTTCACTTGGCCATCTTAAAACACCATTTAAGAAATAAAATGTCCACAAGAAAAAAACCATAACCAAAAAGTAGCTGGTGATACATGATCCCAGACCAAATAAAGTGACTTACAAACTTAGGGGTCATCTACACAGAACTTTGGTGATAGTGTTGATCTGGCATCCCTGAATAATTAAACTAATGAGAAGACTTCCCACAAGCCAAAATTTTTAGACTTTGGAGGAAACATTTTGAGAACACACTTTGTAGGAGTTGGTTTTGGTTTATTTATGTGTAAAGCACTTTATTTGGTATTATTTTCCTTGCCTATGTTTTATCTCTTAAAACTGAGGTAAGTTAAGTTTCACCTACAGTTTTCAGAGTTGAATTGACTTACCTCTTCATACCAGTGATTCTTGTAAGTAACATCCTTTAAATTGTATTGGATCTTGTCGTGTGTGTGTGTGTGTGTGTGTGTGTGTTTGTGTGTGTGTTTGAAGAGACATCAGTAAGAAGCAGTATTCTTGAAAGGCTTTTGTGTTTTCTTCAGTGCCAGCACTTCAAATATTGCCCGAATAGAAGAAATGGAGAGACTTTTGAAGCAGGCTCATGCAGAGAAGACAAGGCTTCTTGAATCCAGGGTAAGCCTAATATCTTTGATGTAGTAGTTCAAGATGCCCTGCACTTGACACTGGGAAACTGTTTTCAGGCCTCAATAAGCAGCGTGATCTTGGAGTAGTCACTCCACCTTTCTTGGCCTCATTTTCTTTTTTTTTGGCCGTGCCACATGGCTTGTGGGATCTTAGTTCCCTGACCTGGGATTGAACCCCAGGTCCTCGGCAGTGAAAGCACAGAGTCCTAACCACTGGACTGCCAGGGAATTCCCACTGGCCCCATTTTCTTTTCTGAAAAGTGAGGGTGGGGCTTCCCTGGTGGCGCAGTGGTTGAGAGTCTGCCTGCCGATGCAGGGACGCGGGTTCGTGCCCCGGTCCGGGAAGATCCCACATGCCGCGGAGCAGCTGGGCCCGTGAGCCATGGCCGCTGAGCCTGCGCGTCTGGAGCCTGTGCTCCACAACGGGAGAGGCCACAACAGTGAGAGGACCGCATACCAAAAAAAAAAAAAAAAAAAAAAAATGAGGGTGTTATAGAGATGTTCTCTACGGCTCTTTACTGCACTACCATTTTTCATAATGTAAAATGTATATTGTGTGGACATAAACGGAAATGAATGCTTTGTATTACATTTTCCCTTCAATGGCGCCTTTGTTTGCCTGCCGGGGAACAGGAGGAATGGCAGGTCTTTATGCATTCTCCCTGCCTTGCCAGTTCGTGGTAAAGACACTATTGTAATATTAAAACTCCCATGTTATTGTGACTGTATTTCAAGCCAGAATCTGAACTTCCTTAGGAATTCCCCAAATGCCTTTGCATCCTGCCTGAAAGGGCACCTCCTTTCCTCTTCTAACTTCCCTGGGCACTTCCTCTGTGACCGTGGGCCAGGAAGCCACAGAGCAACAACAGGAATTGGAAGGACCTACGGCCATCAAAGAAAGGCCGAAAGTCGTGACTGGTGTTGGGTCACACTTAGTGAGCCTTTTTTATATTAAAAATGGAGAGTTTTTAATATATGGGGTCATTAGTATGAAATGACTAAATAGAGTCACAAGCTGTGTTTCACTTAATACTTAATTTTTAATTAAATGTAGTGGTTGCATTTCTGCACAGGATGCTTTTGAAAGTTCTGTGAATGGTGATTACGGGTGTTTTAGTCTTAGATATATACTGGGCTATAAAATCAGGAATTGTCTAGTGAGAATTATTTGTTTTCACATTGGAATCATTCAAGTATAACCAGTGTGCCTGAACATATTTTCTGCATAATGATATTTAGGAACGGGAAATGGAAGCCAAGAAACGAGCTCTGGAAGAAGAAAAACGACGCCGAGAACTCCTGGAAAAACGATTGCAGGAAGAAACCAGCCAGAGGCAGAAGTTAATTGAAAAGGAAGTAAAAATAAGGGAGAAACAAAGGGCACAGGTTGGTTGGTCAATCTGGATGGATTGGAGTAGGTTGCCCCCTGGTGGTCGTTTTTCAGAAGACGGTCGTGCTATGTCTGAGGATGCCTTTGGTTGTGCTGCCTATTAGCCCTTGACATGTAATGGCTAAGAGAAAGATGTGCATTAATGGGCCAAAAAAATGTGTGTTTATTTCAAAACCCACTGGGAACTACTAACAAAATGACATTTTTCTTTAGTTATACGTGGTACATTTTGATTGGAGAGGCACTTTTTCTTCTACCCATTTTTTGGGGGAGTATATTTAAAAGGAGAATGTCTTCTTGAGCAGCTTTGAAAATGCAGCTGGATTCATTACTGAAAACAAATACAACACCCAAACTAAGCTGAGGAAGAGAAGAGATTCTATTAAGACATCTTTTGGAAGCAAACACTCCAGAACAGGATACTTTTACCAGCCCGGTTTTTTTGGTGGTGGTGTTCATGTTTTGGGGTTGTTGTTTTTTTTTTCCTAACCACTGTGTTGTCACACGTTTCCCCTTTGCTGCATCAGTCCACACACGTGTGCAGGACTCCTGAGCTCAAGCAAAACTCAGGAAAACCATCCACTTTGACTTCCTATGTCAGTCAGTAGAGTGAGTCTCTGTTCTTGTCACTAGAACTATTTACATAATGTATGTTTTCTGAGAAACTAAAATAAAATTTTAAGTGCCATGTAATTTAAAGTTCAAATCAGTTTTACCAAAGCTTACTAGACTTAATGGTAAAAGGTACCAATTCCCTTATTCCTCACAGTTGCTGGCAGTCTGAAATACGACAATTGGAGACTCGCCTTAAGACTTCATGTGCTTTGAGGGCTCAGTAAATCGGTGGCATCTGTCTAACGTCAAAGTACCACAGAATCAAAGGCAAAATAAAGGAAAAATACAACGTAGAACTTGTTCATTTTATTTCATTATGCCAAACCTCTGTCACATATTGATTTAGTGTAAAGGTCATCCATGCCCGTTTGATATCTGAAGCCAAAACCAAAAGGCACAATTCTATTTTAATCCCAATTATAACTTTTGCTTCCAAGTGTATGATTTGGTTATTTTCCCCCAGGGCAAAGGGGTGGGGTAATTTAACAGGATAAAATAAAAGACTATTTTAGAAATACTACCCGTGGTGATATGTGCTTCCTAGATTAGATGAACCTCTACTCCAGCCATAGTAAAATAAAAGACATCTATGTACATCTCTTCAGTGTCTCATCCTGGACAGTTCATTGGGTACAGCTTTGATTCCACTTCTTACCTTATTTTAGCTTCGCTTTTCAAAACATACATCTCTGCCTTCAATTTCTGTCACAGGGTGTATGCAGGCCGGCATGTACATACGTCCTTGGGGGCTGGACTTACTAAATAATGTTCAGTCAATTATGTCATGTCTGCAGTTATTTAAGGAGAACTGTTGTTGAGCTGTGGCAGGGAGAACTCCTGGATACGTTACAGAGGAGGAGTCCTCATCCGTAAGGAGCAGCCCAGATAACTTCATGCCTTAATTCCCTGTGTTTTTCAGTGCTAAGTACCTCTGTTAAAGCTAAGGTAAATGACATATTTCCCTTTTCTCATCTGGCCATTTCAAGGAATAGAATCTGTTGGCCTGAGTTTATCCACATTTCCCCCTCCATACCATAGCATCCTTCTTAAAATGCCATTCACTTTTTTAGATTCCAAATGACAATGTTTAGCTTAAGTTCTCATAATCACATGGACATTTTAACACTTAGGCTTTTCAGTTCATTTTCACTTCTAAACATCTGTGACCTAAAACAAAACAAAACATTAGCTATAGATGAGATGGGCTTGTGCTTTTCCAGGCTCGACCTCTGACCCGTTATCTGCCTATCCGGAAGGAAGACTTTGATTTGCGCAGCCACGTGGAGACTGCTGGCCACAATATTGATACCTGTTATCATGTGTCAATCACAGAGAAGACCTGCAGAGGATTCCTCATCAAAATGGGTGGAAAAATTAAAACTTGGAAAAAACGTTGGTTTGTTTTTGATCGGAACAAGCGCACCTTCTCTTATTATGCAGGTGGGTGATTAAAAAAATCTGAGTGATATATTCAAATCAGGAATTCTCTGTTAAAGAACAAAGGCAATAAAATTCAGAATAAATAATTAGTGATAAGTAATAGAATTAATGGCAATATTAGCTTGATAGATGCATATTATTTTCTATTCAGATTATATGGTCCACCTGATACGAATTTCCTCTAGAAATAATAAAAATTATGTTATTTAAAAAGTGTGAGTTAGTCTATTCTAGTTCTGAAATAAGGTCAAGCCCCAATAAATATTAAATGGAATTTATTTTTTAAACCAAAATATTATCTTTTAAACCATGAAATCAGAAAAAAAAAGGCTTCTATTTATTTCTCTATGGTCATATGCTCTAAAGTCACACACAATTACACAGCTTAACTGACAGTCATTCAACTGTAGTTTATATACTAGAATGACAATTTTAGCACAGAGAGTAAAGCTCATCAGTGAACTAGTGAATAAGTATTTATTAAGTGACTGAAATATTTTTGGATTCTTTAAATGATGGATTATGAGAACCATATCCTACTGAATCTTCTATAAATACAGGAGTATTTGTGTAAGCGGTTTACTTATTAAGAAGCCCCTATGTACATGTAGATCACATATGAAATATGTCCATTAGCAGCATAAGAATAGCTCTGCTCTCTTTTCAACTACTGAGTAAGCGTAGAATCAGACTAGAGGTTATGAAGAGACCCTGCCTTGGGGTGACTGTATCAGCAGTTATGAGCATTGTTGGGAATTGTTACAAAGTGTATCAAGGTAATACAAAATAACAGTCCAGTCATTTAATCTGTAGTGTGAGGTCAGGATATGTTTATGAAGAGGGGTGTGAGCAACAAGAAGCATATGGAAGAAAGGAAACACTGGCAATGAAGCCCCAGAATCGGGGTGAGAAAAGGGCAGGGGGTGCATGCCTTTCAGTTAGAGGCTCTTTGGGTGGGGTTCCAGTTGCTACAGAGGCAAGTGGCCTGAAGTAAATGGTCTACTAATCCTCACAGGTTGCCTCTCTTGGGCTTTCTGACCTTGGGTTTTAGAAGAATCCAGAGACAGTCTCTTTAGTTAATACAATAGAAAAGATGCCTATGTAATAAGAAATGCCAATTTAGTGTCTGCAAAATGCATAAACAAAACTTTGCTACGTGCTAGTCTCCAAAGACAACGTCAGCCAGAATTTTCCAAAACTAAAATTTTAAAATAACCCAGACAAAACAGCTTCACTCTTTTCTGCTCCTTTTCTCTGGGATTTGTATTTCATTCTTATGCTTGTATTTTTCAGATTCTTTCTCATATCTGAAGTGCCCTACAAACAAAAGTTTTCTTCCCCAGTTTTCTGCCTGCTTTGAAACACTGACAAGGTTTACTTTTATCTCCAGATTTTATTTTACCTGTTTCCAAAAAACAAAGTATTATTGTTTTCCCATGAATTCATTATTGCAGGACCATTTCCACCAAATGTTTGAGAGACACATTGACCTTCTCTTTCACAGAAACTGGTGGAAACCCACCGAACATGGTATTAATTAAAACAGAGTTTCCCTAGGAACTATGTCTATATAATGAAAGTAAGTCTCTTCCCATCACAAAAGTTCTACCTTTTCTAACACTGTTAAGCCTGAAACATCCTTTCAGACTTTCTCCATTCCTTTTCATGTATGTTTCAGTCTATATAGGTGTTCTTTCTTCTTTAATACAGTTAGGACCAAATTATTCACTCTGTTCATACCTTTCTTCACATAACAGTATTTCAAGATTTTTCTCTTTGAGCACATGCAGATTTACCTCAGTCTTTTCAGTGGCTGTGTAGATTGCAGTGTACAGCTGGTCTAGAATTAAATCAGTACCCTATTAAAGCTCCAGCAGATCTTTTGCAGCCTGTGCTCTAACAAACCCAAATACACGTGCACATGCATGAGTAGGTCTTATACGATAGTTTTAGAAGCAGAATTGCTGAGTAAGAATTCTGGCATTTTTCATTGTGTATGTTTTACCAAATTGACTTCCAAAAGAGACTTTCTCATTTGCATTTCCACCAACAGGGTATGATAGAGTCTCTTTCTGTATCCTCATCCATAATTTTGAGATTCTTTAATGTGCTTGCATGTGTTATCATCCCTGCAGAGTTTAAATTACAAAATGTCTCGAACATATTGGTGTTATTAGTCACCACAGAGTGATGCTGTTTGGTTGGTGATTTTGTTGTTTGTTTTTGTTTTGTTTTATGCTCTGGTTTTTATGGAAAATCTGACGAAATCTTTGGAAGCAGTTTGGAAAACACTGCACTGAAAGGACATTAAATTATTGACATGAAACTCCGTTGAGAACAGGATAAAATATCAAGTATACTAGACAAGAAATTTGATAGGAAAGAAACATAAGTAGAATATTATTTTAAATTAGAAATAAAAAAAACACTTGTTACAAATTTCATTGCAACAGAGCTGCATATTAATACTTTCATTACAACTACTGTCTTGGAGAATGTGGGGAAATAATTTATCTTGATGTCAATGATGTTTACACTTTGTGTGTAATACTGACAGTCAGTATTCTGGGTTACCTTTTGACTGCTAATTTGTGAAGAGCCTTGAGTAAAGTCACTTAGTCTCTTTTGTTTAGGGTTGCTAATTCCGACCTTCTTTTTTTTTTTCTTTTTTCAGGATAGAGTGTGGCTAATGTACTAACCTAGGTTATCTTAATTAATCTTAGATAATTGAAATGCTAGATAAATATTTTAATAATGATAGTTATAATGAAATGATAATTTTTCCTGTCCATCAGTGGTGATAAAGTATTTAACACTCATCTACCATTGCAGACAAGCATGAAGCTAAATTAAAAGGAGTAATATACTTTCAAGCCATTGAAGAAGTATATTATGATCACCTCAAGAATGCTAATAAGGTAAACATTGAATTTCAGATTCCTACAATTTGAATGCATAATTAAGTAGGGGAAAAGGTATTTTTTGAATTCTAATTTCGATTTGTTATTCTGACATAATGGATAAATATGATCAGAATGGTGTTGGAAAAGTAAACATAGAAGTAAAGTAGTAAGTGCAGCTGATCTTTTTGTGAAAAAAATAAATCATGACAAAATGAGAAAATACTCTGGATGTATTGGTTTGGGAGACTCTGCCAAGTAACTCTTTGCTAGGCTTCTAAGAAGGAGCTACTACCTACTTATGAGGAAGATCATAAGGAAACATCTTAGTAGGGCTAAGAATAACATTTATTGAGCTATTTTTAGAGCACCCACTATCAGCTAGATACCCTGCTGGAGCTTTACAAGTAGCTGCTAAAACGATTGGTGAGCTCACTGTGAGAATTCTTGTGCAGAAAGGCCAGAAATATGGTCAATCTTGAGAAAGGTGTTGAGGGCGAGGAAATAGCTTACATTAGAACAGAAGTAATAGCTACATAGAAGCCTTCACATATCTCTGTGTTATATTTAATGTTATAATTTCTAGATTTTGTTTTATGTTCTTTTCCTTTTTTTTAGAGTCCTAATCCATTACTCACCTTTAGCGTCAAGACGCATGACAGAATCTACTATATGGTGGCCCCATCGCCAGAAGCCATGCGGATCTGGATGGATGTTATAGTTACTGGGGCGGAAGGTTACACTCACTTCTTGTTGTAGTGAACTAACGCAATAGTCCACTTCAGGGCAGACTGCAATAATTTCTTACATGAATAAAGCCATATTCAACACCAGGTGGAAAGACCCAACAGACCCATCCCTTTAACTATGGATACTCAGAACTGTTTTTATATAAACAGGAAGTCATTTGTAAAAGGGAAAGAAGGGATTTTAATTCAAAGCTTGAGCATAAATAACTCAAAGCTTGATCATAAATAACAAAGAATTGAAGCACCTAGGAGAAAGAAAACACTATTTTGGTAAATAGCATCACTTATAGGAACATTTCTTATAAATTCTTTTTTATCAATTGTTGATTTTGGTGAAATAAACTAAACCGTTTACAAATGTCTATACGTACTTGGAAAATATGAAATTATTTTAGCACCGAAATCATTGGCATTGACTTTACTGGTAATCAACTGGCTTTTTTGAAAAAGGAGTATTTTGCTGAATGTTATTTTATAAATATAAGCAAATAAGGGCTTGGAAGGGACTATATTGTACGAGGAGTTTGGCCCTACACCAAAACCAAAGACTTGATATCACCTCTGTTTAACAGTAGTAGTTTCAAGTGATGAACTGCAATTAGTGTTATTCTACATTTTTAAATGGTACTTTGATGCCAACAAGTGCCCAGGAAGTTGACTTTGAAGAATCATCACCAACATAAGCTACTGTACATATATAGCAAACTACTCTTTGTAAAAGAAGAACAAAAAGCTGTGTGTTTTCGGAAGAAGCAGTCTTAGACATTCTGTCACATTGGGCAATTTAAAATAAAGAGAATACTTAGGATCTATTTTGATGAAGATTTCTCCATTCCCAGTACTGAGAATAAAGGCAACCAGTAGCCAATTTTCTTTATATTATCTGATTTCTCTTTGTTGCAGCCTCACATGACATAACTATGAAATACAGCTGTTTTCACCAAAGAACAGATCAATTAAAATCCTTATTTACAGAAGTATTGTGATTCCATTAAAAGGCAAATGAAGTTCAACTTAATGTAC
The DNA here is from genome assembly GCF_026419965.1 of Kogia breviceps. Classification (NCBI taxonomy): domain Eukaryota; kingdom Metazoa; phylum Chordata; class Mammalia; order Artiodactyla; family Physeteridae; genus Kogia; species Kogia breviceps. Next base: position 92,008,489 of record NC_081314.1, on the reverse strand, counting down.
TCTGTAATGTACTATTTTATTATGTATTTTCTTCACAATTAGCCTTTGTTTTTTAGAGTTAAATTAATTTTTGTTGAATGAAATGACTTCAGGAAAGTCCTTTTATAATGATTTTCAAATGCCATTTATCCTGGTCTGTCATGTTGTGTGCGTTTGTAAGTATGAATGTACTCTTTCTACACATTGGCAAAAGAATAGAAGCAGAAAATAATGACATTACTTACTAGTACAAGCAAAATGATTAGATCAGAAGTGTCTGTAAAATCTTTGTCAGGCCTGCCTGGGTACAATTTTTTTTTTTTTTTTTGCAGTGGTTTGTATACATGTTGCCAATAATAAGATTTTGCAACTGGATGACACATGATTTTACTTGAACGGTGAAGGACAAAATCACAATTGCAGAAGACATTTTTATAATCTGTTTTTTCAGAGATCACCCCTAAACCCTGTAATGAGAGTGAAATACAATTGCTAAACTTTTGTTGGTTAATGTAAAGATATAACTTTTCTGAACTGTACTTTACCTTCTTCATAGGATTGTAAAGGTATTCTAATCAACTTTATGCCTTGCATGATATAGTAAACCTTTCCAATATGTGTGTTAAAATATGTTGAGTTTGGATTAAAATATTGACCAGATTTCACATTTGAAAATAAACTCATCTCTCATTAGGAAGTCACCCATTGGTTACATGACAGGGGATGGATTAATCAGCAAAATTCCATTGTAGAATTGACATAAAGGTTGTTGTGTGCTAACATTGACTTGTAGTTTATAAACTGAAGTAATCAGAAATATCTCTGGTCACATTCCTGTTGCTAACAAAATGAGATAACCCCTGAGAAACCTGACATCTTTTTGTCTAATTGCACAGATGCAATTACTACTGGGGATTGAAGGACTGTGTTTACCTATCCTTCTCTCTGATGGCGAAAAAATCATGCAGGTATGAAGTTAAAGCTCTAAGGCTTTACTTGGTGGGGACATCATTTGTTTCCCTGAACAAGGCAGAAGATTTCAGAGGAAGAAACCGCCCTCTACAGTATGTCCTTTCACACCTGTCAATGAAGGCAACATTGATAGTAGGTTAACGGAAACAAATTTGTCTACTTCAGGCCCATTGCTGTCAGTAAAAGCATCTTCACTTGACTCTAGCTACAATTTTTCCTGATTTGTTATACTGATGAAGGTGGATGGAGAAAATGGTCCATGGGTTTCCCTGCTTTTTTTGTGCAGTGCCTTTCTCACTATGAGAAGAAGTAAGATTTTTTTTTTCTTTTTCTGCACATAAAATGCAAGAAGACCTGTAAAAATAAAGGGACAGAATAGGGACAGGAATGATTGAGAATATTTGCAAATATCCAGAACCATAGGGAGAAGTATTTATTGTTAAGATACAAAGGATGCTGAAGTGATGTGCATTGGGCATCACCTTAGTGATTTTAGTCACTTTAGAGTCTACAACAGGCTTAACGGAGAACTAGCAAAGTAGCCCAGCAGCTTTTGGAGAAAGTTGCTAAATCAAGCAGCTGTCAAGCAAGTGTTTCTGGCAATACACCTCTCAAGAAAGAGATCTATTAAGTTTTTATTTATCCAACTTTTCTGGTGTGTTCTAATAGGAGAGGTTCTCAAGACTCCAAAGATAGGCTGGATTCACTGTATCCAGTATTAAACCAGCTACAGTAACTTTTAAATAGAAAACAAACAACAACAAAAAAACTAGTCCTTACTTGTTGATGCTTGAGGCCTCCAAGAATTGCTTTGAAGGGTGTCAGAGAAGGAATCCAGAAACCCTTGTACCACAGTTTATTCAACTATTTTTAAAAATTGGCCATTCCATTTTTTTCTTCTGTTTGCCTCTAAAACTGGTGCTCTAGTAGATAATATGCATCCTTATAAACTAGTATTTTCTATAGGATAGTCACAAATTGGGGCCGTTGGGTCAAAGGGCATTGAAAATGTTGCTTATTAATTGCCATAGGTGCTCAGGTTACTTGACAAAAAGAGTTTGTCAGTATACCCTCCCACCAACCATATGTGAGTGCCCATTGCCCAGCTTCCTTGCCGGAAAAAAGTTAAAAAGAACAATAGTTGTTCTTTTTAACTTTTGCCAATCTGATGGGTAGGAAAAATGGCATGGGTTATTTTTTTAATTCCAATTTTTCAGTTAGGTTGATCATCATGTTTACATATATGAACTGCCTATCACAGCTGTTGGCCAATTTTATTGGAATTCTATATATTTTCTTATTTCTAGGATCAGGGTGAACAGAACTATTCAGGTTTTATTCTTCTGTTGAGACCGTTTATCTACTGGAATTTATTTTTGCGTATTGTATGAGGCAGGGGTCAGAGTAGTTCAACAGTCAGGCATACAAAGAGCTAAAACAAACTGAAAAAGGGCGAAGGAGCGGCGAATGTTCGATTCCACTCCAGGCGTTTATACAAGCAGGATTAAGGTCAGATCTTCGAACCATTTCCGTTACAGGTCAAAACTGCGAGGGGGTGGGAACTACTTGTAACGCAGCAAGCCTAGCACTTTATGTTTCAGCTCCCTACTGTCATCGGGATGATGAGATGGTTTCCTATCTAGGAACGATGGGTGGGGTTCCTCTCCTCGCTTCCGGTCGTGGGGTATCTACCCACCGAGAAAACAGCCTACCGAGGGCGCTCAAAACATCCCAAACTCACAGACCGAACCTCAACAGAACAGCCCCACAGCGAGAGTCTGGGAAGAGCGACGACGCTCTGCGCATGTGCGCTCTCCGGAAGTCGAAACTCGGACAGGCGCCGTTTACCAAGTTGCGTTTTTCCAGAGGGCGGCGCATGCGCAAGCTCAGTTTCTGGTCGCTGTGCGTGTCTCTGTAGGTCGGCGCGGGGCGCAGGGGCCGTTGGGAAGATGGCGAGGGTGGGTTTGGACGCGTGGGTACCTTGTCGCAGGTGGGGCTGGATGGCCGTCTCCTTCGGCTTCCATCGTGGGCTCAGCACGTTACTTGCACCGAAGGCCGAGCGGGCGCCACAGTGGCTCCCAGGTCAGTGTCCGAAAGGCTGGAGTAGGACGCGTACTTTCGAACATCCCGGATTCCGGCAGTTCCTGTGCCATGCGTTTTTGACGCCCCGTTCAGAAATGCTCTTCCCCGGTTCTCAGTACCCCAGTTCTAGGCGCTTTCGACAGTTCTGGTGAAGGCTGTGAGGAGAGCTCTGCCGGGCCCCGGGGTATTCTGGACAGCCCGGGCCGTTGGTGGCGTTACGCTCTGCAGTCTAAGGATCCTCTCTGCCCGCCTCCCCTTTGTTAAGCGCCAACGTTAGGAAACATTCAGATGTGCATTTAATGCGTTTGATTATTAGTTGCTTTTGCTTTTCTCTGCTAATTCTAAAGGGTTTACAGATAGTGACTGTTAAGATGCTTAGACCTGTCCTCTCTTGACTTGAGCGATTTTACAGTATGAACATTTTCTTTGGAAAAGTGTAAACGCCGTCATCAAGCCTAATTTCTAGTTTTTTGTTCTTGTTTGGTTTTTTTTTTTTTCCAAGATCGCAGCCCAGTAAAAACCGTAGTCATTACTCTACAAAGGAAACTAGAATTTGGACGAAATATTAGAGCCCATGAATATTTCCATTCCTTGTGCTTGATTCTTCCCCGTCCCACCCTACCTCCACTCCCAACCCCCATATATGTAGTCTGTCTTTTTAAATTATGTATTTGTTTTGTTTTGTTGTGTTGTGTTCACACCCTTGCCAGACAGCTGTCAGATGCATAGTGCTTGGAATGGGAATTGTCATGGCAAATACCCTTTGAGTTAAGAATTTTAAGCATATTATCAGTTTAACTTACATTTAATTGTACACAACCAAAAGGTTGTTATATATGTTTTTCTAGCAAAGTATAGTATGTCATTTCATTAACTAGAATATGATACTCTTTTACTATTTAGTAAACATTCATTGAACACTATGCCCCAGGCTTTGAGCTAATCCTTACAGTACGAAGATCATTCACGGATATAATGTTAAGAACCTGACCACTTATAACTCACCAAGATTAAACAAATTGTAATTATCTCATGGAGAATTTCCTGTTGGAAAGCAATATGGAAGAGAGGATATGAAGGAATTTTGGAGTGCTAAGGAAATGGGAAATGAACATTTTTGCTGCTGTAATCTGTCAACCAACATAACTGGCTCCTACTAGCCTTGTTTTTCACTAAAAGTTTTAAATTTGGCATATTTCACTATACATTGAAACCCTTAAACAAGATTACATATAAAAGGGATAGCTTTAAGGGCTTCAATTCAGTTTTTTAAAAAAATCAACTTCTCAAATCCAAAATGAGGAAAACTTTATTAGCTTACATGGAAGAGACTGAGAAGTTTTAATTAGGCACAAAGTAGAGAAAGTTTTCATGTAATTAAAAAGAGATTCCATTGGTCCAGAAAAAGACTGTTAAGGGAGTACACAAGCCTAGTTTCTTTGGAGGGAGAAAGTGGGATTATAAATGAATCTTTTTAAAATATCTTTACATTTTTTAAGAGCAAGTATTGACTTTACAGTAGGGAAGGAACTTTAAAAATAATGAAATGGAACAATCTTATAAGGTTTACCCTTTGTGCCTTTGTACTTGCACTAAGATTTGTGTGTACCATTCACAGAAAACCAGGCCAACAAAACACAGTGATTGGGAGTCCTATGAGAAATCTTTTTCCAAAAATGGTGTTATCATGCATTTATTCAAGGTTACTTGTAAAGAAACTGCTCATTGAACCCGCCTCAGCAGATATGGAATCACGATTGGCTGTTACCATGGCCCATGATTTTATGGGTGGAGAGGGAATCAGTAATAAAAGGGGCACAGCACCTCTACTTTTGAAACAACTTCCCAAGGGCAGACCAAACTTGTTTCTCCCCCTCCCCACTAAAAAGTAGATGATGTGAAACCCCTTAAACATTAAAAAAAATTTAAAAGAAGACAAATCTCATAAGAAAGGGCTAAAACTAGTGTAGGTAAATCTGAATGTTGGTTGATCCTATTTGGGACAGATGATATAGCAGCAACAGAAAAGCATTTTTGACAAGTCTCTGTCTTTTGTTGCCTTCAAATTTCCTTCTCATTGTGTATTTTGGAAGAATCATGATTGGACCTTGCTCAGAGAAGACACTGTTTGTGACATGATTTTAAAAGATACCATGCATAGACTTGTGACTTTAATACTTCACATCTGTATTTTTATTCTGTTAAATGGAAATAGATTTGACATCAATTTGATGAGTTAAGAAAGTTAAGATTAAAAATTTGTATGGTTTTCAAAAAACTGTGTTTGCAAACTATGTTTTGTGTACTTTGTTTAGCTTGCAGACGAAAGACATCAATCTCTTTCCTTAGTCGACCAGACCTTCCAAACCTGGCTTATAAGAGGCTAAAAGGCAAAAGTCCAGGAATTATCTTCATCCCTGGCTATATTTCTAATATGAATGGTACAAAAGCATTGGCGATTGAGGAGTTTTGCAAATCTCTAGGTCACGCCTATATAAGGTAGGAACAACACATTTTAGAGAAAATATTACTACCATTTACCATGGCAGTAGAGAATCACTTCTGCTCTAACCAACTGAAACAAATGCCAGCATTTTTATAGATTAATTTATTTTAATGGTCTGTAAACTTTCATCTTGTGATTTAGGGTTCTTGTAAAGTGCAGTCTTTAAAAGGCCTTTTTTATAGGTCTTTGTGGGGAATTCCTTGGCAGTCCAGTGGTTAGGACTCCGAGCTCTTACTGCCGAGGGCCCAGGTTCAATCCAAGGTCGGGGAACTAAGATCCCACAAGCCACGCTGCCAAAACAAAACAAAAAACCTAAATAAATAAATAAATAAATAAAGGTCTTTGTGCCACACCGATAATGGTGGCAGAAAAAAACTAGTGGTAACTTAGCTCTTTAGAAACAATATTCTAACATGACAACAAACCAGTATACTAATTGGCTTTCTTGTAATCTTGTAATTATATTGTGGTTATCCTTTGGGGACTTAAGGACATTTATTTGATCACTGTTTATTTCCTTTTAAAATATGTAGTTTAAAATAATATATGTGTTTAAAAGTATTGTAAAATTAATATTGTATAGTTCACATTTCCACTGAGTTTCTTTTCTTTCACTTCTGTAGCCTGAATATGTATAAGCATAAATAAGGATATGTGTTGTTTACTACTTGATTTCACAGCTCCTAATATTTCATACTGATATTATTTTACTAAAATAATGTGTTTACATTGTTATTAGATTTGTTTACTTACAACGATCATTTATTTAGTGCCTGATTTGACAGAAGAGATAGTATGGTTTAGTAAAAAGAGCACTGGCCCCAAGAAACATGGGCTCTAGAATTAATGCTAGCAATAACTGACAAGATGAGTCAGTTAATAAATTCTGGACCTATTTTCTTCAACATAAAAAGGAGGAGATTGGATGAAGGATAATTTCTGAATTCTTTTCTAGCACTAGCAACCTAAAAATCTATTTATCTAGTTTTTAGAAGAGTTTCACTAACATTCATTCAATAGGTCTAGAAAATACAGTTTTTAGAAATAAAATAAAAAATAATTAGAAATTAAAAATTTTAAAACTTTTAGAATTAAAAATAAGACTTTTATCTATTCAATATATTAGCAAAAAATGTCAATTGTATGAATTTTGTCTTATTCTTGTTATCAAATTAACTGAATTATTTCATTTTCATGCTCAGAACTCTTTAAAAATATGTTCTAACCTGTTATTCTGAAGACTGGAGTATTTTTTACAAGTAGACTTTCTAGCACTATACTGGTGCTGTGAAATATACAAAGAATTATAAAACATGGTCGTTGCCTGTAAGGATCTTTTAATCAGGGTGGGGAAATACAAGATAATACATATGGGAAATTACACAGAAATATTCATCAAAATGTGATTATGTCAAAGAGCAGGATACTAAATTGTATAAGGTGAGAGAAAACTAGGAGTCGAAGTAGATAGAAGAAACTTTATAAAGGAACACTGAAAAATAGTTAGGATTTGGGCAAGAAGGAAGAGCTATCCAGGGAGGGGAGGACTGCCCTGAGCAAGAAGACATGATGATATCAGAAAAATTGCCATCATTCTCCTTCTTTGTCCCCAAAAGAATTTGACTCAAGGAATCCCCATTTTATCAGTTCTCGAATTTAAATTGAGACTATGAGAGCTATGACCAGTTCCTGTCTCCCTATTATAAGACATGTAAGGGGCTTTTCTGCATTTTGGATGCATATAAAGTAAATTTTCTTTTTAAAGGTATATTAAGTAATGAGGATGAAATTATAATGTATACAGACAATTATGTGATACTGTATTAAAATGTAGCCTAAGTGTATCTTTATAAAACTGTATAAAGTGTAGCCCTTCGTTACAATTTTTAATTTGATCAGGTTCCTTTTTATTTGCTTTCATCAAACTTCATTGCAATCTAATCACTTTTAGCTATTGATTGCATTTTAACTTGTTATAAGAGATTTTATCTTCTATTTATACTCCCAATTTCTCAGTTTACTTTTGTTGTGATTTTGTCTGTAAAACTTAGATCTTGAATGAGGAAATGGTTAATTCTGTATATTACACAAGGAATAGTACGTATGGTTCTGTGTAAATGGTTTTTTAATATCCTGCCACCATGCCTAAAATAAGCTTGAGTCAGAGCTCAGGAACACATGGTTTTAGGGCTGGTCTTCTCTCATAATTATTTCTAATAAAATTTAAAACTTTAGATTTTGGAATATGTTCCAGAGTATTGGGACTTCTAAGACAGAATTGCATTACTGTGTTTAAAAGTTTTAAACTGCTGAATGTTTTTAAATTATCTTTGTCACTTGGTTAGGGTTCAGCAAGAAGGAACTATATTGACACCTATTAGTATCACTGAATGTTTATATTTTCCTTTTTGAAGACCCTCTACATGTGTTTTGCATCTTCACCATGTAGTTGGAAGGGAACTGTAAACAAAATACAGCAAGTAGAGATGTGTGATTGCCCACAGACAGGGGTAAAGGAGAATTAGTTGGTGTCTTTCTCCTCTCTTCTCCCTGATCTTTCTTCTATATCCCCTGGATTGAGGAGAAATAATAACTGTGATTTAGACTTCAGTAGGTGCCTTGTTACACTATTTCCCAGGGATCCAAAACCACTTCACTTCATACCTAATTTTAATTTCTTTCTCCATCTCTTTTATTTATTTTTAAATTTTATTTTATTTATTTATTTTTAATTTAATTTTATTTATTTATTTGTGGCTGCATTGGATCCTCGTTGCTGCGCACGGGCTCTCTAGTTGCGGCGAGCGGGGGCCACTCCTTGCTGAGATTCGCAGGCTTCTCATTGTGGTGTCTTCTCTTGTCGTGGAGCATGGGCTCTAGGTGCACGGGCTTCAGTAGTTGTGGCACGTGGGCTCAGTAGTTGTGGCTCGCGGGCTCTACAGTGCAGGCTCAGCAGTTGTGGCATGCGGGCTTAGTTGCTCTGTGGCATGTGGGATCTTCCCGGACCAGGGATCAAACCCGTGTACCCTGCATTGGCAGATGGACTCCCAATCACTGCACCACCAGGGAAGTCCCTCCATCACTTTTTAATCCCTTATCTCTATGAAAATATGTATACACTATATATCACATATATCCTTCAAGTACATGAAAAACAAACACTAGGATTTGATAGTTTTCACCAGATTTTAAGAATCAGAAAAATACTGAAAACTTTAAATAAAATAGTTCCTTATACTTTTACGTTCTATTCATTTATTATGTATTATAGTACTCAGTGTGTGAGGTTCACATGCTAGCCACTATGGAGAATGCAGAAACAAAAATAAGATGATGGTATTTCCCCGCTAGGATCTTTACAGTCTCGTAGGAATGATGAGACACGAATACACACATAAACTGTCTTATAGAGCAGGATATAATAAAATGATTGTGACTAATAAAAGTGAATTCTATCTAAGTTTCACTAGGTAGAGGTATTTTTTTTCTTTTCGGCTTGTCTGGGAAGTCTTTCCAGCAAAACTTCATTTGGACTAAGCTCTAAGAGGGGATATTAGTAATGAAGGTGATGGGAGAAGGTATTCCACGTGAAGGAAATGGATGAAGCGTAAAACAGAGACAAAACGTAGAGTCTTTTTTAGGAACAGCAAGTTGTTTAGTTTGACTAAAGCAGTAGTTTCATCAGAAGAAATAAAAGGTCAATCTGAGATGACTAAAATATGTTTTTAAAAAACAGGCTAAAGCACTAAATTTTTGTTATATATCACAGGAAGCCATTGAAATTAATGCCATATCAATACAACGTGTCAGACAAAACCTGACAGTATAAAGTGGGTCCATTTGGAGAAAGAATAGTCATAGAGACACAGTGAGGAGGCTGCTGTGATAGGGTAGGTTTAAGGTGAGAAAGACCTGCACCAAGACACCAGTCTTACCAAACTGAGGAGAAAGGGGTGCATGTGAGAAAAAATGAGAGAGTGAGGATAGTACAGGGCAGGCAGTGTTCTATACACTGGGGAAAAACAAACTTGAAATAAAACAGTCTGCCCTTGAAGAAGTGACATTCTAATCAGAGACATATATTTAAAACTTGATTATAACACACAATATGAAAAGTGTTAATTGGGTACAAAGAAAGTGACCTATTACTACTAAATGACACATTCTGTCAAAGAAAGTTCCTCAAAGGAGGTGACATGACTTAAAGGATGACTAGGAGTTTATGGGGAAGGAAGGCTTTTTAGGCAGTGGAACAGCATGCAAAGTCTCAACGTTAGGAAAGGGCTTATCCAGGAATTGGGAGTAGTTCAGTATGACTAGGGTTTAGGGCAGTCTGCAGGAGTGGTATGATACTTCATGATTTATTGAATTGAGACCTTGAAGGAGAGGTAAAATTCACAGATCAAACAGACTCTGAGCCTGGAGAACTAGAAAGTTGGAAGGAAAGAAAACCAAGAGGAGGAGCTAGTGATGATGAATTTGATTCTGGACTTCTCTTTTCCTTCTACTAATTGAGTAAACATACACTTAGTACTTACCATGTGCAAGGGACTGATCTAGGCACTGGGAAAGCAGTGTGAACAAAACAATCTGCCCATATGGAGCTTCTTTTATAGTGTGGGAGATAGACCACAAACCAATAATCAAATATGTGTATTATCAGGTAGCAATATTTGCTATAAAGAGAATAAAGCAGGGTAAGGAACTAGAGAATGATGAAAGAAGCACAACTTTAGGTTGAATGGTCAGAGAAGACTTAACGGAGATATAACATTTGAGCTAAAGGCCTAAATGAAGTGAGGGGGCAATCTGAGTGGATATCTGGAGTAGAGTAGTCCACGTGGAAGGAGAAGCTGTTGTAAAACTCCTGAGGCAGGAATGTGGGTGGTATATTCCATTAACTTCAAAAAGGAAAGTAAGGATACAACTGGGAGGGAGAAAGAACAGTAAGAAATGAGATCAGAGAGTAGTTAGGGGCTAGAGGATGGTAAGGACTTTGGATTTTACTTAAAGATTATACAAAGCCTTTGGAGGGTTTGTGCAAGACATGATTTTTGTTTTAAAAGGATCACTGACTACTGTGTGGGGAATAGACTTTGAGGGTGAAAAATGAAAATGGAGATCTACTAGGAGACCGTTGCATTAGTTCAGTCAAGAGAGGATAGTGATTTGGACCAGGCTGGCAGCAGTGGAGGAGGTGAGAAAGTAAGTGGTTATGGGAGATCTTTGAAGATTAAGCCACTAGGATTTACTGAAATACATACTGACTTCACTGTTTTACTTTAATATATTTTAGACATTGTAATAATGATTAATGTGCTATCTTCCTTAAAAATTAGAGAAACAAATACATAGATATCTAAATATAGATATGTTTTCTCTTTTTTCAGGTTTGATTACTCAGGAGTTGGAAATTCAGATGGTAACTTAGAAGAATGCACAGTGGGAAAATGGAGAAAAGATGTTCTTTCTATAATTGATGACTTAGCTGAAGGACCACAAGTGACTATTTTTGTTTAATATCATGATAATTGTTGACTGCAACCTCATGACATTTGAGCTGTTTCTTTAGATGTGAAAATTTATTTAATATTTTAAATGTCTAACAATCCATTTTTGTATTTCAATATCAAATCAATCAGTTCTGTTATTTTCACTTTCTCATAAAATGAAGGTAGCATTTTACTTTTCATTTTACAAGTTTTATTTGTCTCATTTATTCTCTATTATAGACCTAATACTTTAACAAAAAGTAATCATAATCTTAATTTTACTTTGTGCCAAATATTAAAAGTCTGGGAGCCAATGAATATAAAGAAAGAAAGTATATACATTCTATGAAATTATTCACTGCCTTACAGAAAAGAAAAAGAAATTCCTCTTTAAAACTACATGTTTTTATTTTTAGATACTAGTTGGATCTAGCCTCGGTGGATGGCTTATGCTTCATGCTGCAATCGCACGGCCACAAAAGGTTGTTGCTCTTATTGGCATAGCGTCAGCTGTGGATGGCCTAGTGACACAGTTTAATCAGCTTCCTGTTGAGGTAAGTCCCAGGCAACTTCAGTATATCCCTCCTGTCGTTCTTTTGCTCCCTCTTTGAATTTTGTTCATGTGTCATCTGTCCTTTGACTTGTTACGCTGGCCCATCTTTTGTCTTAACTGCCTTTTTGTATACCATTTCTTTGCCTTCTTTAACTATTTGGTCTCCTGTTTAAGGTTTTCTTTATTTTTCAGTCACTTCAAATCATTTTGCCAAATATTTGAGCCACATGAATGAAATCACACTTTAAATTTCTTGTTTTAGCAACATTTTATTAACCACATTTGTTTATTTGGATCATACATCGTGATCTCTTTTTGGACCTCTTAGTCTTATTTTGTGGCTTATGGGAAATAATACCTATTCTATGGCCATGTTAAGATGGCTAATCAATTATGAAACTATTTTTTTTTTTAGCCTGAAATCCTCAGATCCTCTCTCAGAAGAGTTCTCTGAGCACACACTGTCAGTCATACACAGGAGATGAGACTTGCCATTCCTGGTGTAGACACTAAGTTAGCATTCTTTTTCTACTCCTGATTCTCACCTTTTAAAAAAAAGGTGCTTTTCACCATTAGCATGTTCTTCAGTAACTCATGATAGAAATAAGGTTTCAGAAATAATTGGGAAGGGAATTCATTTATCATACTTTGTTATTGGACATATGTTTAAGCACTTCAGTTGTCTGCAAGGAAAAAAAATATGGTGGGTAATAACTGTTTATTTTTGTGTATGTTATTTTTTGTTTTGCAATCAAATTAAGTTCTCCTTGGGCATATTTTTCCTAGGGCTCTAAATTTCACTTGTGGTACTAAGATCCTAGCAGAAAGAAAAACAGTCCGGAGCAGTGGTTCAGAAAATGTAGGCCTGAGGCCAGCAGCAACAGCATCACCTGAGAACTTGTAGAAATGGATATTCTTGAGCTTCACCAAGACCAGCTGAATCAGAAACTGGGAGTGTGGCCCAGTAACCCGTTTTAACCAGGCCCTCAGGTGAAGTGTGAGAACCACTGCTGTACAGAGTTGGGGGAGCAGGAGGAGGAGGAAAAGAAAAAGAAAAAAAGCCTATGTAGTGTTGAATAGTAGAATGTCATTGACTTTTGCCTCAAGTTCTGCATTGAATTCAGTGCCATACACTATCTGTTCTAAGTTTATTCTTAGTCCACATTGTTTTTTCCAGCTCCTTAAGAATGGCATTGTCTGCATAGTCAGGTTCTTCATATGTTTTCCTATGAGGGCTAAAATTGCAAAGCTGATCTTTGCACTTACCTCCTATTTCTGAATTTTTTTCACTTTCTTGATTGTTTCTTATACATGGTTGCTCAATGTCCTCATGATGCTAAATTTTCCTACCATTTTATCCTTCTGCATATAAACCTTGGACCCCTTACTCTGTTCTCTAACTCAATAATGCAGTGCTTCTCATGGTAGGAAATTATTTCAAGAAGATGGCCTACTGGAAAAGAATTGATTAAACAATTTTGGGAGGTTATTGGTAAATGACAAGATCTATGTACATTTATTTTTATGTGTGTGTATCCATCACTCAGACGGAAGATATGGTAGATACCCTGTAAGTGACTGAAAGGATCTATAGCCTGCAAATCAGGGTATATCTTTGCTAATCCTAAATCAGACCAGCAAAAATTCTTAAATAGAAACGTGTTGACCCTTATTAACTTAAAAGAAGGTGTAAAGAAAGAGCAGGGACACTAGGACCACTATCTCTTCTCCGCATAGACAGCCAGTACTAGCAGTGTCAAGGGAATGGAGGTAGAGGTTTTTACTATCTTCTTTAGCCCTGAGAATGTTAAGACCCAGCATTACTCATGTAGGAACTTGACTTACCTCTTAACTAACTCTAATCATTGTCTGCTTCTCTGAACAGTAGAGGGCGTCAGGCAGGATGCACAGCTGTTGGAGTCTAAGCTTCACAGCCACATTGCCTTGTTAGTTTCTTCTTGATGTAGTAATTATGTATATTGTACATTTTCTCTGATTAATACTGTTTTTGCTATTTCTGTACTTTTTGTTTTTGAGGCTTTGGGACATACAAGATTTTATAAAGTTAAGTTTGTTCTTCAAATGGACGATATTCATTCAACTCAATAGCAGATAACAGAGCTAGTTGGGGTGGGCAATGATGCTTAAAATGCAACTATTATTAATTATGTCTCAGTAATTAACATAGTTCCCACTTTATCTAATAATCAATGAGACTAAGTTCTTATTACTGAAATGACCAATTCAGGAACAGTCATGAGTAGCTTGAAGGTAACTGAATATCATTTTTACTTTAAATATTTGATTCATATGTTGCTTTAATGCAAAGTACCCCATGATACTAATATAGGTTCATATATTTTATAGTTTTTTAGACTTCCATTAATTTTAAGTCATTTGGATATAGATATTTAGAAGTCTAGGTTTCAGATATACAGCTTTTTCACTGAATCAAATCTTTTTGGAATTTTATAAAAGACATTTAAATTCTTAAGTACACAGATTATATCATACATATTTTACTGTTTAAATTCTTTTTTTGCCTCTTGGTATTCGTAATAAGTCAACAGTTTTAAATGTGGAAAAATAATATTTTCATTGAAAATTTAAATACAAAATTTTTGAAATATATTGTATGTAGCTTTTCTTTCCTTATATTTTTCTTTATTTTTGATAAGATGTCCATCTGTTTTTCTAGATATAAATGCCCTTCATAGTATATGGTTGCAAGAGGCTTAAAGCTATTTACATCTTGGATTTAGTTGTTCAAGTTGTGATAATCTTTCCGAAGAATTTATTATATGCATATAAACCTTTATGTTCAAAGATGTTCAGGGAAGTATTCAGCAGTGTGGGAATGGTCAAGTTAATTATCTTAGATGCATTACAGTGGACAATTATGCAGCCTTTAAAAACTTTTAATAGAATCTTTTAAAACCCAGAAATATATATATTGAATAAATAAACCAGCACTGAAAACTATATATGAATTGTAATAGCTAAGTGTTTTACATATTGTATATATAAAAACCAAACACATATAGAAAAATACTGGAAGGAAATAAGCCAGAATAATAATGGTTGTTATATCCATGAAATAGGATTATGGGTGATTTATTTATTTTTATGCTTTTTTTTTTTTTTAAGGGGAGAGGTTTTTTGTTTTCTTTTTAATAAATTTATTTAGTTAGTTAGTTAGTTTGGGCTGCATTGGGTCTTCATTGCTGTGTACCGGCTTTCTCTAGTTGCGGCAAATGGGGTCTGCTCTTCCCTGCAGTGCGTAGGCTTCTCATTGCGGTAGCTTCTTGTTGCGAAGCACGGGCTCTAGGGCGCACGGGCTTAGTTGCTCCACAGCACGTGGGATCTTCCCGGACCAAGGCTCGAACCGGTGTCTCCTGAACTGGCAGGCAGATTCTTAACTACTGCACCACCAGAGAAGCCCTGTTTATTTTTTTATTTATTTATTTTTAGCTGCGCTGGGTCTCGTGTGAACTTTCTCTAGTTGCGGCAAGTGGGGGCTACTCTTCTCGCGGCGTGTGTGCTTCTCATTGCTGTGGCTTCTCTTGTTGTGGAGCATGGCCTCTAGGCATGCGGGCTTTAGTAGTTGTGGCACGAGGGCTCAGTAGTTGTGGCTCGTGGGCTCTAGAGCGCAGGCTCAGTAGTTGTGGCACACGGGCTTAGTTGCTCTGCAGCATGTGAGATCTTCCAGACCAGGGCTTGAACCCGTGTCGCCTGCATTGGCAGGCGGATTCTTAACCACTGCACCACCAGTGAAGTCCCTTTTTATGCTTTTTATATTTTCCATGTTTCTATAATGAGTATATGTTACTTTAACTAGAAAAATTGTTTAAGACAAATTATAATCTAAAAAATAGAAATTCTTCAAGAATCAAAGAATACCCAGCGTTTTATTTTAAGGGTAGAAGTGATACCATGCTCAGTTTTCAGGAAGTTATTTGGAAGACTTCTTTGTCATCCACAACAACAAACACATTTTTTCTCATTCCATAGAACTCTAAAAGGCAAAAACTACATTTTTTTTACATTCAGGATAAAATTGGGTGTGTATGGTTGCCCCAGAATAACCACTGTCTTATTTTTCATTTTTAGCGCTATGCTTTATTCTTCTCCTTCTCCCACCCCATCCCCATTTTAGTAACTTCTTGTATGTGCACTTTTAGTTTCATGATTTTTAAATCTAAACAATTTTTATTCCTAAGATTTGATTTTATGTAATATGAATGCCACCTGTACTGATTCCAAGAAATTATTGTACTTTTCTCCCCTTCATTTTCCCTTTCAAGTTGGAGTGAAGCAATACCTGATTTTTAAGACATCACACAATAAAGTTAGTTAAATCTGTTTGAATCCTAGTTACAGCAGTTAACTACCTTTCAACTTTAAACATATGTATTACTCTAACTTTAATATCCTCTTTTGTAAAAATGAAATAACAATATCAGGATCTTATGAGATACTATGTGGAAAATACTTGTCACAGCTCCTTGCACATCGTAATTAATTACTGATAATTATCATTGTTATATTTTTATCTGTTTTCCCCTTCTTCAAAGACTGCTTTTCTTGAATTGTTTAAGACTACTGTATGTGTTAATGTTGCATAAATACTTTTGTTTTCCTCATTTTTCCCAATAGGCAAAAAAGGAAATAGAGATGAAAGGTGTGTGGTCCATGCCATCAAAATACAGTGAAGAAGGAGCTTATCACATTCAGTACAGTGTCATTAAAGAAGCAGAGCACTACTGCTTGTTACATAGTCCTATTCCTGTGAACTGCCCTATAAGATTGCTCCACGGCATGAAGGATGACATTGTACCATGGCATACGTCCATGCAGGTTGCTGACCGAGTAGTCAGCACAGATGTAGATGTCATCCTCCGAAAGAATAGTGATCACCGAATGAAGGAAAAAGCGGACATTCAACTTCTGGTTTACACTATTGATGACTTAATTGATAAGCTTTCTACTGTAGTTAACTAGAATCACAGTTTTAGTTGGAATGTAAAGTAATGG
Source organism: Kogia breviceps (assembly GCF_026419965.1). Classification (NCBI taxonomy): domain Eukaryota; kingdom Metazoa; phylum Chordata; class Mammalia; order Artiodactyla; family Physeteridae; genus Kogia; species Kogia breviceps. The sequence continues at coordinate 91,991,871 of NC_081314.1, read as the reverse complement.
ATCCAGAAGATGGAAGCGGGATAACAGAAGGTTTGTTTCTCTTACCTCTACTTTGTAAATATCATGTGAGTATTTAATGATGTGTTTGCACAAGTGATTCAGATTGTGAAGAAAGTGCCAGCTGCTGTTTGAAAAATTTTCTCCTTCCTTCAATCCTTGATTTTTTTCATTAAAATATTTCCTATTTTTTTATTCAAGGGATGTATGTTTACCTTCTAATGCTTATATTAACTGTGCCAGCTCTTAGAATTGCTAATAAAACTTGATTTTTTTGTTTGATATCATTATATACAGAGATTTGCAAAATTATTTCTGATTTTTTTTTTTTTTTTTTTTTTTTTTGCGGTACACGGGCCTCTCACTGTTGTGGCCTCTCCTGTTGTGGAGCACAGGCTCCAGACGCACAGGCTTAGCGGCCATGGCTCACAGGCCTAGCCGCTCTGCGGCATGTGGGATCTTCCCAGACCGGGGCACGAACCCATGTCCCCTGCATTGGCAGGCAGACTCTCAACGACTGCGCCACCAGGGAAGCCCTATTTCTGATTTTAAAATGCAGTTTGCAAGATATAGGAAAATGTTTATTGAAATAAATCTAAAATGACTAGAGAAATGTCTGAAGCATAATAAAGTTCAAAATAAAGCTATTACTTTATATATTCTGCATGTTATATTTGAACTTAAAATCAAGGTTATTCTTTAAGGGCTCAAAACTTTACAGATATATAAAGGGTATATATCACTTTTAAATTTTGGCTTATATGTCTTATAGTTAACTGGGGCAATTTCATCTTAAGCAATGATGTAGTATTTTCATATTCTGATTTCATATTCCAAAGAAGAAATGAATCTATATATTATCACCTACCTGCAGAAACATTCCTGTTTTATTAATTTGTGGCTTAAGTACAAATAGCCAAGTGATTGCCATCTAAATCAGAGGGCTTTCTAAAATGTAGAGATAGTAAGAAAATATGAAAGGGAAATACAAAGTTCTTTTTTTAATAACTAAAATAAGATTGTGCAGTAATCAACCCTGATATTGAATTGGTATCTTTTAGCTTTTAAGTTCGACTGGATTTTATTTAGCTTGCATGTGTCAAAAATTTCTTTAACTCATTAATAAGAGAACCAGCAAATGGTAAACCTGGCTCAAAGGACAATTGAAGAAACATTTATAGGTTTTGAAGAACGTTGGGATAAAATTCCTGTGCTGAAAAGAGTTAACATAGCAGATGACTGCTTCTCCTCAGAGAGACCTGCTTACAAAGTTCGCCCTTGGCGAACTTGGATTTTAGGAATGTCGCAGCATTCTGTTAGGGAACTGTTGATCAAAACCGCCAGCCTTGGCCAGACACAATGATAACCAATTGCCTGAGTTGTCTCACAACAGGAGGTCCCAATAAAGAACAAGGTGCTGCCACTGAAAACTAACCAGGAAAATTTGGGATGGGCCGAAAGGAGGAGGGAGGAGGTGATGTGTCCTGCCTACCTCCCAGAAACCCTCACGCTGAAATCCATCTTGGCCGAGAGGTGCATGTGCCACCAGGAAGGACCCTGAGTCAGAATGATTGGCCAGAGGCAACCCGGAAACTAATCCCATCACAGTAAGACCTATGACTGAGAGCCACGTGGCAGATCAGTCCTCCTGGGTTCCCTTACCCTGCTGCTCTCCACCTGGGCGCCCCTTTCCAATAAAGTCTCTTGCTTTTTCAGCACGTGTGTCTCCTCAGACAGTTCATTTCCGAGTGTTAGTCAAGAGCCCACTCTCGGGCCCTGCAAGGGGTCTGCCTTCCTGCAACAATTCCAGAACTGATCAAAGTGGCTCCCTGTGCCTAAATTGTGTGTACAGGCAATGTGGTTTGTGCTGGACAAATGCTCTCCTTCTATGAGTCTAGAATTTTGGTAGGTGCCAAGCAGAGACTACCCAAGTGGCCAGCTCCCAATAAACACTCGGCACTGAGTCTCTGACAAGCTTCCCTGGTGGACATTTTACATGTGCTGTCACAATGCCTTGCTGGGGGAATTAAGCTCAACTTGTGTGACTCTTCTAGGAGAGGATTCTTAGAAGCTCATGCCTAGTTTCCCCAGACTTCACTTTGTGTGCCTTTTTCCTTTCCTGATTTTGCTTTGTATCTTTTCACTGTAATAAATCATAGCTGTGAGTCCTCCTAAAAAATTGTCAAACCTGAGGGTGGTCTTGGGGACCCCGACACAGATCCAAAGCAGATTAATATCCTACAGGGCAATACAGTATATTCTAGGAGGTATCTTTTATACCAAACAAAAATCATTTACAAACCAAAAATACATGAACCATCAGTGTGCCACACTGCCTGGTGCTAGAGTGGGTTATTAGAGGATGGCCAGGGTGCCTCTACTGGGGTCTAAGCTGCCCAGACACTGCTAGGCATGAGGATTAGAAAGATGAGGAAAGGGCCCTGCCCTTTAGAGCTTTCTAGGGTTAAACATAATTATAATAAAATGTGATAAATACGTTTGGAGATACATAGTATTTCTGTAGAGGCAGTACATATAGTGGTTAAAGACAGACTCTAGAGCTTGGGTTTAAGTCCTCACCATTTACTAGCCCTGTGACTGAGCCATTTTCTTAACCTCCCTGAGGTTTCCTCATCTGTAAAATGTCAATATAAACCTACTTAATAAAGTGTAAGGGTTAAGCACAACACGTTTAGAAAAATGACACATAGGAGTCACTACCATTTTGCCTGTATTTTTATATGCACAAAACACAGTCCAGTGAGAAGTTGGAGGGCAGAATTCTTGGGGATTTAGGAAGGAAAGTGGAGGCAAGGAAGTGAGTAGGTCTTCTGAAACTGAACTGGATTGGAACTTCCTAACCTCAAGATCCCAAATTGGAATGTTAGCTGTATGGTATCCATCAATGGCTAGGAAAAGGGAGGGGGAGGAACCTTGACTATCTAAAGGCAGGAAAAGCTGTCTTAAAATTTAATCTAGCTTTGCAGAGGTTAGCATCATAAACAGCAAATGAGTTTGAAGCAGTGAGATTTAGTATTCTAGTACATTGTTCATTCCTTTAGTGTTCTTTTCTATTTTTCTCCCAAAACTTTTTTTTTTTTTTTTTTCTAAAACCACTCCATGCCTTGTATTCAGTGACATGGAAAATGCTTGAACAGCCAGCAGGCCCTCAGTGCCTATCCTCTAGAACCCCTGCACTAACTTAAAAGGAGCGACATGACCCCTCTAAACAATCCCAGTGCATGCAGTGGAAGGGGATAAGGCCAATGCCAATGGAGAGGAAGGCTAATGAGACCACAGAATACACTTGCTTTTGCAGCATCTGTTGAGCTTACAAGTACTTCCAGATACAAATCTACACAGTAGGGTGTTCTCTGAGCAGCCAATAGAAAGGTCTGTGAGGAGGAGAGGAGGAAAAGAGCTCTGGGCAAGGCGGAATTTTATAAAGCACGGAGATACAGAGCAAGGAGAACATTACTTGCGACATAACCATTCCCAAGGCAGTGCCCAAAGGGGATATGTCGACTTTTCATTACATTTTAAACTGTTAAAAAAACAAAGAACTAAGGAACTCATTTTCTGAAGGAAGCAAGATCAGTGGAATTTATATATACCTTTTTTTTTTAAAGGAAAGAACCAGTAAGATTTTACAACTTGTTTTCTTAATATAAATGTATTTATTTACTTATTTTTGGCTGTTTTGGGTCTCCGTTGCTGCGCGTGGGCTTTCTCTCTAGTTGCGGCGAGCGGGGGCCACTCTTCGTTGTGGTGCGCAGGCTTCTCACTGCAGTGGCTTCTCTTGTTGCCGAGCATGGGCTCTAGAGCGTAGGCTCAGTAGTTGTGGCGCACAGGCTTAGTTGCTCCACAGCATGTGGGATCTTCCGGGACCAGGGCTCGAACCTGTGTCCCCTGCATTGGCAGGTGGATTCCTAACCACTGCACCACCAGAGAAGGCCCTAGATATACCTTTTTTTTTTTGCCTGCGTTGGGTCTTCGTGCTGTGCACAGGCTTTCTCTAGCTTAGGCCAGCGGGGTCTACTCTTTGCTGCGGTATGCGGGCTTCTCATCGGGGTGGCATGTCCTTGTTGAGGAGCACGGGCTCTAGGCTCACGGGCTTCAGTAGTTGCAGCACGCAGGCTCAGTAGTTGTGGCTCACGGGCTTAGTTGCTCCATGGCATGTGGGATCTTCCTGGACCAGGGCTCGAACACGTGTCCCTGCATTGGCCGGCAGATTCCTAACCACTGCACCACCAGGGAAGTCCCGATATACCTTTTTAAGATACCCTTTCATTACAGACCTAAAGTCACTTTTTAGTTTAGAAACACAATCATGTAATATGTATAACTTGGTTTAATGAAAAAATATGATGCTTTGGTACATTTAGAGAACATACTTAGAAAAATGCAGGTAATTTATTTTATTTTTTATTTATTTATTTTTTTGCGGTACGCGGGCCTCTCACTGTTGTGGCCTCTCCCGTTGCGGAGCACAGGCTCCGGACGCGCAGGCTCAGCGGCCGTGGCTCACGGGCCCAGCTGCTCTGCGGCATGTGGGATCTTCCCGGACCGGGGCGCGAACCCGCGTCCCGTGCATCGGCAGGCGGACTCTCAACCACTGCACCACCAGGAAAGCCCCTGCAGGTAATTTTTTTAGACGAAATTTGTCTTTTGAAGAAATTGTCCTCTCTATTTTCTTGAGCTTTCAGATTTTTACTCACTGATAAACTTCTACTCGAAAAGAAGCTCAAATCTCAGCTTCTCACTGAAGCCTTTCCTGCCTCATCCTCATCTCTGTGTCCAAGAATTTTGGCGGTGGGTCCTCTGTGCTCTCTCATGAACAGCACTCTGCTGAGGCCTTTCTGATAGAACTTACTACATGGAAATTCTCAGTTTATATGCCAACCTCCCTCTCTGAAAGGACCATTGAGATCAGGAGATTTGTTCTGACACTCTTTAACCCCAAGTGTCCCTGACCATGCCACACCATCTCCTTATGCACTTTGTATTGTTAATATTCCCTTCTGTTCTGACCTTGGCACTCTTCTCATGCAACTTACTTATTCACCTTGAGCAACTTCACCCAGGTTCCTGGTTTTAACTGCTACCTGCATGCAGATGATTCAAGTACTTTCCTTCATTGCAGATTTTTCTCTTTAGCTCCAGATGCATAAAACTGAATGACCGGGATGGATTGTGGTAGCCCTCCCAAATGCAGTAAGTCCAAACGCTATTATCTTTCCTCCTTAATGCACCTCCCCACTTATGGTCCCCTTACAATAATTGGTGCAACCATGACCCCTGTTATACAAATCAAACCCTTGAGTCATTCTGACCCTCTCCTTTTCCTTCACCTAAATCAGATCTGATCTTTTTTTTTCTCTATGAAAACACTCAAGCTCATTTGCATGATACATAAGCCCAGTGGCAAGGCCAGTAAATATTCAACAACTAGCTGGGTGGTGAGGGGAGCCCCGATTTGCAGCATTTGCCAACAACCAGCTATATTTTTGTCATAGCTGCTTTCAAGCTACCACTGGGACGTCACTGAATAAAAGGAATCTGGGAAGACATGGCCAGTACCAGACTGTTACATCGTATATACCCCATATAGAGACAATAAACATAAATATCCTCGAAAACATAGGTAATAGTAAAATGTAGCAAAATTAGGAAGTGATCTTCAGCCTCTCCCATTGAGGAGTACAGGCTCTGGACGCGCAGGCTCAGCGGCCATAGCTCACGGGCCCAGCCGCTCCGTGGCATGTGGGATCTTCCCGGACCGGGGCATGAACCCGTGTCCCGAACCCGTGTCCCCTGCATCGGCAGGCGGACTCTCAACCACTGCGCCACCAGGGAAGCCCGAAATGATCCATTTTGAGTATTTAAACTTTACTTGTAATATAATGTATTTAAGTGTAAGTTTACATAATTTAAGTGGTTCCAGCGGCTGAGTTTAACAACTGGCTTTCAAAATTCCTGAAAATTTAACCATGGACATTTGCAAGCACTCTACTTTATAATCTGGGGACTGCCTGACATTCCAGCTTTATTTCTTTGTGTCTCTTCCCTTTAACCTTATGCTTTGTTGATATCAGAACATGTTCACCTTCTTAAATAAGCTGCCTTTGCCAGAAACGTTCCCGATCCCTTCTGCCTCATCCCATTCACTAGGCACACACCTAAGTTTTTAAAACATCTAAGTCTCTTTTGAGACTTAAAGTCATCTCATTCATAAATATTTTCGCTAATTTCCTACCCTCTTACTCCAGATATAAATGTACCCGAGTACCCTGTGCATAGTTTTAGCATGACACCTGGTTGGCATTTATGGTTTACAGGTTTAATGTTGCTGGTAGACCATGTTTGCCATATCTTATTCATTTCTTTTTTAAATCTCAGATACATAGACCCTTTTAAAAAGTTGTTGAAAAAATTATATTTTAATTAAAATTATATTTTATTTACTGAGGCACTCAGTAAACAGAAGGTTGAGCCAGTTTCCACTGTCACCACCCAGGGGATCAAGTGGTTTTTTCTTTAATGACTTCCTGTCGATTTCTGGACACTTCTAACCTTCCAGGCCTTGCTTGGACTCTCCTCTTTGCCACTGTATCCTCTCCAGAGCCATGATTTCAATCATTCATTTAAAGTAGCCCACATATTTTGTTACAATGGCAAAAAAATCTTTGGGTACAAAAGATCTGCAAAACAGAGTCTGAAAAAAAAAAAAAAAAGGCAAATGTACATCTTTTAGAATTGTTTCTGGTTGTTGTTTTTTTTTTTTTTAACATCTTCCTTAGAGCAATTCCAGCCACAGAGGAAATAACATGCTTCCTGTTTGGGGTTCTGTTTCCTTAGTCCCGGGTTGGAACTGACCTTATTGCTGCCACCAAGATGCAACTGAGTGACTTCCAAAATTCTGCTGACAACTTCTCTGCTCTGAACTCTACCCCTGAGCTCCAAGTTTCTGGAGCCAGCTCTGCTGCCCTTAAAGCTTCTTCAACTGACGAGTCCATGCAGCATCCAGACCTGCATCCGTCAGCCCTTGTCATGCCTTTCTCTAAACCTACTGCTCTCCTCAAAGCTCTGATTCTCTCACAACCGGTTTTCACAGAGCTCTCTCCTATGCCTTCAACTACTGACCACCAAGTCTTTTCTCAAGCCAACCACCCACATATCTACTAAGTAATTAAATTTTCAAGAGTCCAGGCCCCAGCTGGCAGGAGATTTTTCTCAATACATGTATTGTTTGAGGTCATTTCCTGCATAGCTTCTAATCAATTTCCCACAGGGACAAAGGTCGCTGGCTATCCCACATACTAAAATTGTTTTATCTAATGTTCTGAGTCAATTGATCAATCTGTTCTAGAGGAAAAATTTATATTTTATTTCTCTCCAGCACAGAACTTGGCACAGTTAAGTGCTCAAAAAAAATATTCGTTGAATGAACCAAAGAACAAAATTTATGGTGTTTTTTTCCCATGAAAAGTACCCAAAGACTTAATTAACCCAACACCAAGACTTAATCTTTACCCCCAAGTGGCTTACAGTCTAGGAAGACAAACTACCAAGCCTTTCAGTATTTATAAAAATTTCAGGCCAACTTAGGTCTAATGATTTCTCCCGAGGTCTTGTTTGCTCACACCAAATATTCAGTTACCACTGGCAGTGTGTCAGTGGTGCCTTTCTGGTCCTTAATTAAACAGATGAAATCTTTACACTCTATCAAGACCTTTCACTCTAAGCGTTCTTAGCACGTTGAGCTCCTTGTAATTTATAAAATATACTCTCAGTGTCTTTCGATTAAAAATGGCATTAAAACCCTACATTCCTTGAATAAGTCAAACTGAGGCACAATAGTTTCTCACCAGGATGGAAGTTTCGGGATGAAATCTGGCTGACAGCTGAACAAACTAATGGTTGCAGCTCACAGCCCTGCCCCTCCTGCCCCACCAGACAACTGTTCCCTCCAGGCAGGGGGAAAGTGGTTTGGCAACTCCTGACAGATGGACAGCTGACAGCATGGACCCTCCCACAGGCCTCGTTCCGTGTGCAGCTGTGCGCTGGCCTTGTGTACAACCGGCTGTTCCCCAGAGGAGGGGAAAGAATTGTGCTGCTGAGAAAGCCGCTCTCAGCGGGAGGGAGGCGGGCGGGCTAGACTGACACAAGAGAGGGCTGGCTTTTTGGACGGTTCTTAGCAACGGCCCTGGTTTGACCCTCCTCAGCCATGAGAAAATAGAATCAGTGTACCATTCTTCCAGGCGCGATGCGGCATCCGCAGCTCTACGTCAAGGGGGGCTTCCTCCCGGCCTGTTAATTACCTGCTCTCTCCCATCTCAGGGTTCCTGCCTTTGCAAACTGCTCCTGGGAGGAGGGAAGAAACGACCACCACCCAGCCCCCTTGCTGCCTGAGGGCTTCAGGCTTGATTGTGAGTCATTGTGCATCGTTTCATCTCATTGATAGACGGGACTGAGAGGGGGCTTCCAGCTCCCCCTGGACCGGCAGGGGCTTTATTCTAAGAGTCACTGGCGCTGCGCTTTTCCTTCCCGTTTGTAGGTGAAACCCCAGTGGCTTCATTGGCTCCTTGATTTAAACCACGCCCGGCTTTCTGCCGGCTTTGCTGCTGCTGGGCCAGGCGGCCCAGCCACATCCCAACCCCGTCTGCCGGGAGCCCGGGCTGCTGCTGCTATTGTGTGGATGCCCCGCGTGTCCTCTCTTCTCTTCCAGAGATGGCTAACAGGGGCCCGAGCTACGGCTTAAGCCGAGAGGTGCAGGAGAAGATCGAGCAAAAGTACGACGCGGACCTGGAGAACAAGCTGGTGGACTGGGTCATCCTGCAGTGCGCCGAGGACATAGAGCACCCGCCCCCCGGCAGGGCCCACTTTCAGAAATGGCTAATGGACGGGACGGTAAGCGATCTCGGATGCTGGGGCGGTGGGCTGGGAAACCCTCCAGGGTCTCCTCGTTTAACGAGAGGCTACCGGAGGGGCTGCGCCTTGCCAAGCTCCTTCTCGGGGAAGGGGGACGGGAATGCCTTTATCTCTTCGGGATTGGAAGGTCTGGGCTCCCTGCACAATTCCCTCGCTAGACTAGAGGACTCCCCACCCATCCCAGACATCACAGGTTCCTTCTGAGTTGTTGGCAAATTCGAAGTCCTTTTGCTTTTTCCAGTGAGAACAGAGATAAGTATTTCCTTGAGATCTCCTCAGCCTTCTTGGTGCATCAGCTCCTTTGGGAGGTGGGAGGAGGGGGCGGTGGCATTCCTTCCCCCAGGGGAATAGGTTGGTTACTTAGTAAAACAAAGGAAGGGGTGGAGGGGGAGGACTCACCACCTTCCCATTCTTCCTGGAGCCATACGCCTTGGGGATGCTTAATGCCTGTTTGTCCAATGGATGGATTCTCTTGAAACTGAAGGGAATCCTTATTTGATAACTGCTTTTCTAAGGAGATGCTCCTGTGTGTTTGACAGGCTCTGCTGATTCCAATAAGCCCGTCTTTCCCCGCAGGCTGTGATTTACTGTTACATAACTGCTATCCCACACTTCTGTCAGGTAATGCCCAGCACTTTGGTTATAGGGATCTGGGGGTACCCACCCAGTTCAGCTCCTTTACACATCATTAGCTTTTACTGGATGAGTTACTGAAGCCTGATTCTGATCTGCCTTTTGATAGAAGAAATAATATAGGGTCTATCATTTAATCTCTCTGGGAGCCACTAACTCTTCCCTCCATTGAAAGTCTGACATCGTGGCCTCATCACTGCACATCATTCCCTCTCTATAAACCACCTTTCCCTCACCCAGCAGTGGTCAGGAGCAGCCCTGAGAATGGAGTCGCCTGCGTCTTTGGGGTTCGGTATGGGAGCCTGGCCACCCAGCTCAGAACCCATGCCTTCCTGGGGTGCAAGATTGGCCCATGCTCAAACCCGTGGGCTGTGCCCTGTGAGGCCCAGGATTCACTTTGCATTAGGGAGGGGTAAATGCAAAGGGAATCGCTGATTCTACCTCCCCCTTTCCCTCTTCAGGTCTTGTGCAAGCTGATAAACAGCTTATACCCGCCAGGACAAGAGCCCATTCCCAAGATCTCAGAGTCAAAGATGGCTTTCAAACAGATGGAGCAAATCTCCCAGTTCCTAAAAGCTGCGGAGATCTATGGCGTCAGGACCACTGACATTTTTCAGACCGTGGACCTTTGGGAAGGTAAAGCCCTCGTGCCTTTGGGATCGTTCTTCCCTCCTCCCGCACCCTTTTGCTTTTCTCTTTGTGAAACCTTCCCACAGTGTTCTTCCACATATCTCCAGGCGTGTGTGTGTGTGTGTGTGTGTGTGTGTGTGTGTGTGTGTGTGTGTGTGCGAGAGAGAGAGAGAGAGAGAGAGAGAGAGAGAGAGAGAGAGAGAGAGAAAGAGAGAGAGAGAGAGAGAGAGGGAGGATTATCAGCTGTTACCCAGGAGCTCTGTTAGCCTCCCGCTTTGTGATGTTCTACTGAAAGTGTTCCTCCTCTAAGGAACACACACCCCAGGACACAGCAGGGACCCCAGCACACTAACAGGTAAACAGAAGCCTCCGTGTAGAGGAAGCTAAAATGATTATTACATGGATGCCTCTCCTTCCTCTTACCCCTCCCACAATGTACTTTTTCCCCACAAGTGATAGCTCCTGGAGGAGAGGGGGGCGGCGAGTATGCTTCTGACTCACCAGCAGCCAGACTTATAGACAAAGCTCCCTGGTGCAATTTTGTCATTCAATCTGAGAAATAAATAGCACCCCACACTTTTACTAAACAATTATCTGGGAGCTTTGTGACTATACCTTCCAGATGTGTATTTTCTTAGAGAGGGTGACAAATGATGTTTTTCTTTCATAGTCGTGAATTGATGTAAGAAACCTAACAAGGCATAAAAAGGAAATCAAGTTGCTGGACATATTTAACAATCCACCATTATTAGGGCAAATGATGTGGATGGAGGGAGTTACCGCCAGAGAATTTGGGACCCATGGTCTTAGGGCTTAGTGTCCCCTGGATCCCAAACGTGCACACCATCCATGCGACTGTTCCACATCGGGCCTGCTGGGGGCGTGGACAGGTCCAAGCAGGGCTGCCAGGTTGACTCTGCACTCTCATGGCTCATTGTCACTAGCTGTCATCAGTGGCCCAACCAAGAGGGCGCCCAGGGCAGTGACCCAAGTGGCTCTGCTGACAGTGAGAATGGACTAACTCTCTCCTGTGATCAAGAAAATGATAGTTAAAGGGGTATTTAGATGATGGTTGAAACAGATTTCTAGCAGAGGACCATTCTACTAAACAACTTATAAAGAAGCCATTGCCTCCTTAATCCTCACCCCCTTCTCCGTGTCTTACACAGAGCTAGCATTTCCTGTTTCCTTCACAGATGAGTAGTTAAAATCCTAAGATGCCAATCAGTTTATCAGTAATGTTTTGCCATTATTTAGAAACTCAGATATTCAGACCTCCAGGCCAGGCTATTGAACTTCATGGACACTTGCCTCCAAATCCCCACAGAATGTCACAGTTGAGACTTGGTCCCTGCATTTTAGGTCAAAACTATGATGATTTTTCCTTGCTAATAAAAATTCCTGCTGCTTATTGATATTTTCCTCTACACTAGGCATGGTACTAGTGCCTTTCTGCATGACGCCAATCAATTCTCCTAACAATTCCAGGAGGTGGGTGTTATGAATTTCCCCATTTTATAGATGATGAAACTGGAGCTCACCCATTATTGCTCGTATAGATCATATGACTGGCTAGTAATTAGCAGAGCCAGGACTCAAACCCAGGCTCCGTGATGCCAAAGAGTAGGGCCTTAACTAGTCTGCCATGCCACACTTTGGCCAGGATGCTGTTTCCTTCACCTACTCCATGAGTGTGCTGTTGAGTCATAACAGTGACTGATGAGATGAAGAGGAGGGGGAGGGTGATTCAGGGCTGTGTGGGACGGAAGGTTAGAGACCCAGTACTTGGAGGTTTGTATGAATGGAAGGGGTCCCAGTGAGACACACACCCCCCCAAGTACAGGAAGTATATACGAGGAGGAAGAAACTGGGAGGGCTATGGGAGATGGGGATCCCGCGGGTGCTTTTCTGTGCTGAGAATGTTTTTCTTGCCTTTCCCCTTTCTCCAAAGACCACACGGGTGAACTTTACACCCAGGAGGTGCTGGTAGTGAAGGGGAGGAGGATAGAGAGCAAAGGTCCCTGATGAGCAGAGTAGGTGGAAGTCTATACCACCTGCCCCAGCCCTGTGTGTCAGATACCTCTTAGGGAAGAGGGAAGTTGAGAGGCATCAGTGTGACTGCAGGAGCCTGAGATGGGGTGGTGGACAGATGGGCTCCAGGACAGAGTGATGCTCTTAGAACAAGGGAACAAGGCAGACACTGAGGAGTCTCATTCCCAGGGCAAAGAAAGATGGGGCTTTAAAGGAAACGAGGAAGGAGACCACTCCCAGGGTGCTGTGGCTGAGATGCTATAGGCAGGACAGCTGGCAACAGAACAGATGCTTCGGAGGGTCCAAATGGCCTCTAGAGGCACCAGGGCCTGGCGGCCCCCTCCATGGAGAGGCAACTCAGGATTGAGGTTTGGGAGATTCACTCTATTTGCTGGAGGGGCTACTTGACATCCCCCAAGTGCACTCTCTGCAGCTCAGGCTGGAGCTGGTGACCATACAGTGAAGCAAGAGACAGAAAAGTGGGTTGCTTTGAACAGAGAAACGGGGAGGGATGGCGGCCTTGGGCGAGCCCAGCACTGAGACCCGTGAAACAGCAGCATGGAGAAGTGCGAGGCTGGATCCTTCGGCCAGAGCTGCTTGTCACCCATGAATTTAGGGATGAGTAAGCTGGAATCAAAGGGATGCCACTCGGGGGGCTGGCATGTGTTGACGTGCCTGTGTGCGTGTGAGGTTGTCCATGTTTGTGTGCACAGCTATTGGACTGGCCATCCCCTTAGCTTAGTCTCACGTTCTTCCTACTCTTCTGCACCTGGGCTGTGGTTTTAATGCTGTCCTCAAATTTCAGATTACTCACATTCACTCCTGATTCCATGCACTGTGGTCATGGTGGCTGTGGCTCTGAGTGGCCAGCCTTCCTTGCCTGGGAACTTCTCCTCCTCCTCTGCAGGCATTTTATGCTCAGCAGCTCTCGATCTCCCATCTCCCCTGCTTGGCATCTTCCTAAGTAGGGCTCTGCTTGCCCATGGCTGCCCGTGACTCTGTGTTGCTCTTATGTCGCAGATGAATAACGCCGCAGGAGCCAGGGCTCGCCAAATGCCTTCTCATTTGTCTTCAGTTGCTTAGACAGGCAGACGCCCCAGATGTACCCTCTCTTCTGAAACCCCTTTTAGATGCAAGATGAAATGTTTGGAGTGGACTCAGGGGCAACCAGAATAAAAGGTTCAAGGCTTCAAGAAGGAACCCAGGGCTGAATGGCCTAAAAAACAACCCAACCACAGAGATATAGACAAGGCTCCTGGAGATCCCCTCAGAGGAAGCTGGGGTAACCAGTTCCCTTCAGTGATGGGGGAGAAGTGAGGGCAGCTTAAATCCGTGGAAGGGGAGTGGAGAGGTCTTTCTCTTGGATGAGAGAAGGTGGATGCCAGGCAGGTTACTTTGAGATTCGCCCTGAGAACCTGGAAAGGGCAGGCGGGGCCGTCTCAGCTGTGACTCAGGAGAGCACAACGGAGGTTAGCTTTCAGCATCTCTTCGGTGGAGGGAGAGGGGGAAGGAGAGAAAGGGAGGAAACAGAAAAGGAGGTGTGTGTGTGTGTGTGTGTGTGTGTGTGTCTCACTCTTGTGAGAGCAAGTGAGTGTGCTGGTCAGAAAGCCTGCAAAGAAAGCTTACCCTGAGGGTAGGAGAGTGCAGGCTCCTAAGTCAGAAATTAGAGCACCCTGTTCAAACCTCTGTTTCACCACCTATCAATGAACTTTTCTAAGCTTCTGTTTTCTCAGCTGTAAAATGGGGAAAATAGTATCTATTTCACAGGGTTGACATGGGGCGTAAATGAGATAATGCATTAAAAGTGCTTAACACAGTGCTGGAAAGAAAAGACCATAATATATGGTAGCAATGTTCAAATTACTATTATCATTGGCCTATTTTTTTTTTAAGACTAATAGAAAGTAAGGGCGGCAGGAGCAAGGCTGGAAGGGCACATATTCTGTCTCAGAATGGATGGACTTCATGAAGCACCTCACACAGCAGCTGGTAGGGTTGCCTGGATGACCTTTGCCCTCTCTGTCATCTGCGGTGCCTTCACCTCATTAACCATTCTCCAAAACGAGGGGCCACCTTTATGGGTCTCGTTAATAACTTTTTTCCACCTCGTGGTCATTACCCTTTATGTTTTTCCCCACGATATAGTATTGCTTTGCCAATTCCAGACCCAAGGATCATGGTACTGTGGAAAGAGCATGAGTTTTGGAAACTAGCTACATACTAGCTACATGACCTTGGTTAAGCTGCTTGGCTTCTCAGAGCCTCAGTTCCCTTCCCTGTAAACAGCACCTCCCTTGCAGGGTTCTTGCAAGGATTAAATGTATAAAATGCCTAGCACAATGCCTGGCTAAGAGACACCTAATAAATGTTGGCTTTTTTCTCCTCTGCTGTTAGTCCATCAGCAACTAGCCTTTTTGGTTCCCATGCATAACCAGGCAACGAGCATTAGACACCTAGAATTCTAGAATGTCAGAGCAGGCAAGACTCAAAGATCAATCAACTCTGATTGCTCTTCTCCATAATCCTGCTGATGAGGCTCCGGGACACATGGCCTTGTCCTGCCTCTCTGTTCCCCTCCTTGATGATTGGGTGTTGGGGAGGCTGGTTTATACTGGGGGGGCAGAGTGCCTGGAAGGTCCAAATATGTCCTCTGGGAGGTGTCACTGTATGTGTCATTCCTCAGTAGCAAGAACAGAAGAGACATTTCACCCAATGTGAGAGCTGCTTTGGGATATGGTACAGTACCTGTAGTGACTCAAGATAGTACAGAAATGCCTGCCGCCTGAAGCCTCCTTTTCTCTCAGTGCAGCCTTCACCGCATTTCCTGCAAGCACTGCTCACACCACACTTGAGTTTGGCGGGCTCTTCCTGCAGCGGTGGTCCTCCAACTGCAGTGTGCATCAGAATCTACCGGTAGGCTTGTTAAAACACAGATTGCTGGACCCCAGCCCCAGAGTTTCGGAGGTATTAAGTCTGGGGTAGGGCCTAGGAATTTGCATTTCTTACCAATTCACAGGTGATACCGCTTCTGCTGGCCTGTGAACCCCACTATGAGAACCACTTCCTTACAGATTTTCTCCAGGCAGGCAAGCAACAAAAATTCATAAAGCCCACAGAGCAGCCCAACCTACCCTCTGACATTTCTCTCTTATCCAAAGCAATAATTTTTCTACTCTGAGTGGAGAATTGGGGGCTATGCCTAAGTTATTACTCAGGGAAATAAGAAGTGGTTTCTTCATCCACTGACCACTTTCTCTGTAAGTCCCAGAAAGATGAAAAAAGAAAACAACAGTATTCTAAGAGTTACAAGTTTGAGTCAAGACTAATGTAAAATAGAAGTAACTCCAAAGCAAAGAGTTTTGAATGTAAGACTGATTTTTAGTATTGAAAGTAGAGTGTCCAACCTGACTTTACCAGCCCAGATGTGACTTCTCTGGCCTTTTTCTTTCTCTTTACCCTTCTGTTTATTTTTTCTTCCCAAAGACATGTGTAAGATAGCATGAAAGTAATAAAAAAAAATTAAGGGAACAAAATCCTTGTTCAAATATCTCTATGGTAAAAGTCTTCAAACTTCATGGGAACTAAGAATTCCTAGGTCGGGGCAAGGGGTACTTATAATGCAGAGCTCTTGGTCTCTCTCCCCAGAGATGACCATTTAGTAGCTGGAGTGTAAGACCACACTTGGGGAGACATTGCTTTGTGATAATGCAATAAACAGGGAATACAGTACTGTCAAGTCAACGTGTCAGTTGCTATCTGAGGTTCTGACAAGGAAAGCTACTGTGCCACCATCTCTTTTTACAACTTCGAGTCTAATATTAGCTTCCCCCCCATGACAGAGAGCTAGAAGAGTCCAGGAACCTGATTGAAATCCTGAGCTGTTAGTGTAAATTTGACCCCTCTCTTTCGTGTATCACTTCCTTCTATGGCCAGGGGTCTCATCTGTAGATCACCACCCAGACTCAGTCTCATTCCTGCCTTCCCAGCATCTAGAAAATTCCCAACACCTAGTTGGTACTTCTTTAGAACTGTTCTTCTTCTTCTTGGAAAACTAGCTTGAGCAGCAGTTTTCAAGCTGTCTTGCCAAAGTTTCTGGGGGTACCTTTCAGGGAACAAAGAGATTCCAGGCTGCTGGAGCTCTGAGCAGGCTCCCATCTTGTATCAGAGCCCTTTAACTATTGATGTGACTTCCGACTTTGTGGACAATAGCTCTGAAGCAAGGAATTACTGCTTAACAACTTTTATTTCGTGCCTACCACATGCCAGCCATTGGGATGCTTTTAAAAATTAAAAGCTGAAGTACTGGGGCAGTGCTTGCTTATGCATCTGGCTGCCTCAGGATCATCGCAGGATATTGTCCCAGAATCTGAATTTTCAAGATCCTCAGGTAATTCTCATGTTCAGTCCCATTGGGAGTCACCAGGTGAAACCCATGTATCTCAAAGTTGTCTGATGGCATGAATCACATGGGGAGATTATTAAAAATACAAACTCCCAGGCCCCACCCCAGGACTGCCAAATCAGTCTGTCTAGGGATGACCTCAAATTTCATATTTTTAAAAAGACCTTCCAACCCCATCCCATAAGTAGTCCCAGAAGCTTGGGAAACCATGTTCTGCAGCAGGCTGGGTTCTAGGCAGATGGCACACGTTGTGATACAAGAAGTTCAGCTTTTGTTGCTTTATAACTGGCTCACTTCACACGTCTTCCCTCATCTCACTGCTCCTTCAGACATTTCCATTCTTGACCCTCAGCTACAGGATTCTGTCTCCACAAACTGCCCCCTTCTACCCAACAGCACTTGATCTGGGCTTCTGAACTGGCAAGAGAAATGAGGCTGGAAAGAGACCCTCCTCCCATTGGGTCAGCCCAAAACACTGGAATTCTGTCCAAGGAATGTCTACTAGAAAATGAACTAGACATGAACTGGTTACAGAAGGCAGATTTCTGTTTGTTATGTTATTTAGAATCTTGACAATAATTATTTTAACTTGATGGGCAAACTGATGGGGGACTCTGGGCCCCAACTGCTTTCTTATGCTTTCATCTTATTTGGGTTGAGACCTTGAGAAATTATTCCAGACAAAACATAGACTTATGGTCATTTGAAGTTTGTGCCCCAGATTTTGTGGGGCCCAAGAACTATGCCCCATTTGTATCCCTCCAGTGCCTCCCTCTGGCCTGGCACTGAAGCAGCCACTGCCACCCTTCAGGTCATTCCTGATCACTGAGCACCATGCCTCCCAACCAACCTGTGCTGGGGACCCATGGGAGATGGCAGTGTGGCCTCCTGGACTGATTACAGCCTTTGAGTTCAGACAGACCTGAGCTAGATCTGGGCCCTGATTCACTTGTTGGGTGGCTCGGGGAAATTAATTAACCTCCCTGAGTTAATTTTCCCATCCACACATTGGGAGGAATCATATCAAGTCCACAGGGACAAGGTCACTTATAATAAAGTGTCTAGCCTATCATTTATAACAGATCTCTTTTCTCTGGCCCTTTCTTTAAAAAAAAAAAAAAGCTTTTCCAGTTTGTTCCTATCTAATGCCTCCTTCCCCAGCTTCTTCTGCCCCAATGGTGCAATTGCTTCCTTTTGCACTCTCTCAGGATGAGGGTGGGGTGAGATTTATAGGTCAGGGGGCCTGGATATCTTACCCTTGCCCCCAACTTAATTCCCTGTGTCCTTTCTGGGTTCATGCAGTATATGCATTATGTGGTGGGGACTGGTTTAACAGAGTTTGCTTCCCACCCCAGTCTCCAGGGGTAGTATCTGTGGCTGGTTGCCAGGTGCCAGGCTCCACATTTCCCCAGATCCTGGACATGCCAGATGCGTGCTGTTTCCAACCACCAGAAACAGATTTCCGGTGTGCTTTACATACAGAGTAGAGATGAGTGATGTACCTGGACCTTCCTAAGCCTCCATGTGCTTCATAGTTTCTCGAGGTTCTCTTTAATGACTCACTGCTTGAAAGCAAACCTTCTTCCTATCTCCTCCCACGGTGATCCTTCAGAATATCATCATGCCAGTTCTATCAAAAAAAAATGTATCCTGTAATACAGTGACAATTACAGAAATGCTTTTCATCTGTGGAAGAGAAGGATCATTCTCATAACCTCCTCTACGTTTCCTCTCTCTGCCTTCTCAGTATTCCTTGTGCAATCCTCCTTCCATCTGCTGCCCAGGTCCTCCTTTCTCCAACACCCCAGCTGTTCCTTGCTTCTGGGGGGCTCTCCACTGAGAACCTCTCATCCTTGTATCCATCAATCCATCCCACAGGGCCTCCGGATCCAGGAAATCATTCTGTGGTTAATGGGGGATGGGGGATGGGGAGAGAGGCAAGGAAAGAAGGATCTGCTGTCTCTCTCCTCTTTGAATAAATGGACATCCTGACCTGGACTTCCTCTGTGGGCCCTAATTGTTTATTTTGTTAGAGTTATGCTCCATTCTCACTTTCTGTCTGCCTTTCCCCTGTAATTCTGTATTCCCCGGTGACCGGGCTGCAGCAGCCCAGCCGGAGATTACAGATGGTTCACTGGGTCTCAAGAGGACCTTCAATGTTTGCCCTTGACTTTCACAGCCCCTGCCAGGCTGAATGCAGCCACCATTCCCCCGCCTAGCCCTTTAGCTTTTGCACTGCACACTCGTGCGTGTACCTTCGATCTGGTTCTAAATTGCGGGGCTAACCACACAGTAGCATCTTTCCCTTTCCTTGTCCAGGACACGTCTGTCCGCTGGAAGGGGGGAGGGGAGAAAGGCTGGGAAGAGGAGGCTGCCCTGTAGCCCAGTGGGTGAAGGGTCCCTGGGCTGGCTCCTCGGGTGACAATGTCCCCCTCCACTCTGTGAGGGAGCACACCGCAGATATCTCTCTCTCTCTCTCTCTCTCTCTCTCTCTCTCTCTCTCTCTCTCTCTCTCTCTCTCTCTCTCTCTCTCTCTCACACACACACACACACACACACACACACACACACACACACACAAGCCATTAATTTGTTTTCTCCCTTTAGCTCCTCTCAAGCAGCACAAAATGAAGAGCTTCTCATTGTGTCATGTTGGAGTGCTCTGTGTTGATTTGCTTTTCTTCATCTGCCAGGCCTCCAGCCCAAAGAGACAAGTGAAGACTCAATCTGCTGCACATGGGTGATTTTAGACCCTTTTAACCCAGATAAAGTAAAAGAGAGAAGCCACCTGGGCTTTGGTGCAGTTAACCCACCAGTAAATTTCTTTCCGGTTTCCTTTTTTTCTTTCCAGTCCTTACGAAAAATCTCTCGTGCAGACCTCATGCCAGCTTACCCACAGCACCTCCCCTTCCCACCGCCTGTAGAACCCACCGAGGCCGGGGCCTCTGCTTAGGGCAGGGACCTACCTCTGTCTGAGCTGCTCAGTGTTTGGAATGTGTTATTCATGCAGCAACTGTGAACGGATTAGAAACTCGCTATCTCTGGCATGTACCATATAGAGAATTATTAGCCAGGAGATTTTTTTTTCTCCTTTCTGAGAAGTTTGGCCATGGTTGTCTTCAGGCCACTTTGAGGAGTATCTTGTATCCCTCTCCTGTGAATGTGCTCACCTACAGCCTCCTATGAGAACTTTCTTCCCACAGGTCCAGCCCCATCCTTCTCTCTTCCTTGGCCCTGACACATGCTTGGCTTTAATCTCTCCTTTGGCTTCCAGGGAAGGACATGGCGGCCGTGCAGAGGACCCTGATGGCTCTAGGCAGTGTTGCCGTCACCAAGGATGATGGCTGCTACCGGGGAGAGCCATCCTGGTTTCACAGGTAAAAATCCCTTCCCAGCCACACACCATCTCCCTCCCCAGGCAGAGGATGATTTTAACAAGAGTGAGCATCTGAAGCCTTGTAGCTCCCCGGAGGCTGTTTTGACACAAAGTCCAGCCTAGCAACAAGCACTCCCAGCCCCATAACCGAATCCCTCGGAGCAAGGAAAGACCGATGCAGCCTGTTCAGGCCAATATAACACCCAGGGCAGAAGTCGTTGGGCCTTTCCTACTAGACACCTGGATCCTCCAGCTCTGCCCAGGTTATGTCTCCCTTGAGATTTGAACTTGGTTTCACTAGGAACCAGGTAGCCCTGAATCTACTTATTTATTTAATTGTTCTCCTCACGTAATGAAGGGAAAACATGTTTTATTTGCCAGGGAAGTCCTGAGACAGTCCTGTCATCCCAGCATATCCATTGATAGCACTGTCTGTCACTCTCGGAGGAGGCCTGAAGTGGATAATAAGTTATATCTCGTCATGTCAGTAAAGGGACTTTCCCTAAAGAGATTATTTGCTTTGTCGTTTGTTTTTTGGGGGGTGGGGAGGGATAGCAAGGACGCTTAAACTCCACCCCTAGCTCCGTGAGAGATGAAAAGAGCATGTTGTAGCAGATAATTGACTCTTCATTCCCCTAATCCCCTCCTCTTCTTGACAGTTATGAAAAGGTACCAGCTTGTGACATTTTAAATGAACCTGGTCTGAAAAGCTCCTAGGTATTGGCCAGTTGAAACCCTGGTTTTAGGCCCCGTTTGTTAGTGATCTACCATGGTCTATGTGACCCATAAAACCAATATTATTTACTATCTGGCTCTTCACCAAAGTCTGCAAACTTCTGGTCTAGAGTAGGAAATTTCCCCTCCTAATACCTACATCCCTCAGCTTTAAAGTGGGACATTAATCCTTGGCCCCATACAGGGAAGGTGGAATAGGATTAGTGACATGATTTGTAAGAAGAGCTGATTTTAATTTTCACAAGGGCTTGAGGTAACTGTGAGAAGGGGGGACAGGAAAGCTGTCTGAGAGTAAAGTATCCAGAGAGGCAGCACTGGTTCTTTGCTGTGGAAATTCTGGAAAATCACCTGAGCTTCTAAAATGTCGAGAGGTCGTGTTTCATGGCAGGGCCCGTTTGTGGTAGGACCACAGCCCAGGGTAGGGCCATATTTCATAGGATCATAGCCCAGGGTAGGGCCAAAGCCCAGGGGATCACTGCCCAGGGTAAGGCCAAGGCCAGGGTAGGGCCATAGCCCAGGATAGGATCATAGCCCAGGGTAGGGCCAAGGCCAGGGTAGGGCCATAGCCCAGGATAGGATCATAGCCCAGGATAGGATCTTAGCCCAGGGTAGGGCCATAGCTCATGGCAGGACTATAGTTCTGTATAAGGCCTGCCCTTCTATTTGGTGACCCCCAGAAGAGCCTGTGTAACTGCATATCTTGGAAAAGTTTTGAAAACAGAATGACATTGTTTCATCTCACTCCCTTTACCCAGGAAAGCCCAGCAGAATCGGAGAGGATTTTCAGAGGAGCAGCTTCGCCAGGGACAGAACGTAATAGGCCTGCAGATGGGCAGTAACAAGGGAGCCTCCCAGGCAGGCATGACTGGATATGGGATGCCCAGGCAAATCATGTAAGACGCTTCATCCCGCGACCCAGTAGAGAGGACGAACGTGCCACACCATGGTCTCTGTGATAAAGAAATAGTTAGTCACCTTCTGACCTTCTCTTCTCAAAGCCTCCTGTCCCTGGTTTTTGCAAGTGCTGCATTTCTGCCGCGAATCCACGTTGCCTACGGCTGCCACCTTCTGTTCATTTAGAACTATGCAAAGACTCCGCTTCCTTCCTCTTCCTGAGCTCCTTCTTTGCCCTAAAAGCCTTCATTTACCTGATTATTTATTTATTTATTTATTTGCCCAAAATTTCCCTCCTCAACTTATAGAACGCACCTAATAAACAAATTAGTCTTGTGTCTTCAAGTTTAAAGTTCCTTCCTTGTCTTAGGGACTTTGCAGGCAGGGCTGGTCTCCATTTCATTCAAGAGGCCAGCTAGCTGTAGCAGTAGAAATACACATTAACTTTGAGGAAGCCCTTGCAAGGTTGTATTGCTTATCTTGACAATTGCAGTAGAAGTTTAGGAACAGTTTTGCCCACTCTGATAGCCTAAACGCATGAGTTCAAGGACAAGGTCTTTGGCTCCCACATATTTTTTGAGTACCTACCTTGTGCTTATTATGCCAGACTCTGGGGAGGGACACAGGAATGAGCAAGCTGAAGCCCCAACTCTTCAAGAGCTCTGCTGTAGATGCTCAGGAACTATCTGATGGAGGGGTGGTTTTATAAGCTGGATGGGTGATGATTTGTTGAAGGAAAGAGCAGTTTTCTATTCTCTATCAATAATCTTTATCCCCACAGGCCAGATTCTGGGTCTGATGCAGACATTTTTACAGTTTCTTCATTAGCCAGAAGTGAAAGCAATGTAGATTGCTCTCTTACAGTTGTTTACAGGGTCTAGCCCCCTAAAACTCTTGGACATTGTCTAAGACTGAGATCTAGCTAAGATGAGAAAGGTTTTAAACATTTTCTCATCCACAGAAAACTTAAGAAGGCAAGTACACCTGGGGACCACCAACTCATCTTACTCTTTCCTACCA
The DNA here is from genome assembly GCF_026419965.1 of Kogia breviceps. NCBI lineage: Eukaryota > Metazoa > Chordata > Mammalia > Artiodactyla > Physeteridae > Kogia > Kogia breviceps. Next base: position 91,969,222 of record NC_081314.1, on the reverse strand, counting down.
GTAGAAACAAGAAAAAAAAAAAAGTGATGCATTTTGGGACTTCCCTGGTGGTGCAGTGGCTAAGAATCCGCCTGTCAGTGCAGGGGACACGGCTTTGAGCCATGGCTCCGGAACATCCCACATGCCGCGGAGCAACTAAGCCCGTGCGCCGCAACTACTGACCCTGCACTCTAGAGCCCGCGAGCCACAACTACTGAAGCCCGCGCGCCTAGAGCCCGTGCTCCACAAGAGAAGCCACTGCAAATGAGAAGCCCGCGCACCGCAATGAAGAGTAGTCCCCGCTCGCTGCAACTAGGGAAAGCCCGCGCGCACCAATGAATACCCAACTCAGCCAAAAGTAAATAAAAAAATTTTTTTAAAGTGATGCATTTAGTAAGAAAAGAAAGTCTTTCACTCATATAATGAATTGTTAATTAACAAGAAAAAAATAAAATAAATGAAAATATAGACACTGCCACGCAGTTCTAGGCTTCCATAGAGAGTTCTATGGGATTCTCATGGGACTGGGGGGTGGTGGGGAGGATGCTGAATTCTGGTCCCTACTCCTGCTTCTATGAGAGCATTGCTCATTTGATCTATTTTATATATTAGGATCCAGCATAAGATTTTTAAAGACTTTTAATATTTAAAAAAAAAACAGGAATTCATCCTCTAGGATCCCTAGTGACCAATTCAATTACTGGTGAATAGTCCATTCCTGAAAAGATGTTATACTAACATGCAGCTGAATTCCTTTCTCCAACTTTACCTTGGATTTGCCATAAAAGCAAGAGAGAGAGGTTGATGATTCCCCCGCAGAATGAAATAAAACTGGGAGGAAGTTCCTGATGAGAGATGGAAGGTGGTTAGTTTCCTGTTTGGGATTGGGAGGTGAAGGGCATGGGAAATAACCTCCACCAGCGGTGTGTGGGACTAGGTGTGAGAGAGTGCTTTCAGGCTATTCCTGTTCTATTCCCCACATGCACTGGTTCCACCACTGCTGTGCCAGAGACACTAAGAGGTGGAAAAGCAGCCCAATCTAGAGCGGTGCAGAGCCCAGCTGAAGGGAGGAGCAGGTAACACAGCAGGTTGCCAGCACCCAGGCGTTTTCTTCTCCCAACATGATTCCACTGGCCCTGACAGGCTCCTACCCCTTCTGTCCCATCAGATGCTTACAGCCTGGAGATGAGGGTATTGAAAAGATGTGAGGCTCTAGGATGGAGGTTTACCCAGAGTGCTTGGGATTGAGACAGGAAGTAACAGAGAATGAGAGAGTCCAGTTTGTAATTCCAAAAACAATCTGCCTCAATATATTTCCAGCTCCAGATATATATTCCCAACAGAATCGATCCAAGCTAGGGCCTCAGATGTTCTTCCTCTTCCCCATTTTGCATTTGCAGTCAAGGTAGCAGATAATCTCAGGGAAATGTGAGCTCACGAACAGCAACTGGAAGACCCCTGAGGAGTGTAAGTACTGTCATCTAAAGACACACTGGAGCACTCTTACCAGATGAAGTGGAATTTGTGGACCAGAGAGAAGAATCATTTACAATTAGTCTAATAATATACTAAAAATGATACGGGAAAATATTGGAAACTTGAAGCTATTGCTTCCATTATGAAGAAAAAGCCAACTGGAGATATGAAACATAAAAAAATAAAATATAGGGACTTCCCTGGTGGTACAGAGGTTAAGAATCTGCCTGCCAATGCAGGGGATGTGGGTTCGATCCCTGGTCCAAGAAGATCCCACATGCCGCAGAGCAGCTAAGCCTGTGTGCCACAGCTACTGAGCCTGCGCTCTAGAGCCCACAAGCCACAGCAAGAGAAGCCACCTCAATGAGAAGCCCGCTTGCCGCAACTAGAGAAAGCCTGTGTGCATCAACCAAGACCCAATGCAGCCAAAAAAATTAAGTCTCTTAAAAAATAAAAATAAAATAAAAGGGAATTCCCTGACAGTCCAGTGGTTAGGACTCCGTGATTCCACTGCAAGGGGCAAGAGTTCAATCCCTGGTCAGGGAACTAAGATACCACAAGCTGTGAGGTGCTGCCAATAAATAAATAAAATAAAATAAATTAAAATACAGATTGATAGTAGAATGGATAAAAAGAACAAGTTAATAAATTAGAATATTAAAACAAGACACTCTGTAAAAAGATAAGTGCAGGGGCTTCCCTGGTGGCGCAGTGGTTGAGAGTCCGCCTGCCAATGCAGGGCACAGGGGTTCGTGCCCCGGTCCGGGAAGATCCCACATGCTGCGGAGCAGCTGGGCCCGTGAGCCATGGCCGCTGAGCCTGCGTGTCCGGAGCCTGAGCTCCGCAGCAGGAGAGGCCACAACAGTGAGAGGCCTGCGTACCACAAAAAAAAAAGAAAGAAAAAACAGCAGTGTTCACTCGGACCCTCTGAAGGAAGAGTTCTCTGACCTGGATGGTCAGGGAATGTTTGCTAGAGGACACTGGACACGGGAACTTCTGCTTTGTGCCATTATGAGAATGTATTGGCCTCTTTACCACTTGTCCCAACCTGCCTGGACCCAGAAGAGTTAAAACAATGAGGAAGGGTCTTGGATTTCAAGACGGATCCTTCCTGGGTGGACTTGAGCAAGGCTGATTGGAGAAATCCCTGTGGTATCCATGCCTCGGAGTCTTATTCAGTCTTAGACCTCTAGGAGGCAGGGTTAGAGGTTGAGATCTTTTATTATTTATGTATGTATGTATTTGTTTACTTGTTTGTTTGTTTATTTTGGCTGCTCTGGGTCTTAGTTGTGGCACTTGGGATCTTTAGTTGCGGCATGTGGGATCTTTTTAGTTGAGGCATGCGGACTTCTTAGTTGCTTCATGCAGACTTCTTAGCTGCAGCATGCATGTGGGATCTAGTTCCCCAACCAGGGATCAAACCCGGACCCCCTGCATTGGGAGCAGAGTCTTACCCACTGGACCACCAGGGAAGTCCCGAGATTTAAAGAAATGCATAAAAGTTTGTATTCAAGTTACTTTTTTTTTTTCGTGGTACGCGGGCCTCTCACCGCTGTGGCCTCTTCCGCTGCGGAGCACAGGCTCCGGACGCACAGGCTCAGCGGCCATGGCTCACGGGCCCAGCGGCTCCGCGGCATGCGGGATCCTCCCGGACCGGGGCACAAGCCCGTGCTCCCCGCATTGGCAGGCGGACTCTCAACCACTGAGCCATCAGGGAAGACCCTACTTTTTATTTTAAATTGGAGTATAGTTGATTAACAATGTTGTGTTAGTTTCAGATGTACAGCAAAGTGATTCAGTTATACATACACATGTGTCTATTCTTTTTCAATTTCTTTTCCCATTTAGGTTATTACAGAGTAATGAGCAGAGTTCCCCGTGCTATACAGTAGGTCCTTGTTGGTTATCTTTTTTTTTTTTTTGGTGGTACGTGGGCCTCTCACTGTTGTGGCCTCTCCCGTTGCGGAGCACAGGCTCTGGACGCACAGGCTCAGGGGCCATGACTCACGGGCCCAGCCGCTCCGCAGCATGTGGGATCTTCCCGGACCAGGGCACGAACCCGTGTCCCCTGCATCGGCAGGCAAATTCTCAACCACTGCGCCACCAGGGAAGCCCGGTTATCTATTTTAAATATAGCAGTGTGTACACATCAAGTTACTTTTTATTTTTTTAAATTTTATTTTATTTTATTTTATTTTTTGTGGTACGCAGGCCTCTCACTGTTGTGGCCTCTCCCGTTGCGGAGCACAGGCTCCGAACCCGCAGGTTCAGTGGCCATGGCTCACGGGCCCAGCCGCTCTGCGGCATGTGGGATCTTCCTGGACCGGGGCACGAACCCGTGTCCCCTGCATTGGCAGGCAGATTCTCAACCGCTGCGCCACCAGAGAAGCCCCAAGTTACTTTTTAAAAGGCCAAATTTGATCAGTGTAGTTAGAGCTCACCTTGACGTGGAATGTGCAAAACTTTCCATGGTGATGGTTGCAGGTCCCTGACAGGACCAAGACACCCAGCTCTCCGCTTCACACATCTGTTGCCTCAACCCACGAACCAGAATCAAGGTTCCTCGTGATCACAGAAACAAAAAGATTTGCTAAAAGCTAGTGACATCTGTAGACATGCCATCAATAGGGTTGTACCAGGCTGCAGTGTGAATGCAGGTCCTGTTTCTGGTTCTCTGATATGTCAAAGAACAGAAAGATGATTTAAGAAAATGTCTGACTCCAGGCAGACAACCTAGGCCACAGTTCTCTACTTTTTATATCATTCCTTCCACCAAGAGCTGTGACTAAAGCTGGGTCTTCTGGTAATGGAAACACAAAGCTCACTTTTCATAAGATCTTTTTTTTGTTTGTTTCCATGCAGGCTGCCATTTTAGTTGACATTTACAGAAAACTTTAATGACATAGTAGGCGGCAGCACTATTGCTGATAGTAAATTTAATTGTCATGGACACAAATTAGCTTAAGTGCTGATTATATCGTCATTGAAATTGACATAATCCTGTTGACTGTGGATCTTTCACTGCTATGGTAACTGTAGAGCACAAAGATTAAAATGTAAATTATTGTGTTATTGGCAGAAACGAGCACATCGTTCCTGCAAGTTGTTTTGTAAACCTAGTTCCCCTGAACATTTTGAAGGCTAAATTTCTCTATTTAAACAGCCCAGCTTCTTGAATGGATTCAAGGCCATCTTCCTCATGTTGTGCAGATGGTGAATAAGCTTAAGGCCGCCACATGCCCTGAGCAAGGTAAGATTCTCTGTTCCCAAGCAATGTTTAAGAAATACTTCAAAAAATATCATGAAGAGCCTAGGGGTAGGATGGGAATAAAACACAGACCTACTAGAGCATGGCCTTGAGGATATGGGGAGGAGGAAGGGTAAGCTGTGACAAAGTGAGAGAGTGGCATGGACATATATACACTACCAAACATAAAATAGATATCTAGTGGGAAGCAGCCGCATAGCACAGGGAGATCAGCTGGGTGGTTTGTGACCACCTGGAGGGGTAGGATAGGGAGGGTGGGAGGGAGGGAGATGCAAGAGGGAAGAGATATGGGAACATATGTATGTGTATAACTAATTCACTTTGTTGTAAAGCAGAAACTAACACACCATTGTAAAGCAATTATACTCCAATAAAGATGTTAAATTTAAAAAAAAAAAGAAAGAAATACTTCAAATGGTAGGTGCCAATCCTTGATAGTTTCTTTACCCATTTCAGCTCCACAAAATAATCTAATGGTTTGATTGGATCCAGAGTATAGTCAAGTCCATTTATTAAAAAGAGGAACCTTTTGGGAACTTCCCTGGTGGTCCCTCTGCACTTCCACTGCAAGGGCATGGGTCCGATCCCTGGTCAGGGAACTAAGACCCCACATGTCACATGGCCAAAAAGAAAAAAAAGAGCAACTTTCTTCTCTCTCAAATTACAGATCTACTTAGAATGCTGTGATTCTTTCTAATTATAAGTAGTGGTGATTTAGGCAGAATAAACTCTAAATAGTCATTATGCAAACCCTGTGTCTCCTCAGGGACACTATTGTGCCATTAAAACCACTGGTTAGGAGGCCAACTGAGTTGTTTTCTTCTAGTCCCCTGATGCTTAGTTTTTCTCCATGTGATGTGACATACTGTAAATTGTAGAAATGGGAATTTCCATGTCAAATAAGTTCTTTGCCATCATGTGCACCCAACAAAGAAAAGAAGGATAATTGAATATTTTTCTAACATTAATCCTTTCCGAAATATATGATTAAGTCAAAATTACCTTGTATTGCCAGTAGTTATGACATAATCCATAGTAGATGAGTCTCTGAGGCAATACTCCTTGGAAGCGCACAGTGATTCGAGATGTTGGCTTATAGTTATTTTATTATCTTGCTGCTGCTTTATTAATAACACTGATCTCAATTAATGTTTAGCATACTTAATTTACTATCACTCTAGCTTCAAAGTATTTGTGCATTGGGCCAGCATAATAACTTTTCCATTTTTAAATTTCAACATAAGCATTTTACCCCTCTTGATAAAACTTTGTAAAATATCTGAACAACTCAGGGAACATGAATGACTCTCTTTAATCCCATCATCCAGAATAACCACTGCCCACAGTTTAGTGTCCATCATCATAGAATATTAAAATACATATGTAATCACCATCACATTTTTAGAATGTCTCCATCTTCATTATCCTTTTGCAGGAAACTAGTTCCTCTTGGATACAATCTGTTCACCATTAAAGCTTCATAGAAAGGGGAGGGCAGATATCGTCTCAAGAAACAAAAAGATGTGACTCATGGGGATGTCCCAACAAAATAGGAAGAGGAAGTAATCCTTTCTACGTTGAAAGCTGTTCTGTATGGAAATGACTGGATACTTTCCCATTGAAAATCCTTTGACTGGATGTACCACATTTCACTTAATTGATCCTTTCTTGTTAAATTTTAGAATGTTTCCAAATTTCACCATTAAAATTAATATTACAAAAGTTTTTATAGATGTATCTTTATGATAATTTCCTTAGGATGATTTCCTAGATGTTAAATATCCATTTTTGATTAATATGGTCAAATTATATCCAGAGTACCAGTTTACACTCACCTGTAAAAGGTAAGTGGGGCCATTTCTCTACACTCCGTCAGAATGATCACTTTAAAAATCTATTTGTAAATATTCTGAAAGACAACGTCTATCTACCAGGATGTTGGTGGAACTTGATGTTCTTCCTCAGCAGTTGCAAAGGAGTTTTATGATTGCTGGGTCCCTGCTCAAAATCCCAGCATTTTTCATTTCTGCCAAAGAGCACATTAAATCCATTCATGCTTGTTAATGACTCTGAAGTCAACACAGTTGGTAAAAACAGAAGCATCAGCTGTAAAAAAATATTCCAAAATACAGGACCAGAACAGAAATGATTGTTTCCAGAATTCAACTGGAATGTCGTAGGCAAGAGAATTAAAGCAAAATGTGGTTAATTGATTTGTCATTCAGCGAAATTAAAGTTCTGATGTGGCAATGAGCCTATTATATATTCTCAGAATAAATATGTCAACTTTCATAGCCCTGAGCTGAGAATGTAAAGCCATTTTGAAGGGCAAGGATACAGCTCACTATGGTTCAAATGGGTTTAGGGTGAATATTGCCCTACCGACCTTTATTTAATGAAGCAGATATTGAAATGGGCTTCTGTCAGGTAAAGTTAAAGAGCCATTCTGGTTCCACATTCTTGGAACAATAACTCTTTGGGAGAACGTTGCATCGCTCTTGTGATGGGATGAGATTGACTCACATAAGTTGCAAAATGAGAAATTCTGCCAAAGAAGGAACCCTGCTTCAGAACAATTGAAGGGGAAAATAATGACCCAGCGGAATTTCACTTGAATGATGTTTATTGAGCACCTACTAAATATTGGGCAATCTATATAATTTGCCTCCTTTAATGCATATAATGATCCTGCAAGGTGAGTATTGACATAACTTTCCCAATCAGGAAAGTGAGGATTAGAGATGTCGAAGGAAGTAAAACAGTTGTAAAAGGGGGTACTAAAATTTGAACTCTGAACATTATGATTCCAAAGTTTTATGAATTCCATCAATACTGTTTTCTCCATCCTAAGCAAACTGCTAGGTTCTGGGGGATACACAAATGAAGATGTGGTCCCTGTACTCAACTAACACTTCATCTTCCCCCAGTGGGAACTCACAGTGAAGAGCTCACCTGTTTGTAATTCAGGAAAGCACAGACATGGATGATTTTCTGGATCCTGCTCAAAAGATGTGCTTAATTCCTTCCTGAATTTGGAGCACCCTTGTGTATACAAGTAACCAACACTTAAGGTAGCTTGTTTTATGTATGAAAGTTTAACCTATGATTCTTTTTTATTTAACTCATGATTCTTGATCAGAATTACTCCTACAAAGCTGTGTAAATATTATGTAAATCTTTCTTTTTCTTTGGAATCTTTTAATTAGGGTAAGGTGAAAGTGGCATTCTCTCTGGGCACAAAAATTCATTCTGAGAAGCAAACCAGTCTATAATATAATACAAAACAGTCTCTAATACTCCCGTGGTAAAAGGAATAAGGATAGAGAAACTAGGTCTTTGGCAATGTTGTATTCATTAATTCATAGTAATTAGTACATGTTATTAATTAATAATTAATATGTTGGCCAAGATTTACTGAGCACCCGCTGTATGTCAGGCCCCATGCCACCCTCAATGTGTTTGTAAGGATCAGAGACTCCTTCAGCTGATGTGGGTTTATCATAAGGAGAGTCCGGAAGCAGAGCCCCCTGCCTGCGTAGTCCTGCCTCGTGGCTCTGGATGACTGTGGAGAATGATGATTCTCCCAGTCTGATGCCAGCCCAGTGGATAGACTCCATCCTTTGCTGGTTTGCTAAGAGACTAAGGCATTCAGTCAGTGAAGCTGAAGAGCCTGTATCTTGAGAAAGGAGATTTGGCAGCTGTGGGCAACTGTCAGGTGGTGCTATCAAGGATTTCTAGTGACATTCAACTTGTGAAAGTACAAAAATACCATTTAAAATAAAACCCTTTCTGGCCCATTGCCTCAAATTGATGCACCGAGTGATCACTTAACAGAGACGTCCACTCATGTGCCCTTTATGCTTGACGAGAAAGTGAGAGGATGGCAGCAATCATCTCAATAAGTCAGAAGCACTTAGCCTGTTGGGAAAGGCGATAAAATCCCACCAGAGGCTCCTGCATCCTGATGAACACTCCCAACCATATTGTAGAATTCTCAGATGAGGTCAAAACCAACATGACAGGCAGGAGACATCCTGGCAAATAAACATCTACCTGATACCCTGAGGTTTTAGATAGGTCAGCTTAATCAAACTGAGATTAAAATTTGAATAAAAAAATAATTCAGGAGCTAATGCTATAGAAACCACACACAGACACTATGTGCTAGCTGGAACAAAACCTTAACCTACGGTTTGTAATTCAAAAAAGGAAAAAAAAAAAACCAAAGCCCTGCTGCAACACTATGTAACTTCCCTCAGTCAGGGTAGAAAATCTTAGTGAGCCAAACCATTTTTTTAGGAGAAAGTGTCTAATTCAATTCAGAAATACTTCTCTCTTGAGGGTGGAAGGGTGGGAAGGGTAGGATTTTTGTTTTACCACATCACTGATGTTTTCATTTGGATTTTAGCTGTGCTCCCAATCATCTGATCTTTGACAGAAATGACCAGAACATATAATAAGGCATTTCTCATTTGACATTTGTAAATTACATCAAGGGCGTTGGGGTCTGTAATTGCAAATGATTTAGGACAATGAGCGAATAGTTGAACAGTATTTATTTCAGATTTCAAAATATGTACACAGCCTATGGGGAAGTTGGAATGACAAGGGGCTAAACTCCAAAAAAGCTTGAAGCATCGAGCAGCATGAGAGAGAGGAAATTGGTAGAGAAGTTAACTCTGCAGAAAGCAGTGTAGGACTTGGCTCTGCTATGAAGGGGGATGCTCTCCACGCCAAATTATGGCATGGAATATACACTTAAAATGAGCTAGTTGCTCCTGTCCCTTTGTTTTCTTCTCCTCTTATTTTTATTCCTCCTTTTCCTCCATGCTGCCCTATGCCATGTCCATTTTTGATTCATCTGTTTTACTTCATTCTTTCTATCCTAACTGTTCTCATTTTTCACCATTCTATCATTTCCCCAATCTTATACTTTCAATCTGATTCATCTAATCTTTTTTTAAAATATAAATTTATTTATTTATTTTTGGCTGAGTTGGGTCTTCTTTGCTGCACAGCCTTTCTCTAGTTGCAGCAAGCCAGGGCTCCTCTTTGCTGCTGTGCTCAGGCTTCTCATTGCAGAGGCTTCTCTTGTTCCAGAGCATGGGCTCTAGGTGCACAGGCTTCAGTAGTTGTGGCACATGGACTCAGTAGTTGTGGCACACGGGCTTTATTGCTCCACAGCGTGTGGGATCTTCCCAGACCAGGGCTCGAACCCATGTCTCCTGCATCGGCAGGTGGATTCTTAACCACTGCACCACCAGGGAAGTCCTAATTTACCTGTTTTTTTTTTTAGATGCCATCTTTTTTTTTTTGAATTTTTGAATTTTATTTTATTTACTTTTTTAAACAGCAGCTTCTTATTAGTTATCTATTTTATACATATTAGTATATATATGTCAATCCCAATAGCCCAATTCATCCCACCACCAACACCCCCCTGCCACTTTCCCCCCTTGGTGTCCATACATTTGTTCTCTACATCTGTGTCTCAACTTCTGCCCTGCAAACCGGTTCATCTGCACCAAGTTTTAGGTTCCACATGTATGCATTAATATATGATATTTGTTTTTCTCTTTCTGACTTACTTCACTCTGTATGACAGTCTCTAGATCCATCCACGTCTCCACAAATGACCCAATTTCATTCCTTTTTATGGCTGAGTAATATTCCATTGTATATATGTACCACATCTTCTTTATCCGTTCGGCTGTCGATGGGCATTTAGGTTGCTTCCATGACCTGGTTATTGTAAATAGTGCTGCAATGAACATTGGGGTGCATGTGTCTTTCTGAATTATGGTTTTCTCAGGGTATATGCCCAGTAGTCGGATTGCTGGGTTGTATAGTAGTTTTATTTTTAGATTTTTAAGGAACTTCCATACTTTTCTCCATAGTGGCTGTATCAATTTACATTCCCACCAACAATGCAAGAGGGTTTCCTTTTCTCCACACCCTCTCCAGCATTTGTTGTTTGTAGATTTTCTGATGATGCCCATTCTAACTGGTGTGAGGAGATAACTCATTGTAGTTTTGATTTGCATTTCTCTAATAATTAGTGATATGGAACAGCTTTTCATGTGCTTCTTGGCCATCTGTATGTCTTCTTTGGAGAAATGTCTATTTAGGTCTTCTGCCCATTTTTGGATTGGGTTGTTTATTTAATATTGAGCTGCATGAGCTGTTTATATATTTTGGAGAATAATCCTTTGTCCATTGATTCGTTTGCAAATATTTTCTCCCATTCTGAGGGTTGTCTTTTTGTCTTGTTTGTAGTTGTCTTTGCTGTGCAAAAGTTTTTAAGTTTCATTAGGACCCATTTGTTTATTTTTGTTTTTATTTCCATTACTCTAGGAGGTGGGTCATAAAAGATCTTGCTGTGATTTATGTCAAAGAGTGTTATTCCTATGTTTTCCTCTAAGAGTTTTATAGTGTCTGGTCTTACATTTAGGTCTCTAATCCATTTGGAGTTTATTTTTGTGTATGGTGTTAGGGAGTGTTCTCATTTCATTCTTTTACTTGTAGATGTCTAGTTTTCCCAACACCATTTATTGAAGAGACTGTCTTTTCTCCATTGTATATCCTTGCCCCCTTTGTCATAGATTAGTTGACCATAGGTGCGTGGGTTTATCTCTGGTCTTTCTATCCTGTTCCATTGATCTATATTTCTGTTTTTGTGCCAGTACCATATTGTCTTGATTACCATGCAGCTTTTGCTGCATCCCATAGGTTTTGGATCATCATGTTTTCATTGTAATTTGTTTCTAGGTATTTTTTGAATTCCTCTTTGATGTCTTCAGTGATCTCTTGGTCCTTTAGTAACGTATTGTTTAGCCTCCATGTGTTTGTGTTTTTTACGTTTTTTCCCCTGTAATGGATTTCTAATCTCATAGTGCTGTGGTTGGAAAAGATGTTTGATATGATTTCAATTTTCTTAAATTTACCAAAGCTTGACTTGTTACTCAAGATGTGATCTATCCTGGAGCATGTTCCGTATGCAGTGTGAAGAAAGTGTAATCTGCTGTTTTTTGATGGAATGTGCTATAAATATCAATTAAATCTATCTTGTCTATTGTGTTATTTAAAGCTTGTGTTTCCTTATTAATTTTCTGTTTGGAAGATCTGTCCATTGGTGTAAGTGAGGTGTTAAAATCCCCCACTATTATTGTGTTACTGTCGATTTCCTCTTTTATAGGTCTTAGCAGTTGCCTTATGGATTGAGGTGCTCCTATGTTGGATGCATATATGTTTATAATTGTTATATCTTCTTCTTGGATTGATCCCTTGATCATTATGTGGTGTCCTTCCTTGTCTCTTGTAACATTCTTTATTTTAAAGTCTCTTTTATCTGATATGAGTACTGCTACTCCAGCTTTCTTTTGATTTCCATTTGCATGGAATATCTTTTTCCATCCCCTCACTTTCAGTCTGTATGTGTCCCTAGATCTGAAGTGGGTCTCTTGTAGACAGCATATATATGGGTCTTGTTTTTGTATCAATTCGCAAGCCTGTGTCTTTTGGTTGGAGCATTGAATCCATTCACATTTAAGGTAATTATCGATATGTATGTTCCTATGACCATTTTCTTATTTGTTATGGGTTTGTTTTTGTAGGTTATTTTCTTCTCTTTTGTTCCCCACTTAGAGAGTTGCTTTAGCATATTTTTGTAGACTTGGTTTGGTGGTGCTGAATTCCCTTAGGTTTTGCTTGTCTGTAAAGCTTTTGATTTCTCCATCGAATCTAATCTGAATGAGATCCTTGCCGGGTATAGTAATCTTGGTTGTAGGTTCTTCACTTTCATTAATTTAAACATACCGTGCCACTCCCTTCTGGTTTGTAGAGTCTCTACTGAGAAATCAGCTGTTAACCTTATGGGAGTTCCCTTGTATATTATTTGTCTTTTTTATCTTGATTTTTTCAATAATTTTTCTTTGTCTTCATTTTTGTCAGTTTGATTACTATGTGCCTCGGCATGTTCCTCCTTGGGTTTTCCTGCCTGGGACTCTCTACACCCCTGGAGTTGGGTGGCTATTTCCTTTCCCATGTTAGGGACGTTTTCGACTATAGTCTCTTCAAATATTTTCTCAGGTCCGTTTTCTCTCTCTTCTCCTTCTGGGATCCCTATAATGTGAATGTTGTTGTGTTTAATGTTGTCCCAGAGGTCTCTTAGGCTGTCTTCAGTTCTTTTCATTCTTTTTTCTTTATTCTGTTCCACGACAGTGAATTCCACCATTCTGTCTTCCAGGTCACTTACCCATTCTTCTGCCTCCGTTATTCTGCTGTTGATTCCTTCCAGTGTATTTTTCATTTCAGTTATTGTGTTGTTGATCTCTGTTTGTTTGTTCTTTAATTTTTCTAGGTGTTTGTTCTTTAATTCCTCTGGGTCTTTGTTAAACATTTCTTGCATCTTCTCGATCTTTGACTCCATTCTTTTTCCAAGGTCCTGGATCATCTTCACTATCATTATTCTGAATTCTTTTTCTGGAAGGTTGCCTATCTCCATTTAGTTGTTTTACTGGGGTTTTATCTTGTTCCTTTATCTGGTACAAAGTCCTCTGTCTTTTCATTTTGTCTGTCTTTCTGTGAATGTGGTTTTCCTTCCACAGGCTGCAGAATTGTAGTTCTTCTTGCTTCTGCTGTGTGCCCTCTGGTGGATGAGGCCATCTAAGAGGCTTGTGCAAGCTTCCTGATCAGAGGGACTGGTGGTGGGTAGAGGTGGGTGTTGTTCTGATGTGCAGAGCTCAGTAAAACTTTAATCCGCTGGTCTGCTGATGGGTGGGGCTGGGTTCCCTCCCTGTTGGTTGTTTGGCCTGAGGCGACCCAACACTGGAGTCTACCTGGGCTCTTTGGTGGGGCTAATGGCAGACTCTGGGAGGGCTCATGCCAAGGAGTACTTCCCAGAACTTCTGCTGCCAGTGTCCTTGTCCCCACAGTGAGCCACAGCCACCCGCCTCTGCAGGAGACCCTCCAACACTAGCAGGTAGGTCTGGCTCAGTCTCCTGTGGCGTCACTGCTCCTTCCCCTGGGTCCTGATGCACACACTACTTTGTGTGTGCCCTCCAAGAGTGGAGTCTCTGTTTCCCCCAGTCCTGTCAAAGCCCTGCAGTCAAATCCCACTAGCCTTCAAAGTCTGATTTTCTAGGAATTCCTCCTCCCATTGCCAGACCCCCAGGTTGGGAAGCCTGACATGGGGCTCAGAACCTTCACTCCAGTGGGTGGACTTCTGTGGTATAAGTGTTCTCCAGTTTGTGAGTCACCCACCCAGCAGTATGGGATTTGATTTTGCTGTGATTGAGCCCCTCCTACCGTCTCATCGTGGCTTCTCCTTTGTCTTTGGATGTGGGGTATCTTTTTGGTGAGTTCCAGTGTCTTCCTGTTGATGATTGTTCAGCAGTTAGTTGTGATTCCGGTGCTCTCACAAGAGGCAGTGAGTGCATGTCCTTCTACTCTGCCATCTTGAACCCTAGATCTCATCTGGTTTCTAAAGTTAACTTTAAAAAAGTATTCCTTTGTACTCTAGTGACCTTTGTATAATTTCCAAAATCAATACTTTTTAGTGAAGCAGATTCATTCCTTCGTCAAACATTGAGTTATCAGCACCTACAGTGAGCCAGAACTTTTCCAGCTCTATATATTCATATCTCTCTGTGACAGTGCTGTTTACCAACTCAGGCCAATCTGACTGTCTAAGGTTTCTCTGGTAAGGGATGTGTTGTAGAATGACTTCTGGATTAGTTTACTCAAGTACTCCTTAGCCCAACCACATGCTTTTACTGAATTGAATACTCTTTATATTACACACTTAAAAAGGGGAAAGAGGGGCTTCCCTGGTGGCGCAGTGGTTGGGAATCCGCCTGCCGATGCAGGAGACACGGGTTCGTGCCCTGGTCCGGGAGGATCCCACATGCCGCGGAGCAACTAAGCCCGTGAGCCATGGCCGCTGAGCCTGTGCGTCCGGAGCCTGTGCTCCGCAACGGGAGAGGCCACAACAGTGAGAGGCCCGCATACCGCAAAAAAAAAAAAAAAAAAAAAAAAAAAAAAAAAGGGGAAAGAGGTCTTTTTTTTTTTTTTTAAAGATACAATCTGTGTGACCCGAGAGAAAGGTCACAATTTATTTATTTATTTATTTAATAGAATTTTTAAAATTTATTTATTTTTGGCCACATTGTGTCTTTGTTGCTGCATGCAGGCTTTGTCTAGTTGCCGCCAGTGGGGACTACCCTTCGTTGTGGTGTGTGGGCTTCTCATTGCGGTGTGTGGGCTTCTCATTGTGGTGGCTTATCTTGTTGCAGAGCATGGGTTCTAGAGCTCAGGCTCAGTAGTTAATGGCACACAGGCTTAGTTGCTCTGCGGCATGTGGAGTCTTCCCAGACCAGGCCTCGAACCCATGTCCCTTGCATTGGCAGGCGGATTCTTAACCACTGCACCACCAGGGAAGTCCAGGAGTCTTTTTTTTTTTTTTTTTTTTTTGCGGTATGCGGGCCTCTCACGGTTGTGGCCTCTCCCGTTGCGGAGCACAGGCTCCAGATGCACAGGCTCAGCGGCCATGGCTCACGGGGGCAGCTGCTCCGTGGCATGTGGGATCTTCTCAGACCAGGGCACGAACCCATGTCCCCTGCATCAGCAGGCAGACTCTCAACCACTGCTCCAACAGGGGAGCCCTAAGAGGTCTTTTTAATGTGTCCATTGAACCAGAAAGAGAAGATGCAGTAGCCATCCACCCCTTTATTGTCCCATTACTGGTCTAAAGTAAGACAATCTCGTGTGAACATTCATCCCTTGGTATTGATATGGCTGATCATGGATGATGTACTAACAGCTCCTCCTGGACCATGACTCAGTCATTCTGCACCATCCTTCCCTCTCCTCACCAGGGAGGGAAAAGGAATCAAAAGAGCATGGTGAGGTTTCAGGATAACATCCAGATAATATGGTTAGAATGCCACATGTAGCTGCCCCAGACTATGACCAGGCTTTAGAATTTTTGCAATACTGTCCATTAAAAGCAAGTTTACTCTGTTGAGAGTGACTACCCTCCAAGAGTCCCTCCCACTCCTACAGAAATTGAGGGTGTTATGGGCTTGTGTCGTTTGTTCCAAAGACAAGCTGAAGTTTAAACTCCCACTATCTCTGAAAGTGACCTTATTTGGAAATAGAGTCATTGCAGATATAATTGGTTAATATGAAGTCAAGGAGCTTGGAGACAATATTCAGATGACAAGCTAAATAAATGACAAGACAACGTGAGAGATGCTGCAAAGTAATGTTTGATGGATTATTATAACTTTATTTAAGTCTCAAGTACTTGTATGTACAATTAAGACTTTGAGTTGGGGAAAGAACAGAGTGCTGTGGTCTGGGGTGGAAAAGCTGTCAGGAAAGTAGCCTGTTTAAAGTGGTTAGGATTTGAATAAGGTAATGTGGACTGGGGCCACAAGAGTCAGAGGAGAGGGCTGCTAATATCAGCCTCCTCTATGATTATGTGACATTTTGTTGACACGTCTTTGATAGCACTTATTACATAATGTTATAATCATTGGTTTGCCTGTCTGCCTCCTCTATTGAGAGTTTTTAAGGGCAGAGATATAGTTTATTCAGTTAAAAATTTTTTGGCATCAATCTCATAGTAAGCATGTAATACGTATTGAGTAAACAGAAGGGTCGTGAACAAATGGATGAATATAGATTGAAACTGCATGATTTGACAGAGCAGGTTTAACAGATGTGATGGGAGGACACAGAAAGGTAGGCTGGTACCACACTGGGGAAGACCTTGAATGTCAGGCTAGGGAGCTAAACAAAAGGAGACTGGGCTGCCATTGTCAAGGACATGGTGACACTGGAGAGTTATTTTAGGAAGATGTATTTAGTAGTGATGTGTACATGGGAAAGATGAGCCTAGACGAGGAAAATCTGTTAAGGGGATATTACAACAGACCAGATCTAGGGGCTCTCTAAGACACTCCACATCATTTCATTTTTAAAAATAATCCATGTGATATGATGTAAAGATTAGGATCAAGCTCCCTGTGAGTCAGCAGGAAAAGAGAAGCTAGGATCACTGTTGTGTCCCTTTATTACAGGACCCCAAGGGAGATAGGGTTAAGTGGCTGGCTGGCTTCCCAGGCTCCCGTGCAACCTTGTGTTTCCTCAGGATTCACTCCCCTCTGCAGAGAGCTTGGTGGTGAGTGGTGATCAGGTGGCGACCTTGCACATGGCTATTTGTCATAACAGAGAGAAGTGGATCCTAAATAGCAGAAAAGAACTTTATCTGTTGCGGGAGAGCTGGCCTCTGCTCTGGTTAGGCAAGGATGGAAGTGTCACTCCCCTGACACCCCCTCTTGCTAAGTGCCTTCTGTGCCAGAGGCTCAGAACCTTGCTCATGTTAGATGGATGACTTGGCCCTACCTTCAGGCCTTCAGATATGCTGGGGTCATCTTTGGGCAGAAGGTTGAAGCATTTTAAGTACTTTCATGCGATGAATTGATGTACTGGCTAGGTTATGTGCTCTCAACGATCACTGCCGAATCCAATGGGGAGATATTTCTCCTCTGATCCAGGTCACTGCACACTATTTGCTTACCAGCCAGTGGGCAGATACCTGCCTCCCTTCCCTCAGCACAGGGACCTTTGTTCCTGGGAAAGGAACAGAAACCTCTTCACTGTCTTTCAAGATCTTTGTGATGGGAAGCAGTAGCCTACATCTGGCCGTTGTGATTGTCTTTGGCCATGTGTTCTGGTAATTGAAGGGATTTTTGCACGAGAGCATCCATGCCAGCAAAAGGAGATGAATACAAGCTCATTCACCAAGACTTTCCTGTACCCCAGCTGCCTTTGCTACTGCCTCTCAAAACCAGTGGCTTATCTAGAGTTTTGCCTCCTGGAGATGATAATTTTCTCTCTAACATTTTATCAAGAAAAATTTCAAACATATACTTGAAAAAATTCTATAGTGTAAATGCATATATCCACACCTAGATTCTACATTAACATTTGCTATACTTACTTTATCATATATCTATCCATCTGGAGGGGATCATTTTTAAACAATCTTTGCATTGATACAATGAGCACATTTTCAGTAATAATCATGGAATAAAGTGAAAAAACAATAACAAAACACAGTAAAAAGTTTTATTCAACTTTGTATGCATAATTTTGCTAGAAAAAATAGTTAACAAAATAAATATTATAGACAAAATGTTATATATAAAATATTATACCTTGCAGTTCACATTCTGTATACTTGTTTTACATTTTAAATATTAATTAATTTCAAATGGTCACATGGAGTAACAGATATGAAATAATTGCCATTCTGTTTCTTCATCTTTACAATCATTGCACTATTATTGCTTATGTTGAATATTCTGTTTAAGTGCAGGAATATGCAATACCACAGGAGACAAGGATTCTACTCCAAGTAAATTTAAATGATTCCAAACTGCTAGAAACTTACTCTCAAAATGAGCATGTGTCATAGAGTCCTCTTGTGCTTGAGACCAACTGTACAAATGGGAGTTTTTCAAATTAACTTCTATATAATATTTCTCATTTATTAAACTATGAGTTATAAAAATGTGCTCATTTTGAAACTTATGTATATATTATTAAAACTCAGGTGTAGGGCTTCCCTGGTGGCGCAGTGGTTGAGAATCCGCCTGCCGATGCGGGAGACACGGGTTCGTGCCCTGGTCCGGGAAGATCCCACATGCCGCGGAGCAACTAAGCCCGTGAGCCATGGCCGCTAGGCCTGCGCGTCCGGAGCCTGTGCTCCGCAATGGGAGAGGCCACAGCAGTGAGAGGCCCGCGTACCGCAAAAAAAAAAAAAAAAAAAAAACTCAGGTGTAATGGAAGCAATTGTTTAGAACTTATACCAAAGTTTTTTTCAGAGAGGAGTATTTTATCACTGAAATTATTTAGAATTGCTGGCAAATGGAGATTTTAAAAAATTAGCCTGTAGTTGGTTTTATGATTGTTTTAAAATTCTGTATATGTAGTTCAGCCTCCTATGATTTGCTGCCCCTTTCCCATTCTTGATGTCAAAGAGAAACAGATGCACAGTAGTGAAAAGCTGTAAAGACAGATTTTGTTCAGTACTAGTGTAATAGGGGAAAGAGTCTTCAGAATAGAACTTAGCTCAATTCCAAATACAGTAAAGACAGCTGGTCATGTATGGCAAATGAGCAGAGTGAGGGGGTCAGTGGATGGGAGATTACTAAGAGGAAGCACCAAGGGTAGAAGGATTCTTGATAAAGGCAGGCCAAGGATTTACACATCAAGAATGGAGGATGAAGAACTTGATCAGATATCAAGGTAGGGGGGATTCTCACTAAGCTGATAGCAAGATTCTTATTACAACTGGGTAGGAAGATGCTGTCAGGACCCAAGAATGTGGCCTGATCACAAAGAGGGCTCAGAGGAGCCTGTCTAAAGTTTGACTCTCAAGAAGAAAGTCTTTTCAGTGCCACTGCCCAGGACATATATTCTTATTACAACTGGGTAGGAAGATGCTGTCAGGACCCAAGAATGTGGCCTGATCACAAAGAGGGCTCAGAGGAGCCTGTCTAAAGTTTGACTCTCAAGAAGAAAGTCTTTTCAGTGCCACTGCCCAGGACATATATTTTACTTATATTGGTGAAATGAGTAATTCTAGAAATAAGGGAAATAATACAAAAAGGATGGGCAATTAAAGAAATTTTTAAATTTCCCAATCTTATCATTATAAAGCTTAAAGCATTATTAGTCATTTCATCACTGTTATTAATAAATAACAAAGCCTTGAAGCAGATTTGTACAACATGACATAATTTGTTTGTCAGGCTTTAACTAGTAATTTTCCACCACTTTCAGTAGGCACTTTCTCACTTGCTTCTTTATGACCATCCCCTGAATGATGCAGTTTGTGTCCAAATCAGCAGAGCAGTGCTTCCCCTTTAAAGGGCAATTGATCAGCTTTCCACTGATTCTCAGTGCCTAGAGGGAAGCATGCCTGTGTCACAGGGACAAGGGGTGCAATGTGTGAGCCTTGTTCCACCTGTGTACTGAGGAAAACCCTGACGGTGCATCTCGTGATTACTCTCCTCTTCCTACACTTGAACCTAATTCAGATCGACATGGGGATGAATGGGAGAGATGGAAAAAGAAGATTTTCATCAGGAAGGGCCTGGGTTTACTGAGGACTGTAAGATAAGGGGGAGAAAAAAGGGGGAGAAATAAACCCAACCTCTTGGATAGGGATTTTCAGAGAGTGTAGCTGGAAAGCTAAGAGCGGAAATGGACAGTCAGGTTTCTGGAGTTGGCGTGAGATGCCAGCAAGAGAAATGGGTGTGTGTGGGGGGATTTCTTTTCTTTTTTTCCTATTGAGGTAAAACTGGAATGAAACATTATATAATTTCAGGTGTACAACATTATAAACTGATATTTATATACACTACAATGTGATCATCACCCTAAGTCTAATCACCATCCATCACCATAGAGTTCACCCCCTTCACCCATTTTACCCTCCCATGGACAGTATGGGGATTTCTAAGAAGCAATGCTGAGGGTTATACATTAGATCTCATAATATACTTTAGTAGATGCAGACAAAAATATAAATGACTTGTAAATGTTTGGGGGTTGTTGGACTGTATCCTTGTGAGGCAACCTTGACTTGAGGCTGGGCTCTGAGAGGCCTGACTCATATTGGGGTAACATTAAAAAACATTTAGTTTGGGTTTGCAAGGCTCTCTGCTAGGTCCCTTTAACATTCACTATATAGTAATGAGGCAGCTTCAGTTTCTGAACTGGAGCCGGTGGAGGTAAATTGATTCCTTTCCTCTGAAAGCTAGCTTGAATGTGGCAACCAATTCTTCTCAAGCAGGAATGTAAGGGGCTGAAAACTGGCTTGGAGGTACCTCTGGATGTTCGCCTGCAGAACTAAAAATGGACAAAGAAAACAGTGATGTTTCATCCAAACCTGCTGATGTGAATGTAAGTACGTTGAGAGAGGCCTTCTCTGTTACTCGAATGCCATTTATTGCTGACCCTTTTAGTAAACTGAGACTGAGTTACTTTACAAAAATAAAGGAAACAATAATAAAATACTTAGCCTTCTTTGGAACTTAATGGATTTTACAAATTTGAACTTGTTTTAAAGTGCTGTACTTGGCGATTGATTTGCAGCTGTTTTTCTAAAACTCCAGGGAAATGGTACTGATCTCTACACAAATTCCACTTTAAAATTTAATCAGGGCTAACTGAGACTGCCTATAATGTGTTCCCGCACTTAAAGACCAAACGTTGACCTTGCCAGTTCTACATGGGCTAGCATTTCTGTGTGTTTTCCTTTTTTACTTCTTGGGGGGGAATATTGGAAAGTAGCTTGACAGCATAGTCAAGTCATCCAACAACAGAATGTTTTTCTCTTTAGAAACACCATCCTCAGTCACGCAGGACATCACATTAGATGAGATCTGGTCTAGTTCAGTTTCAACAGGAGGCATATAAGCTACATTTCACTCCAGGGGTTGACAGGAGTGTTTGGCAAAAAGAATGAGGGAGCCATGAATAATTTAGAATGTTCTTGGCCACATATTATCCCATTAATTGGTAGGATTAAAGATTGGAAGACATGTACTTTGTAGGGAACAGTGAGAGAGAAAGAGAGAATGAAAGCATGCTTAGAGGAGAGCTCAAAAGAGAGATTATTTCTTTGGAACTGGTGTTCCATATTCTTGCCTTTAAAAGAATGTGTGGTTAAAAGTTATTTTGTCACTGAAGTTTAGTTACCCTGACATGTATAAATCTCTCCTTCAAAGAAGTTAAACTCTCACTTACATTATTAAAGAATTCACAGCATCAAATGACAGAGGATAGAGGAGAAAAAGAGGAGGGGAAAGAGTTAAATAATGTATTTTTTCCTGTTGCACATAACACCTTGCACTAAACCCGGTAATTTTCTAATCTAACATGAGTCCCCTATTTCATTCTTTATTTTTTAATCATTCTTTCATTTGTATTGAAAAACTGAGTCACTGACCAGTTCAGTGGCTGGCTTCAAAGTGCATGCTTGTTAGGCAATGGTAAAAAAATCAGTTTGATCCTTGTCCTGCATCCCTACACAAACAAGAGCATCATCCTCAAATTTTTCTTCCTACTGAAGCTGAATCCGGCCTCTGTACCTCAACACTGAATTAATTTTGGGGGACGGGGTTTTGTGTGAAGTAAAAAAGAATAGCTTTATTGCTTTGCCAGGCAAAGGGGGCCACAGTGGGCGAATGCCCTCAAAACTGTGTCTCAACCTGGAGGGGGTAGTGAGGAGTTTTATAGTAATGGTTCAAAGAGGGCACTCGTGGACAATCTTCTGACTGGTTGGAGGTGAGGTAACTTCTGGTTCCAACCCATCTGGGGTCTTACTTGTTTGTGGGCAGCATACTGTTAATTTCTCCTACCTGATGGGGGTTTCAGTATCTGAAAAACAGCTCACAGATACTTTTATGTATATCCCTTGATGGGGAACCAGGACTCTGCCCCAAGGCTGCACTATTGTTTCTTTTGACTTTTCCTCCCTTGTCTCTGCATTCCCTCCCTTCCCTAATTAGCAACTGTTTGAACCAGCTTGTTGGAACTCAGGGAAGGTCGTGGAGGCTGAATGAAGCCTATTTCCTGTAATCAAGAAACGGGGGACACAGAAGGGCTTTTGTGCCCAGGAGTCCCACAGGGTCCTGCTCGGTATCATTACCACCAGGTCACAAAGCCATAATTAGGAAATCAATTCGTTTCTCTGAGGAACTCACTTCTATTCTTACTTTTGATCTGCCTCAGCCCAGAAGACACTGATTGTGGGAGAAAAGCTATATCGTACAAACACACACATCCCCAGAGTGGTGGACAGATGAATCAAACCCCAAAGAATCCTGTCTGACCTTCAGGTCCTCTAGTCTACACTCCATAAAATTCAGGCCTATCCTCTACAGTGTCAGTTTAGCAGAGTTGGAGAGTTGAGGGGACCAGCTGAGGACCTGGGAACAATTTTACTAGAGTTCACATACTGTCTGTTTTTTTCTGATTGGTCTTAACTGTGTGATTCAATGCAAGTCAATGCTTATGTAAATAATTTGACTTATTTAGGCCTTTTAGCACTAATATTCTCCTGACTAGGTGGTTGCATTTAAGCTCTAGAATACTTCTAACTGTTAACACATCTTTCATTCTTTTGAAGATATCCAATATCTCAGTTCAGGTGGTCAGCGTCCAAGGGAAGCTGCCAGGGAGACGACCACCGAGAAAACCCGTCAACAAAGCCAAACCCAAGAAGCAACTCAAGAAGAAAGCTCCCTTTTGGAATGTCCAAAACAAAATCATTCTCTTCACAGTATTTTTGTTCATCTTAGCGGTGGTAGCCTGGACACTGCTGTGGCTCTATATCAGTGAGTTGAAATCTGTGTACCTTTGGGGTTAAGGCTTGCCCTGTGAGTTCTGCATCAGCAACGCAGGCCTGATCTGACCTTGGGGGTTTCTGATAGAATTTTCTTATTTCTCAGACTGACAGTCATTTTCAAAACTGTTGAGGTTTTAAGGAAGAAGCCAGAATTGTCTTTCCCATTTCTTCTTTTACCACCACTGCTTTCTTCCCAGAGGAGCAGAGATGGGAGGATAGGATGAGAAGAATGCTCAGGAGCTTCTGACTGGTTCAGAAATGTAATGCAATTTTAGCTTTAAAAAATGAATGGAATGCTAAGCTGTTTTCTTTCCTCATCCACCCACTGCTTGTTTCTAGGCAACCTTATATTTCTAGCTCCCTGAACTTCATTTTACTCATGTGTCTTTCTCTCCTCTGTTTTTCTGTTTTTGTTTATCCAATTGATTGTTTTTGTCAGTCTTATTGATCTTTTTGGATAGGAGTCATAACTAAGTTCTTCCTTAGAGAGTGCTTACCCAAGGAGCTCAGTAACTACAGCATTTATTGATTTATGTTGGACTTCCCACCCTACGCATATTAATATACTTGATACAAGATATGTGTACTCTTGGGCTTCCCTGGTGGTGCAGTGGTTGAGAATCCGCCTGCTGATGCAGGGGACACGGGTTCGTGCCTCGGTCCGGGAGGATCCCACATGCCGCGGAGCGGCTGGGCCCGTGAGCCATGGCCGCTGGTCCTGCGCATCCGGAGCCTGTGCTCTGCAATGGGAGAGGCCGCAGCGGTGAGAGGCCCGCGTACCACAAAAAAAAAAAAAAAAAAAAAAGTGTACTCTCAAGGATATTAAAATTTGGTTGGAAAGCTAGATTTATAGGCAAAGAATGAACGAATATTGTCTTGAACAGTTCAGTTCATTTACATATAGAAATTGACCACCTATAATTTGTGTGACACAATATAAGATATCACGCACACCAAGATACATCCCCTACCTTCAAAAGCTCACAGATGCATTTTTCTACTTTCAAAAAATCTCACAGTTCAGTACTAGAGAGGGAGTGTGAGTTGATTTTTTTTTTTTTTTCTCAAGCAATTACTTTGCAATCACAGAAGAGAGACATCCAACAACCCGCCCAGGGATAGAGTCTAGATAAAGCTTCATGAATTGGTTCTTGAAAATTCATTTGACACATCTTGGGAGTGCCCACTGTGAGCTGGGCTCTGTGATAAGCATGGAACAGAGTGGTAGACAGGAAAGAATCTGTCTTTACAGACTAGTGGGGGCAGTCAAGTCAATGAGCAATTAAGAAAAACACAAAAGACACACAACCCCAATCCAGAGCAAACCAGTTTATTTCCCTTCAGTTCTCTGCCAGCCCTGATATATTTGTATTGCCCTTGCATTTTTGTACAAGGTTTTGGGACATCATTGTGAAGAGTTAATTTGTTGGTTTTGTAAAAATCAGAGAAGAGCATTTCAGAAAAACAGACCAGTACAAGCAAAGGAAGACTGGTATAGATAAGTGAGAATTGTTCAACAAACAACAGGGGTTAGTTTTGATACATGAAATTTGGGCATGGAGGGTAGCCTTGAGAAATGTTAAAAAACAAAAATTCAACCAAGTAAATCTGATGATCTAATTGGCTTTATTCAATGGCTCATGAATCTGGCAGCATCCCTTCTAGTAAATAAAAGGGCTTTCTGAGGGAGTGTACAAAATGGAAGGTTTTTATAGGCAGAAGGAGGGTGGGGCAAGGAAGCTATTAGCAGAAGAAAAGAAAGGATTGTTTCAGGTCAGGCCATCAAATTTTGGGGGAAGGGAACAGCAGGGATCTTTATCATGCAGATTACCACACTAGTGTTGATCAGGAAATTTCTGTTTAAAGGTCACATTCCTGAGAGAATGTGAAACTGTAATTAAGTCTTGGTTTGCAGTCTTGGGAGCAAAGGACTCCATTTGGGGCTTGTGATTTTTTTTTTTTTTAACAGAAATGAGGTGGACAGCTCATCAGGAAGACCATGTGTTACTGAATGTAAGTTTGTGTGCTCAACACAGAGTGAGACCAAATGAACCAAAATGGATCTTGGCTCAGAGAAAGGTTTATTGCAGGGCCAAGCAAGGAGAATGGGTAACTCATGCTCAGAAAAACTGAACTCCCTGATGGTTTTGGAAGAGAAGTTTTTATAGGCAAAATTTGGGGTGAGGACTGCAGTGTGTGTGACTTTCCTCAGATTGGTTGGTGGTTAGGTAACAGGGTGGTGTTCCAGGAACATTGTGCTCATCCTGAAGTTATGATCCTCCACCTGTGTGGGGCCTTAGCTCCTGCAGAAGAACTCAAAGATATTGTTATGTTTATTCCTTGAGGAGGAATCAGAATCCTGGACTATAGTTTCTTGATTGTTCCTTTATTTCTGCATTCCCTTACTTCCCTGATTAGCAGCTGTCTGAATCTGCTCTTTGTATTCAGGAAGGTCTAAGAGGCAGAAGACATTTTTTTTTGCAAATAAGAAAAAGGGGGACACAGAAAGGCTTTTGTGCCCAGGACGGCCCCACAGGGTCCTCCTCAGTTTCACATGGAGGGCTTGTATGTTAGGCTGAGCTCAAGAGTTAGACAAATGTAATCTGGTTGAAGGCTAAATTGATCTCTCTTGCATTGTTTATCCCTTGATTACTTACTGATAGAAGAATGTGTGAACTTCTAGGTAGAAGTCATAGCTTTCATTCAAATTTTAAAGAATCTGCAACAGAAAAAAAAAAAAATCTAAGGACTTTCCTGGTAAAATCAAAGACAAAAACAACTATTGCTTTATACAAGAGGCCTAGTGAAGCAAGGTGATTTTTCCAAGGTTACAATGATCTTGGGTGGCCTTGGCCTGCAACAGCTTGAAGCAGAGTTTCGGTTCCTGTCTAGGGATTGAGCCAGGAGAGCACCAAATCCTAGCCACTAGACTAGTGGTCAGTGACAAGGCCCTGGCCCTATGGCTTTCCAGAAAAAAAAATTCCCACAAAGACAGAAAGTAATGAAACAAGTAAAGTATTTATTACGGGTAAAAGAAGTACAGTATGTGTGGATACACACATGGGCAGGCTCAAAGAGAGAGTCACGAAGTGGCAGTTTGAATCACTTTTATGGGGCATTTCTTCCATGTTTCCTTTGGCCAATCATTTTTATTTGCCTAGTTCAGAGTCCATATTTGGTATATCTAAGGATCTTCCCACGTGTGCGCGTGCATCTCTTAGCCAAGATGGATTCAACCAAAGAGGCATATGGGTAGATTTGGCCACTTTACATCACTCCCCTTTTGACCTCCAAAGAGCCTTTCTATGCATGTGCAGGCGGAGAGATCTCCTGACTTTAAAATAAAATATGTGGTCTCTTATCTTCTATCAGGGCAGGGCCCAGCCTCCTCTCTCAATTGTCCTGTTAATCCCATCTTGAGTATGGTCCACATGGAATGAACTCAAACTGTTTTCCCTGAGGGCCCATCTATCTCCTGCCTCAACATAACTTTTGTTGAACCTAAGTTCATGTGCCTGATGTACAGTGAGGCTAAACAAATCGAAATGTTGGAGTTTGGAGCAGAGAAAGGTTTATTTTAAGGGCCAAACAAGGAGAATGGGCAGTTCATGCTCAAAAGACTCTAACTCCCTGATGGTCTTCAAGGAAGGTTTTTTTTTGGTGGTTTTTTTTTTTTTTTTTTTGCGGTATGTGGGCCTCTCACTGTTGTGGCCTCTTCCGTTGCAGAGCACAGTCTCCAGACGTGCAGCCTCAGTGACCATGGCTCACGGGCCCAGCCGCTACGTGGCATGTGGGATCTTCCCGGACCGGGGCATGAACCCGTGTTCCCTGCATCGGCAGGCGGACTCTCAACCACTGTGCCACCAGGGAAGCCCAAGGAAGAGTTTTTAAAGGCAAATTTTGTTGGGGAGGGCTATGGGGTGTGTGACTTTCTTCTGATGGTTGGTGGTGAGGTAACAGGATGGTATTTCAGGAATCTCAACCATCAGCCGTCTGGTTCCAACCAGTCTGGGATCTATGTGATTGTGCTCAGCCTGAAGTCACCATCCTCCACCTGGATAGGCCCTTAGTTCCTATAGAAGAACTCAAAGATATGTATCAGATTATTAGGTTTATCCCTTAAGGAGGAACTAGGACTCTGCACTATTGTTTCTTGACTGCTTTTCCTTTGTTTCTGCATTCCCTCACTTCTAATTAGTAACTGTTTGAATCTGCCTTTTGGAACTCAGGGAAGATCTGGGAGGCTGAAGCCTTTTTCCTACAAACAAGAAATGGGGAAAATGGAAAGGCTTTTGTACCCAGGAGGGCCTTGCAGGGTCCTGCTCTGTTTCAATCCCTCCTTTTCTTTGACACTCCTTAATCTTGAGGTGAACAAGTACAGGACAAGAAAGGGAATAAAGTTTTGGATAGAGAGCTTAGTCATAAACTTGGCAGAGAAACTCAGTTTTAGGGGGCTCAGTTTCATAACTTCAAAGAACAAATCTAGGACAGGAGCTCAGGCCTCTGGCGCCTTCCCCACTCTCCACAGCCTCACTACACTACAGGGCTAATGTGAGCCTGGATGGGTCACACAGAGAGGCTGCTCCCTGTCCTTCACAGAGGCTGCACCTTCTTTTTTTTTTTTTTTTTTTTATTTTTTTTATTTTTTGCTGTATGCGGGCCTCTCACTGCTGTGGCCTCTCCCGTTGTGGAGCACAGGCTCCGGACGCGCAGGCTCAGCGGCCATGGCTCACGGGCCCAGCCGCTCCACGGCATGTGGGATCTTCCCGGACCGGGGCACGAACCCGTGTCCCCTGCATCGGCAGGCGGACTCTCAACCACTGCGCCACCAGGGAAGCCCTGCACCTTCTTTTTAATTCAGCCATCACTTATTTAGCATTTCCATGTGCTGGGCATTGTGCTAAGAGAGATTATTCCCTCCCTCTCTTCCTCTCTCTCTTCCTTCCCAGGAACATTTACTGAGCTTGAAAGCTAAGTCAGGCACTCGCTACCCTATGTTAGGGGTTGAAGGACAAGAATTTACTGTTCATCTAGAAAGACAGACATGCAGACAGAAGCTATGATACCATGGGGCATGTGTCACAAGAAAGAAAGGTACCACAGCCATGGGAGCCTGGGAGTGATGCTTCATACCCGTAAGACCTTGTAACAAAAAGGAACGGCTGAAAGGAGAGTCCCTCATCTCCCTAGGCTATTCTCAGGTGCCTGAAGGAAGCTCAGACACAGCAATGTCTTTGTCTGTCTTTGCAGCAGTCTCTGGCCCACCTGATGCCCAGTCCCATGGCCCTACCTGGACAGAGTTTTTGAGCAGGAGTTGATCTCAGGTGGCCTCAGCCTGCAGCAGCTTGAAGCAGGTCACATAGTTTGAAGTCAGGTCACAGCAGTGAGAGCACCGAATCTTAGCCACTAGACCACGAAGGCCGGTGGCCAGTGATAAGACCCTGGCTCATGGCTTTGTAGAAATGAATTTCCACATAGAGACAGAAAGTAGTGAAACAAGTGAAGTGTTTATTAGGAGAAAAAAAAGTAAGTGTAGATAGACACACAGGTGGACTCAGAGAGAGAGATGCGCCCTCGTGGTAGTTTGAATCACTTATATGGGGCATTTCTTCTGGGTTTCCTTTGGCCTATCATCTTGCTTTGCCTGGCTCTTCCCACCAGGGAAGTCCAGAAGAGATGTTATTAACTACATTTAGAGTTTCACTGTCTGTAAAATATGAAGCTGTCTAGGACTTCCCTAGTGGCGCAGTGGTTAAGAATCTGCCTGCCAATGCAGGCGACATGGGTTCGAGCCCTGGTCCGGGAAGATCCCACATGCTGCGGAGCAACTAAGCCCATGCACCACAACTGCTGAGCCTGCACTCTAGAGCCCGTGAACCACAACTACTGAAGCCAGGACACCTAGAGCCTGTGTGCCACAACAAGAGAAGCCACTGCAATGAGAAGCATGTGAACCGCAGCGAAGAGTAGCTCCCTCTTGCCACAACCAGAGAAAGCCCACACGCAGCAACGAAGACCCAATGCAGCCACAAATAAATAAATTAAATACAAATAAATTTTTTAAAAAACAGCTTAAAGAAGCTGTCTAAAATAAAATCATTTTAGGAGCCCGATAGTGACATAGATCAGACAATGCCTCACTTTCACATGGATGGAAAGCCTCCTAACCACCTTCTCTCCTCTCTGACAGGTAAGACAGAAAGCAGAGATGCTTTTTACTTTGCTGGGATGTTTCGCGTCACCAACATTGAGTTTCTTCCTGAATACCGACAGAAGGAGTCCAGGGAATTTCTATCAGTGGCCCGGACCGTGCAGCAAGTGGTGAGGTGATGGGGGGAGCTTGCAAGGCTGGGGAAGGTGAGGTCAGGGGGTAAGGGATGGGGGGGTGTTATGAATAATCATTGAATTTACATGTCTGGCAGCCCTGGTTTCTGCTGCTATTCACTCAGGACCTAAAGCCGTCTGTCCAATTTCTATGGAGTGAAATTCCACCCATCATTCATGACCCATCAAAAAGCCTCCTTCTCTGTGAAATCCTCCCCGGCCTCCTGCAGAGTCAATGCTGGCTTTGTGTAGACCCTGTTTGTATAGTTAGTATTGCACTCAGTGCATCTTATTATAGTTATTTAACATCCCACCCAAAGAGGTAGGCATTTTGATCACCACTTTACAGATTAAAAGAGAGAGACAGAAAGAGAAAAACAAATACCATGTGCTAACACATATATATGGAAACTAAGGAAAAAAAAAAAAGGTCATGATGAACTTAGGAGCAAGAGGGAAATAAAGACACAGACCTACTAGAGCATGGACTTGAGGATATGGGGAGGAGGAAGGGTAAGCTGGGACAAAGTGAGAGAGTGGCATGGACATATATACACTACCAAATGTAAAATAGATAGCTAGTGGGAAGCAGCCGCATAGCACAGGGAGATCAACTCAGGTCTTCGTGACCACCTAGAGGGGTGTGATAGCGAGGGTGGGGAGGGAGACGCAAGAGGGAGGGGATACGGGGATATATGTATATGTAGAGCTGATTCACTTTGTTATACAGCAGAAACTAACATACCATTGTAGAGCAATTATACTCCAATAAAGAAGTTAGAAAAAAAAGAGAGAGAGAAAGAAAAAGAAAAAAGAAGCTCAGCAGCCCTCGGTAATGTGTTCTGTGTTGCATAGTGAATTTAAACTCCATAGCCCATTTTTTTGCACAATGCTATATTATTTCTAAGGTTTTTCGTTTTTTGTTTTTTTCTCCTGGGCAATTAGGTGGGTGATTTTGCTATTATGTAAAAAGGGGACTACAGGAGGAGAAGATTTGGCAGAAGAAATTGGTTTTAGAAATGCTAAGTAAGGGCAAACAGTCAATTGACTGAAATAGCTCTCTTTTGAGATCCATTTATGGTGTTTTAAAAGATCTGGGTGTGTCCCTGGAAACTGGAGAGTTCTGCAGTGGGATATGGAAGTTGGACTGTGGGCACCACGCGCCCTCTAGCGGCTAATATACATTTTCCATGGCGTGCATTGATAGAAAACAGGTTGGGCCGAATACCTTGAAAATACGCTTAAAGGAGTTTCACTTATTCATTGTGGAGAAAATTAACTTTTGGAGTAGGCAGAATGCAGCAGTTAAGCTTGGTTAGAGTGTCTAAAGACAGCAATAAATGAATAAAGGTATCTGATTAATCTTCACAGAGAGGAGAATGACAGTAAGTAACACTGATACAGGAAGTAAGAATTTATTTGAATTCAAGCAATAATGTCTGGGTTTGGCCTTAGAGGCCTTTAGTTTGAGCCTTGCTTTTCTCCTTGCTAACTGTCAGAGCTTGGACCTACGGCACACTGGGTATCATGAGAGGAAGCCAATTTGAAAGTCTTCAGACATCTTGGTTCTTCTTTTGCAGGTAAACCTGGTTTATACAACATCTGCCTTCTCCAAATTTTACAAGCAGTCGGTTGTTGCAGATGTCAGGTAATGAACGTCCCTTGCTTTGGGACTTCTACGTTCACTGCTGTAAATACCTCAAAAGGCTGTGGAAGGGCTGAAAGAGCGCCATTCTCAAGTAACCCCTTGGGGGCAGTGTGGGTTAAAACCCTTCTAGCACAATAGCAACCCAACTCTTCCCACCCTCCTTTATTTATTTATTTATTTTAAAGACTTTATGTATGTATGTATGTATGTATGTATGTATTTATTTTTGGCTGTGTTGGGTCTTCGTTGCTGTGTGCAGGCTTTCTCTAGTTGCAGTGAGCAGGGGCTACTCTTCATTGTGGTGCCCGGGCTTCTCATTGCAGTGGTTTCTCTTGTTGCGGAGCGACGGCTCTAGGTGCGTGGGCTTTAGTAGTTGTGGCACACGAGACTGAGCAGTTGTGGCTTGGGGACTCTAGAGCTCAGGCTCAGTAGTTGTGGCTCATCGGCTTAGTTGCTCCGCGGCATGTGGGATCTTCCTGGACCAGGACTCGAACCCGTGTGCCCTGCATTGGCAGGCGGATTCTTAACCACTGTGCCACCAGGGAAACCTGCAACCGAACTCTTTGTCATGCTATCATGCTGAGTTTTTTTCTTCATTTACCAAAGCCTGCCCTCTTTCCAGAACTGGGATCCTAGACCTTTGTATTAATGCCACTGGGCAAAATGACCATAAACATGTCCACTATATTGCATGAGGGCAAACAGAAAACACAGACCAGTCAGTGTCTCTCAAAATATGTTCAGTAAAAACCTGGTCAGTAGAGATCTTCTGAGAAAAAAAGGATCCCATGATCAAACAATTTTTAGGAAAATTTGTGTGCCTTGTACTGTATCCCACCTTGCCCCACCTCTAATATATCTGCAGAGATTCACAATCCGTTTGGGCAGATTAAAGGCACTGAGAAGTCTTGGAGTAAAGCAATTTGTTTCCTCTCCTTCACCTTCCATTTCCCAAATTATGTGCTATAGAACACTATCTTATGTTTTTTTCATAAAACATGACAATATTTGTGCAGGTAAGAGCTCCTACTGCAGGGTCAGATTGAAAACCAAATTAGGCTTGATTCCTGATTTGCTACTCAGTAGCTGTGTGATTTTGAGTTGTAGATGACCTTAATTTCCTCATCTGTAAAACTGGAAGCGTAACAGGAACTTCCTCAAAAGATGAAATGGGATAAAGCAGATTTAGCACTGTGTCTGGACATGGTGAGGTATCAAACATTCTAACTGTTGTTATTTGTAATAGCAGTGAATACTGATTGACATCCATAGAAATAGTATATTCTCCATGGAGATGCAAAATATACTAATAGTTCTAGTTCTAGATTTGAACACAGCACAAGAATACACATACCATGATGCTTTCCTTTCCAAATTCCCATGATAGGAGTCAATGGCTTCCTAAAGAAGGAAGTTATGTTCAGTTGAAGGATGTGTTCATTGGCCTCACCTTGAATTTATCACTTGGGTCACTGCCTCCATATGAAAGTCTACTTCCTAAGAGGTATCCCTGAACTTTCTCTTTTCACTACAGCAGTAACAGCAAAGGTGGCCTCCTTGTCCACTTTTGGCTTGTGTTTGTCATGCCACATGCCAAGGGCCATATCTTCTGTGAGGACTGTGTGGCTGCCATCTTGAAGGACTCCATCCAGACAAGCATCATAAACCGGACCTCCGTGGGGAGCCTGCAGGGTCTGGCTGTGGACATGGACTCTGTGGTACTAAATGGTGATTGTTGGGTAATTCTCCTTCAAAGCACTCCTTCCTGCAGCACTCCTGATACTGTCGTTATCGTAGTCAATTTTGCCGTGAAGTACAGTTTTCCCTCTATATCCACAGACTTCACATTCATGGATTTAGCCAACCATGGATAGAAAACATTTGGAAAAAAAATTCTAGAAAGTTCCAAAAAGCAAAACTTGAATTTGCCACAGGCTGGTGACTATTTACACAGCATTTACACTGTATTAGGTATTAGAAGTAATCTAGAGATGATTTAAAATATACAGGAGGATGTGCATAGGTTTTATGCAAATACTGTGCCATTTTACATAAGGGACTTGAGCATTCATGAATTTTGGTATCCTTGGGGGTCCTGGATCCAGTCCCCTGTGGATACTGAGGAATGACTGTATTCTTCTCCACAATCCCAGTGGAACAGGATTAGCTGAAGACATTGGAGCTACATTGATAAAGGAAGTTGCTAAATGTTATATACAGTGATTAGACAATAGAATTGGGGTCAGAATATACATGAAAATGAATTTATTAAAGCATACCCTTCTCTATATTTAATTTGGCTTCATGCATCTTCAAACTAAGGCTCCAAGGGACAAGGTCCTAGAGAAAGAAAATTTTGCTGAGGTTTACCTTCCTTGTTTCTTCCCTTGTTCAGACAGAACTGCACCTATGTTCTATAGTGTGCCCCAATGCTCCAAAATGGCCTGTCCAAAACACAGTCAGAATGCAAATTCCATCATTTGTCTTGACAGTAAAGTGGTTTAATTATTGTCTAACCCAAAATTTATGCAGTTTTCTATTTTGATTTAAATTATATATATATGTTAGGCATATAGTAGGTAGTTGTTAAGTATTTGTAATAATAATGAATCAATTAAAAAATCTCTAGTGGAAAATTCTGTACCACATATACTACTTCAGGTATAGAACCAATTATTACCATGTTTAGTTGCTTTTTTATCTTCAAAAAATGTTTAAAATTTGTTACAACAGATGATTTCAAGCACAAAAGTAAAGAGAATCGTTTAATGAACTCTTACACACTTTACTCAGCTTCAACAACTATCAACTCATAGCTGTCCTATTTGATCTCTAAATACCTAAACAACCTCCCTTTTACCCTCACAGGGTTATTTTAAAGCAAATTCCAGATATGCTGGATTGCTTTTAAAGGACAAGATATTTTTACTAAGCAAAGTTCTAACAAAATGAAATGCTGGGACTGATAGTGTTTTTTCTATGTGCTTTTTCAATGCAGCTGGGCTTCGGTCAGATTACTCTTCAACCATAGGATCTGGTAAATTATGTCTGTGGTTTCTCCCCTGCCCTCCAACCTCCCCACCCCCAACTGCCTCCAAATCAGTATCCTTTTTGGCTGTAGTTTTCCTGTTCACATGATGGTGTTTGTTAGTGTTCTTTCCATTGCAAGTGACAATATAATATATTCAAACTAGCTTTAGCACAAAAGAAACGTGATTGCCTCATATAACTGGGACATACGTGCAATATGCTGGCTGCAGGCATGGTTGGGTCCAGGTTCTAAGATAAAATATCGTCAGGACTCTGCATTTTTGTTTTCTTCTGCTGAGACTTCATCAAGTGGGTTCTTCCTGTGTGGTGGCATAAATGGCCACCAGCAGATCCAAGCTTATGATTTAACAGTTTAGCTACCACGGTGGAAAAAAAACTCACCTGTGTTTTGAGAAGTCCTTGGGCTGAGTTTAATTGTCTCAAATTGGCTGACGTTCCCACTCCTGAAACAGCTGCTTTGTCTCTGATTGGTCAGTCTGGGTCATGTGCTCACTTCTGGACCTCGGGTGAGTTTCACCCCAACCAAGCCACATGGACAGGGTAGGAGTAGTTTCTCAAAGTAAAATCAAGGTGCTGTTATCAGAAGAGATGAGAGTGGATTCCAGGCTGGCAAAGACAGCAGATATTCTCCATGTGAGCTCTTTTGCTCTTTACTCTGCTATAAAGATTTCTAGAAAAATCATTCTTAAAACAAAGCAAAATAAAGTGCTGTCTCCACAGACAAAGGCTGCTCTCAGTACTTCTACGCAGATCACCTGTCTCTCCGCTACCCTCTGGAGATTTCGGCAACCTCGGGGAGGCTGATGTGCCACTTCAAGCTGGTGGCCATAGTGGGACACCTGATCCGTCTCTCGATAGAGTCCGTCCAGATTGAAGCCGACAACTGTGTCACCGACTCCCTGACCATTTACGACTCCCTCTTGCCGATCCGGAGCACCATCTTGTATAGGTATTATGCAGGCACTCTGGTTGGCAAGTGAAAAGAATTTTTACAATGTCTCTCTTTTGCAGTATCTAGCTTGCCCTTGGATTTTTTTAAACCATTTTTGTGTATACTCATGAGGTCAAGATTGATCCGTGCCCTATTTAGTGCTCCCTGTATTAGCCAGAGCCTATCAGACACAGTGTTTGCTTTTCACTTGTAGCATACAACAGTCAAAATCATTGGGAACTTCAGTCGACAGTTCTGATATATATTTCAGATTTTGTTTTTGGTTTAATTTTACTTTCATTGCAATCACAGTGAAGGCTACTGTTTCAGTAGAATGTGAGAATAAATATTCTGATTGCATAGCATTAGTAAAACAAATTTTTTTCCTTATAAAGATAACACAATGTTTATTGTGAAAGTGAGGTCAATCAGAGAAAACAATGTCAATTATCTTACATTCCCATTACCCAGAATAAATGTCTGTTATATTTTTCATACATTCTTCCATTCATACGTGTACATAATTACACACACGTATACATGTACATGTCCTAGTATTTCTTACTCACTAGTAGACATCTTTTTATGAGTGCTTAATATTTTGATAATCTAGTAATGTCAGTTAGACTTTATTAAGAATTTGCTATTTTTACTCATTGTGCTAAAAGGCATATGAATTATCTTATCATTTCATATGGTGTTTATGTATGTATATAATAGTATTTTATGTATTATTTATTTATATTTTGGTGGTGAATGAACATGTTAAAAATTCAAACAGTGTCTAAAGATTTGTAGTGAAAAGTAAGTTTGTCACTGACGCTCACCCCTCAATCACTTTTTGGTTTCTTTTCACTATTTCCAGACATATTTAGTTATTATCTCATTTAATCCTCACCACAATGCTATGAGGAGTATACTGTTATTATTACTACCATTTCAGAGTTTGGAAACTGGCATTTATGAAGAACTAGTTACTTCATTGCCCAGTTAAGTGATAGAGCTGAGTTTTGAACCCAGTTTTCCCTGGTGAAGAGCCCATGACCTTAGCTATTAAATACCCTGCCTGTATACCTTGTTTGCTCTCAAGGAGTATCCAGTAACAGCCATCCAAGAGAATTCTTCATTAGTCGCTGGACAAAAATTTCTGCAGCTATATCAACTCCACTCCATCTGTAGTGCCCTCTGGCCACTAATTGATGAAGACCTGGCTGGTAGAGTCTGATTCACAGGAACTGTGTGGATGGCCCAAGAAATGTGTGGAATTAGTGGTGGGTAGAGATCCGATCCTCAATAACCTATTATTTATGTGCTTTTGTTTCGTTATCTGTTTTCAGAATTTGTGAACCCACAAGAACATTAATGTCATTTGTTTCGACAAATAATCTCATGTTGGTGACATTTAAGTCTCCTCAGATACCAAGGCTATCAGGAATCCGGGCATATTTCGAGGTCATTCCAGAACAAGGTAAGCTTCCCCAATTGAAAAAAGTCATGAGAAATACTTGTTATGATAGATACTCCAATCTTATCTCTCCCAAGGCTGTGTTGTAATACTAGTTGCATTAGTCAGGACCCTGAGTCAGGGTCTGGTTCAAAGAGGGAGATGGTATTAGTTATTCTAACAGAGAATTTAATGTAAAGAACTGTTAACTCAGTACAGAGGTGTTAATTGGGTAACTGAAAAGGCAAAAAACCAAAAACAAAAAAACAAAACACAAAAAAACTGTAAGGTATCATGGATGTAGCACATGTAGGAAGCACCTAACACTGTAGATCTAGAGGAACAAAGGAAAGGAATTGGAAGGATTACAATTTAGGGCTTGGAGGAGGGGGGGTGGTCTGTGTAATGGAACTCAGACCTCCGCCCAGCTGGTGTTGGTGTCTATAAATTCGGAGGCAGGTGTTCATGAACCTGGGACCCAGACCTTTGAGGGGAGGGTGCCAGACAGCTGAACTGGCATCTTTTAGGGAGACACAATAAAGCAGAAGTTGGAAAAACTGCTAACAGATTCAACTCTTACAGGAAGGAAGAGTAGCTGCGAGGGTGAAGCAGCATTACTGGGGTGACACTCTCAGGAATAAGAAACAGACTGAAGTCCTATTCTTCCCTCTCCAGCCTTCTAGTCTCCCTCTAGCACCCCCTATTGGCAGAGCCTATCAGGTAGTGAAGGACAGAAGTGGTTTGTATAGTCCAGCCCAGCCTTGCAGAACAGAGTAGAGGGGTGGGTTTGGAGCTGAGGGACAATAGCTCAGTAACTAGCACATTCTTTCATGAATTCTCATTTATAGTAATGCACATAAGTGCCATCCTAGAAAGTGCTCATGATGCAAAACCCAGAAGATTTAATGGGTTTTTCTAGTGAGCAATAAGTGACCTCCTCTTTGTTCTTCTCTTTTTGACTTGGGTTGACAAAGTCAAACAAAATGAAAAGAGCCTTCACTGAAACTCTAATGTTTTTGTAATATTTGTTGCCTTGGAAACCGGTCAGATCTTACAGGTCATGTCTTGGTAACTTCTTTATGAGTATCAACAAAGCTAAAGGGGTCAGAATGGGAGATGGGGGTGAGGAGGGAAGAGAATTGGGCTTAAGTAGATGGTGAGAGCTACAGGTTCATCACTATTTTAGGGCAGTGGCTCATTTTGATAGGTTTTTCTCTGTCAGATTATTACAAAACAAAATGTAAAATTGATTTGTTGGACTATATATTTGAGATAGTGTTAGGTTGAAAATTATCTGTAACTCCAAAGGTTAAAAATAAAATTATAACAGAAATATTATAGTGGAATTTGTCTATTCACTCAACAAATATTTACTGAACATCTGTTGTATGCCAGAAATGACTGTAGGTGTTAGGGAAATAGTAAACAAAATAGAAAGAAAATCAATCCTCTTGGGCCGCTTATATTCTAGCAGAAGGATGACCATAACAGTAAGAATAGACATGTAGATTGTCTTATTTAAATAGTATAACACATTATGAAAACTGGATATCTCTTGAACAACAAATACACACGAATTTGAACAAAATTAACTCAGAAGCTTTAAAAATATATATTTACAGTGCTGTATGTCAAAATATACATACAGGGAGGGAGACGCAAGAGGGAAGAGATATGGGAACATATGTATATGTATAACTGATTCACTTTGTTGTAAAGCAGAAACTGACACACCATTGTAAAGCAATTATACTCCAATAAAGATGTTAAAAATATATATACATACAGTGTTAATATGTTAATTATATCTCAATAAAACTAGAAGAAAAAATATATTTAAACCATGTTTTTTAAAGAAAGGAATAGCATCCTATAGATCTGTAACCAAAATAAATGATTTGAAAACAAGTATAGACTTTGAACAGTATATTACCCTACATTCGTAGGGTACTATTCTTTTTAAAAAAATAATTTAATTTCAAAAATATATAAGCTTATTGACCAAGAAAATGTGCATTTGTAGTTAAAGAAATGTATGCTATCTATTTCCCATAATCTCACAACTGCAAATCATTGTGTGTTACTGGATATTTTTTTCAGAATGTGAAAACACAGTGTTGGTCAAAGAAATCACTGGCTTTGAAGGGAAAATTTCAAGTCCATATTACCCAAGCTACTACCCTCCAAAATGCAAGTGTACCTGGAAATTTCAGGTAGCCTAGTTTTAACAGTATCTTAGAAAAATATTGCTATCCTAATTTTAGTAGCTATTTATTTTTGAATTTAATTATACTTATTTTTTAAATTACAAAAGGAATGTCAGTTAATTTTATAATATTTAAACCTTATTAAAATATATTATCTAAAACATGAAAGTTTGTTTTAATTTCAAGCTGCTGCTCACAAATTAACTGCTTTTTGCAGACTGGGGCTTATTTGTCCAGTTTCTTACTTTGTATTAAAAAGAGCAAAGACATTGTTATAGGATCAAACAATTTATTTTATTATGGTAGAGCTCATTTATTAATTTTTAATTCCTTCATCAGCTTTATAATGAGAATAATAAAGAAATAATAAATTGAATTAGGCAACATATATTTCAGTTGTATAAGCAAATCGGAGTGTAAATTTATATGAAATACATATGTCTCCCTCTGGCACTAGACAGGTAGTCCCTTGTTTCTGTTTGTTTTTCAAAATCTCAGTGTGTAACCTATTTTTCTTTCTCCAGTTGTTATATTAATGTGGAGGGAGGTTGCCTTTGCTATTTAAGCATATACATATGAAAGCATTTTTGTGAGGCATAGCAGTTAGATGTAAGTGACAAGCAGTGTCTAGTTTGTACTAGTTTGTATTCATTCAACATATTATTAAATGCCTGCCCCGTGTCAGGCAGTATTCTGAACACTGGGATGCATGAGATCTCTCTCCCTCTCACACACACACACACACACACACACACACACACACACACACACACACAAGCTCTGCTGTCATGGAGTCCTCTATAAAGTAGGGGGAGACAGGTGCAAAGAAATAAACAAGTAAAATACATGCAGTGTGTTCCGTGATGGTACAATGCTATGGAGAATACAGCTGGGGAGGGGCTCTGTAGCTGAGTGGGGGGGTGGTGGTGTGAAAGGTAGGAAGTCTGGGATTTGTTGTCTCAAGTAGGATGGTCAGGGCAAGCCTCACTGACAAGGGGACATTTGCATAGAAACTTGAGACACGAGGGAACTAACCTGGTGCATGCTGAGGGTAAGAGTGTTGCAGGCAAAAGGAAGAGCTGAGGCAAAGGCCCCAAGGAGGCAGGAGAGTGCTTGCTGCATGTAGGGTTCATGCACAGTCCTAACAGTTAAATATTGAAATAATTTTTTATACCCAAATCTCTACCTATTAGAAGGCATCCTTAAATTATTTTTTTAATCATTATCCCAAATATTTAAAATATAATTAAGACATAAAGATTCTGGATTCTTGCTCACTGCCAGATTCTTGGTGCCTTAGAGCAGCAAAAGCTCAGAGCTCAGAGCCTCATATAATTTGAGGTTATAATATGTTGTCTACATTTGTTTAGTACTTCAGTGTTTTCAGCAGACATAATTTTATTTGCTCTTCAAAGCACACCTCTGATGAAAGAGTGATATTCTCGTCGTTTTATAGATAAGGAAACAGAAATGGGGACAAAGCATTTGCCAGAGTCCACTCCAATAGTAAGTGACCCAGGTAGGGTTAAAAGGAATCATGCCCCCTCCATAAGTAAATTCAGCAGCCTCTCCTGTTCTGGGCTCCTCAAGATGTTCAGCTTCCCTATCTGTCATAAGATTCACTTATCTGAACATTCATCTCCCTCTCTCTTCCTTCTTTTTGTTTGCCAAATAATCAGTTTTGTTTTAGAGTCTTAGAAGAAAAAGTAAAGCAGTCCCTTGAGTTGTTTTATCACAGATGTCATCACCCCAGCACCATCCAGTTAGGTCCACCAGACATAAACAGGGATCACTGTGGGCCATGCAAGTTCACCTTCTCATATCACACAGGAAGTAGATGGGATTCCCCAGAAGGGAGCCTCTCTTCCATGCTTCTGTGGCAAGCATATTTGCCAAAGAATTTTCCAGTGCTCATCCGAGGTGGGTTCTTGTGTTGTGTGTACACGTGTACACAACCACTGGCAAGTTAGGGGTGACTGAAAGTAAGGCATGTCCTGCATTTTGTTACCATCATTGACTAGAGACATACTGAAATACAGCAGGTCCAGATCAGAAGAATTCCTCTCCTTACTTGGTTAAAGTTCCCAGAACAAAGGTACAGCGTTGGGTAGTGGGAACAGAGAGTACAGAACATAGAGGGAAATAGCGTACTTAGTAGTTTCACGTTTCTCGTTCATTTGTTGAAATAACTTGCAATACTTTGTGAAACTGCACCTCATCCATCCATTTCTCAAGCACGGTAATATCAGTAGAGTCTCTTGGCCAATCTGAGCATGAAAGTAGAATTGCGTATGATTCTGTGTCAGCGGAATCAGTGTACGAGGGGACATATTTCCTTTCACTGTGGAGAGGCTTTGTGCTTGGGGTGCATATAAATCCATTTTGTTTCAGCGCTCTGGAACTCAGTGAAAATGCCTAAGCAAGCTTCTTGGTGGAGGATTGCATTGGAATATGTTCTCATGCTATAAAATTTAATTGATTCCTTAAATATATTTACTATCTTTCAGTTCACATTTTTTTTTTAAATGTGAAGAAATAACCAGATGACAAGAGTGAAAAAAATGTGATACGTGTTCTCATGAGCCTTGTGAGTCTCATGGTGAACAATCTTGTTCCTCTGGCGTTCCCGACATGGGTTTCCAGGCAGTGCTGAGAAAAGGGGGGCCTTCAGAGATATGCAGGACTGGTTTGAGTTTCTGGTCTGCGTTGGGAAAGTTGCTTGTCTTTGGTTAGTCTAGGTTTCTTCCTCTATAAGATGGGAATCATACTACCTGCCTAACCATGTTGTTATGTTTAAATCAGTCATAAAGTGCCCAATCCATTTCCTCTCCAAGGTAGACTAAGGCGGGAGGGGAGCTATATTTAAACACAAGTTAGAAAGAAGCACACCATAC
The DNA here is from genome assembly GCF_026419965.1 of Kogia breviceps. NCBI lineage: Eukaryota > Metazoa > Chordata > Mammalia > Artiodactyla > Physeteridae > Kogia > Kogia breviceps. The sequence goes on along the minus strand of NC_081314.1, from coordinate 91,927,573 downwards.
AGCAAAGAAACTATAACATAAAATATGATGACATAACTGAAAAACCAAATGTCTATCAAAACAATAAAAGTCAATGGACAAAATTCATCTGTTAAAGGAATAAGACAGTAGGATTGAATTGCAAAGTATTATGTAAAACTTAACTGTATGTTGTTTTTAAAAGACAAAATGAATTTAAAAAGTGATTTAGTAAAGTTGAAAATAAAAAGATGGGAAATATCTTACTAGGCATATGTAAACAATCAGAAAGCAGGGAGCACAACCTTAATGCCAGACAATGCTGAAATTACAGCATTCAGTGGGAAAAGGAGGGCAATCTGCAGTGATAAAGAGGGCAAGCCACTTAACGATCTAATTACTACAGTTATTTTTGCACCAAAGGATATAGCGTTAATACTCGTAAAACCTATATGAAGTACAAAGAGAAATGGAGAGTGCTTCAATAAGAGATTTTCCTTTCTCTTGGCTCATGACAGAGACAGTGAGGGACAATAAATAAGGCTAGGAAGAGTATTAAATCATACAAATAATGAGTTTGGTAATATATATAAACAGAAATTACCCTTTTAAAAAAATGACCTTGGGGCCTTCATAAATTGGATCCCAACAAAATAGTTAGTAAATTAAAAAATTAAAAGCTGGGCTTCCCTGGTGGAGCAGTGGTTGAGAGTCCGCCTACCGATGCAAGGGACACGGGTTCATGCCCCAGTCTGGGAAGATCCCACATGCTGCGGAGCGGCTAGGCTTGTGAGCCATGGCCGCTGAGCCTGTGCGTCCAGAGCCTGTGCTCCGCAATGGGAGAGGCCACAACAGTGAGAGGCCCGCGTACCACAAAAAAAAAAAAAAAAAAAAAAATTAAAAGCTATACTGCAATAAATAATCTGTTATCTAACTCAGATAGAATTTAAAACCTTGAAAATAGGGAAGCCAAAATTCTGCTCCCTGGAAATGTAAGAACTCTCTCTTAAATAATTCCTGGGCTAAAGTGAAAATGAAAACAAAAATTATGGCATATCAGATGTGATGTATGTGCATGTCATACAATGCCACAACAAGGCCAGTTGCATTGCATGTGTGTACGTGTGTGTGTGTGTGTATGTGCTCACTTGTGCACGTACCACATAAGTAGGTGCTTCCCTTGTTTGATCTCTTCAGAGAAGACTTAGGGATGACTCAGAAACTTCTGAAATACAAAGATTTAATATGAAGAGGATGCTGATTCATTCCTCCTTTATCTAAAGAATCAGAATAGTGCCTTAAATAAACTGTCATTATTGTCATCTAAGGAGGAAAGTGTGTAAACTTGCTAACAAGTGGTTGTTTTCAAAGTTAAGCTCACTTACTTGGAGGAAACTGAAACCTAGAAGTGATCTAATGTATCTATCTCAGCTCATCACACTGGGGCGTCACAGCTGCTCCTTGAGCACAGGGTGGGCTGGGGGGGCAGCTTACTTCCCTCTTTGTCGTGCTCTCCTCTTCAGGTCAGTTTGTTCAGAGGAACTTGTCTACCCAACCAAGGGCCACAGGGCTCAAAGAATAAAATGCCCTTAAAATAGCAAGCCCAAGGAATGAGTTCTGAGTAACAAAATCTTAGTCTGAAACATATTCTTCAATTGAGTCACTTTTCTGACTTACGTTTGTTTTTCATAGACTCCCCTATCAACTCTCGGCATAGCACTGAAATTCCATAACTATTCAATAACCAAGAAGAATATGAAAGGCTGTGACCATGGATGGTGGGAAATTAATGAGCACATGTAAGTGGTTTTCATATGTGAAGAATCTAATGAAAAGCCTCACCCGGGAGTTCAAAGCCTTGGATTCCTTTCCCCCAGAGGGTCTGCACTTTACTAATTACAGACAGGGGAACGGAGGACTACAGAAGTTAAATAACTTGCTCAAGGTCACTAAGCTCATAAGAGATTAATTAACCTAGGATTCAAGTCTTTATGGCTCCCAAGTCCTTGTTTCTATCACTGCTCTGTGCTGCTGGGCTATGGATGTACACGCTCCGTACTTTACAAAAATAATTGGCAGAAAAACCATTGCAGCCATGGAGGAAAATAGTAAATAGAAGTCCTGATGATTACAAAAGCTAGAAACCATTAGCCAATTCTGTGCAGTAGGAGAAAGAAGCTGAGAGAAATTTAGGTGCCTGGGCTTCCCGAACTGATATAGAAGGTCCTTACTCTCTCCCTTAATTCATCCTTTAGTTGTTGTTATTGTTTACTTGCTTCTAAAGTTATAATAGGTCTTGTAGTAAAAAAAAAAAAAAAAAATACAGGATGCCCTGTCTTTGCCGAATAGCTTCTCAGTTTACTTTAAGGAAACTTGTGAAGTTAACCTGAGGGACTTGTCTGCTAATTCTTTGCTCACAGCTATTCCTTGAATGAAAGCTTCCCTTTCTAAATGATTTTCCTGAAAAACCTTCTTTGATTTCCTTTAGACTCTTAGATGACTTGCTAAATAGTCATTGATCCTAGAATCAATGACTTGGAATAGAATCTCCCTGATTTAATGGCTTTCTTGGATCCATTATTAACATGTGGCCTGCACTCCTTTTGGGAGTATTTTTGAATCACGGGTCTATTAAGGAGGAGGCAAAAGACCTAGGTTCAAATTGCAGCCTTGTTGTTTAGTAGCTACATTAACTAGGACAAATTATTTAATCCCTTTGTCAGTCTGTAAAATGAGGTAATGAGGTGGGGTTTTCTGGTAAGCATTCAATGAAATGATGCTTACCACACACCAGAACATCTTAGCTATGATTAATATGATTAATAGGATTGCTAAGGAAATGACATTGGATGCATAAATACTATGGAATGTGCCCCAAGGCTTTAAAGATACTGCATTTTGGTCTTTAATTAGAGGTCTAGAAAACAAATCTTTACAAATCTATTGTAAGCTTGTATGCTTAAAATAAAGCAGTGCTTTGAAAATGAGATGCTTTTCCCCCCCTAAGTAACAAGCCCTGCCATCCATGATGTATTGCTGCCAAAATATGAAGAGTTTCCTCCTGCAAATACCAGGAAAGCTCTCTGCCCTAAATACTTTCCCTGAAGGACCAGCTCTTCATTTTGTCTTGTGGGTTGGCTGAAATACTATCAGATTCTTCTGATACTAGTTGTACCCATGGGATTTAAAATGCCAGCCCTTCCCGTTATCAGTCCTTTTCATTAGAAAGGCTCTAATTGAACTAATTCCTGGCACCTTGCTGCTAAGGTCAGCCTAAAGGCTTTGGGTCTGTCATGGAGAAGGAAGAAAAAGTAATGCTGACACCAGGAAGCTTAGTGATCCTGAATTCAGAGAACATAGGGGTGGGGTATGAGTGTTCAGGGCAACTAGAATGCAGTATACAAACCTGAAGAAACGGACAGCCTTCCTAAGCTTTTGTCCAGGAAAGTTCTGGAGGGCAATGCTGTTGGTGCATTAGAAAGTGCTAGGGTTTAGTATCCAGTGAACTGTGTCATAATGCTGCCTCTTCTTACTTGCTATTTGAACTTTAACAAATTACTTCACCTCTTTATGTCTCAGTTTTCTTACCTGTCACGGGTCTGCCCATGTAAACTAACACTTGCTGGGTTTCTCCAATCTCTTGCTTTATTTTACTTTCATTTCATAAACCACCACTACTCCCCATTACATATTGTCCCCCTGTAAACTCCAGCCCAAGCATGGTTTCATGCTTGACCCCTTTCCTCTTAACTCCTCTTTAATGTCGAAGTGAGGCTAATCTTTGCAAGAAAACTCTAGTGAATATTAATGGAGAATTCCAATAAAAACTATGAGATACAGATAACAATCATCATGATTTTAGAATGCAGGCTTCTGATCCCAAGATGACCAACTAGAGTAGACTCTGGCCTCAAGAGCTTGACTAGGTTTTCAGGCACCTCTCAGATGCTGGCTTCTGCTTAGCCAGGTGGCCACCTGCAGCTGCTGTCTCTTCCTCGTATCCCAGGAGCTGGTCTATCCGCGGATCAGCTCCTGAACTTCAGTCAATCGCAAAACATTCGTCCTGAAATATATATGAATGCTTTGAACTGTAAAATGATAGGTTACCCCTGTGCTCTTCACACTGAATGCCAACATCTGATCCATGAAATATGTGGTCCCCAAATGCTTTGGGGACCTGGAGTGATGGGCATTCACAGATTCCAGTGGAGGATGTCCCCCTTCAAGCCTAGTGTCTACTGTTTCCCTTTGAGAAGCAATAGACACCTGGGAAAATCTTGCTTCCACAAGGCAGAAGCCTAACTCACCATGGGCCCCAGTGTAATTATACTTCATGTTCCACTAACGGCAGTGCTCATGTAAAGATTACTAATAGGAGGGACATTTTCTCCTAGGTGATGAAAAGAAAAACCAAGGTAGGGGAATATTGCAGATAGACATCACTATTTTGAAATTTTGCCAAGGACAAGCCCTGAAATGCATATCAGAGTTCAGTTTAGATTGAAACATTGTTGTTTTTTGCCTTAAGTGTTGCTGGAATTCTCTTCATGTTTTCAGCCTGAGTTCATAGATTCCACTCTGCCCTGTAGAGAGGTTTGTGGCCAGAGTAGGCAATTCCTTTTTTGTTAGACAGTTATTCATGTTCAAAGAAGAGAGAGGCCTAGGAGAATTAAACCCGTATTTCTTCTAATTATAAGTATTGGTGAGGAAAGCAACAGGTAACAGATAGTTGGTAGTACTGCTATTGTTTTATTTAGCAGAGGAGAAAATCAAGGGGACAGAAGTGACTCAATGACAATCACTTAGCATAGGATGGATAACTGCCATCAGCTCTACCATAAGCATCTCCGTTTATGAAGCTCAAATGACCAAAGTATCAGTGAATTTGCTGTTGACAGAAGACAGGAATGCAGTTGACAGGCCCTCATGCTGTGTGTCCCCCTACCCTTACTCCTCAGGTACTGCGGCTCCTACATGGATCACCAGACGATTTTCCGAGTGCCCAACTCCTTGGTTCACGTTCAGCTTCAGTGCAGTTCAAGGCTTTCGGACAAGCCACTTTTGGTGGAATATGGCAGTTACAACATCAGTCAACGTAAGCTGGTGATCAGCCCCTTAGAAAACAGTAAAGAAGGGTTAAACAGAGGCTAACACTTTATGACTCTAAACGTTGAGAATTTAAGGAATGAAAACTGCTTCTTTATTGCTGCTATTGACTAGTATACTTTTATAATAATATTTAAATAACTATATAGTAGGAACAAAATATATGATAAATATTACATACAATTATGTATTTATTATGCTGAAGTTTAAATTATAGAAGAAATAATATCTTTGTTACAATTGAAAAATAGTTTCTTACATTATTCCTGAAATATAGGACAATTTCTTGATTCATTGTTCTTTCTAGCCATAATTTTTTGTAAATATGAGGTTTACGCCAACATTTGATGGATCAGAGGGCAGCAGTTGCAACTCACTGTGCCTTCTGATGTGTAGAAGGACTGGTCTTTCAAGGAGAGTCCAAATATCAGCCTGCAGAGTGTTGAACTTCACACTGAGGACTGCTGGAATAGTGGCCAGAAAGCAGTCAGCAGAAAAGGCAATGTCTGAGGGAAGTCATTAGTGCTAGAGAGAGTAGATACTAACTCAGGAAATTCTCAACCCGTTTTTTTTTTTTGTCTTAAACAGTAGTCTCTGAGGTTTAATAATCTAATTGTGTTTTTTTGTAGTAGAAATTAAAATATATGACAATTCAAATAGGAGACTTTCGTCTGTATTCCACCTACAGTCATTTCTCCTGCCCCTGGGATGCCACCCTGTGCTTGAAGAAACAGTGATTGGGTCTCTCAACCCATTTTAAGAGGGGGAAAGTAAGAGTTGACCACTTAGGAATCCATGAGGTTAAGTATTGAGAGAAAGCTCAGTTAGACCCTTCCTTCTTTGCCAATGCTAATATACCTGCTTCTGGATTCAGAATTATTACACTTCTGAATATCAGAATATGATAAATCCCATCAATGATACAGGTAACTAGTAAGCTATCTTATTTTTAACTCTTATTTCAAACCGTGAATACTTCCTAGGAGCTCATGCTCTCCATCGTGTGCCATTGAGTTAGTGGTTGACCGGACCATGCACCCTCCCCATTCTTTCGCACGAAGCACAGGCTAGGTAGCTTATAATGAACAGAAATTGAACAGTCCTAGAGTCTGGAAGTCCAAGATCAGGGTGCCGGCATGGTCGAGTGAGGGCTGTCTTCCGGTCTCAGACTTCTCGTTGTGCCCTCACATGGCAGAGGGGGTGAGAGCGCTCTGTGAGGCCTCTTTTTTTTTTTTTTTTTTTTTTAATTTTTTATTTTTGCAGTATGCGGGCCTCTCACTGTTGTGGCGCGACCTCTTTTATAAAGGCAGGCACTCATCCCATCCATGAGGGCTCTGCCTCCGTCACTTATCACCTCCTGAAGGCCCCACTTTCCTCTACCATCACCCTGGGCATTAGGATTTCAACATATGAATCTGGGGGCTGGGGAACACAAATATTCAGACCATGGCAGAGAGAAAGGATTTATTAGTACTATCATGTTTAGTATAAGCCCAGGATTAAAGATTCCATTCCAGGGAATGGATCTTTGATGAGTAGCCTGGTTCAAGTACCCTAGGAGTCCTGAGTTTTGAAACCAGTCATTAATCTCTCTAGGTCCAACTTCTAAGATCAGGGGTTACTAATACATTTTGCCATAGAGATCCCTTGAAAATGTAATTAAAGGAACAGACCCTCAGAATAATGCATCTGGTCATAGGGGATTCAGAAACACCATAAGGCCATTTAAATTCCCCGGGGATTCTAAAGACTGCACACTGAGCATACTGGACTCAAAGGCATCTTCCAGCTTTCTCTTCCTTCAAGTCTGTGATAAAGCCAGGTTGCTGAGTCGAGGATGGAGGTGTAGGAAGTTGTACATGTAACCTGGCTGCAATGTTGACTCAGAGCTTCTGGTGGATTAGTTTGATTTCTTTGTTCTTAAATACTCCTTTTTGGCCTTTCAATTACCAGCTATAGCTTCGCTCTGATGGAGAAATTGTATAATTACTACCGCTATGTGGCCACTCAGCCACTTAACAATTCACATTTCTTTGTTAATGTAGTCTGGTGACTTTTAGGGACCCACACAGATTTCCTGTGTCTTATTGTCTCTAGCCTGTCCTGTTGGATCTTTTAGATGCTCCTCCGGTTTATGTGTCCCTCAGACCCAGCGCTGTGATGGAGTAAATGACTGCTTTGATGAAAGTGATGAACTCTTCTGTGGTGGGTATTTAAGCTTTTACTATGACTTTCTTAGGAATAAATAGCTTGTCAGGATCACTGTTGCTGCTGATGCATATCCTGGGTCTTTGTAGCTGTCATCTATTGCCACATAATAAACTATGCCCCAAACTCAGTGGCTTACAACAATCATTTGTTCTGGATCATTCATCTGTGTGTTGTCTCAGGTATGACCAATCGAGGCTGGGCTCAGCTGGGTGGCACTGCTTTAAGCTGTGGAGCCTCCTGAGCTTGGTTCCTCTCAGGTTGGGGTTGATTCAACTCCTCATGGTTCTTTTCCTTGTTGAGCTAGTGGCCTGGCCCTGGCAGTGGTAGAAGCAAAGGAGGGGTGACCAAAAATATAAGGTTCCTCTTAAGTCCTGGGCTTGGAGCTGGCACACCATCACTTGTGTCATATTCCATCAAATAGCTGAGGCCATAGTCAAGGGGCACGGGAGTTTATTCTGCACACTTTGGGGCCATGGCAAGGGTGCGGATGCATAATACTATCATAGAGAATGAGGATCTATGGTTAGTAAATCAATCAGCCACAATCTTAAACATAATCCTATTTTATTTTATTTTTTTGTGGTACGCGGGCCTCTCACTGCTGTGGCCTCTCCCGTTGTGGAGCACAGGCTCCGGACGCGCAGGCTCAGAGGCCATGGCTCATGGGCCCAGCCGCCCCGCGGCATGTGGGATCTTCCCGGACCGGGGCACGAACCCGCGTCCCCTGCATCGGCAGGCGGACTCTCAACCATTGCGCCACCAGGGAAGCCCATAATCCTATTTTAAAGCGTGGATCTTTCCTCTAGAAAGAAGTTCAGAATCTGCAGAGAAGTAAACACTTTCAGCATGCTCATTTATGGAGCACAGGTGTTGAGAATAAAAGAATTGATTTTTTTTTTTTTTTTTTTACCTGTATAGTTTGCATCAACATCACATTGGTAATAACTAAGTGGTGGGGTATTGGATATTCTTATTTCGGGCAGAGAGTCTCTGTATTGGTTTTTCATTACTATTTGCACATAATTCCAGAATCTATCTCCAGTTTCAGGGAGCAATATGGGGAGAATAGTTCACTGGACCATATGACACCACTGGCAACACTTTCTCCTAAAGATCCAGAGTTTAATTCCAATACAACTGCAGTGATGAAGCTATTTAATCTTTTTCATATTTTGGAGAAATATTAAAGTTAATATAACTAACTGAAAATTTATGTTCATAAAAAAATAACCTGTAACTCTACACCTTTTGTTTTTTATTGACAAAACAAAATAAAACCCTCTTAACTTAGGCTTCATTAACAATTTAAATCTATAGGGTCTTCTATTTCTTAAGAAAATAAATACCATTATATAGTGATTGAGGTTGCTTTTGTTTTTTATGTTATTTTTATTCCCTACTATTATGCTCCAAATGAAAGTGATTATTGTTACTTCGTAACAAAGACTGTTTTTTAGTAATTATCATTTCTCATCATGCCATGTTGGGAGCTATTCTCTAGGAGTTGACTAGGTACTAGATACTGTCATAGTAAATAAGTGAACTATTTCAGGGCAACAACGTCCTCTCCCCCTGCTCCTCACAAGACATACCTCTGAAAAAACAGGAGCAGGGCTTCCCTGGTGTCGCAGAGGTTGAGAGTCCACCTGCTGATGCAGGGGACACGAGTTCGTGCCCCGGTTTGGGAAGATCCCACATGCCGCGGAGCAGCTGGGCCCGTCAGCCATGGCCACTGAGCCTGTGCGTCCGGAGCCTGTGCTCCTCAACGGGAGAGGCCACGACAGTGAGAGGCCCACGTACCACAAAAAACAAAACAAAACCAGGAGCAGATAACAAAAATGATAACTTTAAAAAAACCCAGAAATGTCTAAGGAATTATACCTTCTAAGAGTGCTTGCTACTATAGTGTGTCTGTCACTGGTCTAAAGGCAATTACTGAAAATATTCCAAAGAAGAAAAATTATAACAGATTTACACTGGCATTTCCTAGTTCAGGGAATGAATGTCTCAGGGTAAAATAATTTTAAAGAGAGTTTTCCTTACCAATAGACTACAAGTCTGTTGTTCTTTAAGATCTCACATTTGTTAATCTAGTCAACAAACTTTTAGTGAGCACCTACTATTTGATCAGGCACCTGAAGAACAGAGATGAGTAAAACAAATTCCCCAATCTCAGGACACTCCACTTTGTTTAGGAAGGTAGACAAGTCCAATTTAGATAACAGTTTATGATTTTTATTTTCCTGAAAATCTTATGATGCATTTAATTGTAATTAAAGAAACAAACCACCAGAGTTTAATGTATTTGTCCACAAGCAAAAGTCATATCTGATAAACTCAAAGTGCTAAGAATTACACCAAAATTTAAACATCTGCTTTTCCTCATGGAGGTGTCAGTTTTGAGAAAATACATGTTTTGTTTTGTTTACGTCATCTTAACCATTTGCATGTTTTGAGGGGCACTGCTGGTCATCAGGGAGTCCCACTGATGTCTCAGGCTCACGAGTTTTCTGCCTGCTCTCCTTCCAGTGACTTTTAGACCTGCCTGCAACTCCAGCTCCTTCAGGCAGCACGGCCCTCTGGTCTGCGACGGCTTCAGGGACTGTGAGGACGGCCAGGATGAGCAGAATTGCACTCAAAGTGAGGAGGAGCCCTCTGCACTTTGCTGTTATAATCAGACTCTTCTAAGCACAAATCAAAATATCTCTCTTGGGTTAGGGCAATCGACTTGTCCCAGTTTCCCCACAGAAAATCCCAGGTCCCGGAAATCCTCCTGGGCCCAGACAAAGCGGAAGAGTTGGTCACTCTAACTGGGGTGGAGTGTGTGTGTGTGTGTGTGTGTGTGTGTGTGTGTGTGAATTCTGGAAGATTTTCCTTGCTGACTTGCTTTTAATGCTGTTCACGACTCAAGGAAACTGAGAATCGGATGTAGAGGGATTTGCCAGATACTGTGATAGGGTATGGTCTTTTCTAGCCCCTACAAAAACACACACTGCCAGAGTTGTGAACAAATGTGCAGTAATTCACAAAATCTGTCCATTCCCCACTGCCCCCAATGGTATAAAAGGACTGGGTATGGTGTTGATTTTTGCTCAAAAATTTTCTTGGAGAACAAGGCAAAGTAATGGCAAAGAAGCCATGGCTTAAGCCACTGATATGGCCAACTGCTTGGCATCTCCCCTACAGTGGAAGAAAGGAGAGACTATTGGGTTGATTCTCAATCAGTGCACCTGCCTGCATTCCTTTCAGTGACTCTGCTGAGATGCAGCGACGGGACAGTGTGGGGTTGCTTCATTTCCCTCTGCCATGTTTCCCAGAGCAGCAAATACTGATCCTGGGGCTAAGCCATCCTTTGTGGACGGAATTCAATGTCATTCACTCAAATCTGTCTCGGAGTAGGAAAAATTCTTTCTTCTTTGCTCATTTTTAGGTATTCCGTGCAACAACAGAACTTTTAAGTGTGGCAATGATATTTGCATTAGGAAACAAAATGCAAAATGTGATGGCACTTTGGACTGTCCAGATGGAAGTGATGAGGAAGGCTGCAGTGAGTAGAAACATGTTCCTTCTGATCCTTTGTATTAGTTCCTCAGTTGATCTGTTTTTCATTTTTATTCCCTTCTTGGTGTAATGCCCCAGGCAGAAGTTGCCACAGGCCAGGGAAGAATAGTAAACATTGGTGAACTGAACCTGAAATGGTTTCTCAGAATTAAAATTCTAGAGTGAATTCTGTCTTCTTTTTTGATAATAAGCATTCATGCACTAGATGTTTATACTGAGAACTTTCACTTTCTAATAACTCTAATCAAGGGATAAGCTCTTAAATAAAAAACCTATGAGAAAGGAAATAGGTACTGGAATGCCATGCCATGGATAACTTTGTTAATTATGCCTTATGTTGTGATCAATGTCAAGTGCTGGTTTGTTCCTTAGCTATGACCTGAGGACCTGAGAACAGTAATCCACCGTATGTTATTATTAGTTGTGTGGCTTCTAATTGGCCATGTGCCAACCTGTTAATTATGTATCCTTATCAATACTATTTACACTGGAAAATAATTGCTCTGCTAACTAGTTTTTCTTAACTAGGTGTTTTTTTAAAAATTAATTAATTAATTAATTTACTTTTGACTGCATTGGGTCTTCATTGCTGTGCGCATGCTTCCTCTGGTTGCGGCGAATGGGGGCTACTCTTCGTTGCGGAGTGCAGGCTTCTCATTGCGGTGGCTTCTCTTGTTGCAGAGCATGGGCTCTAGGCGCGTGGGCTTCAGTAGTTGCAGCGCGCAGGCTCAGTAGTTGTGGCGCACAGGCTCAGTAGTTGTGGTGCATGGGCTTAGTTGCTCCACTGCATGTGGGATCTTCCCGGACCAGGGCTCGAACCCATGTTCCCTGCATTGGCAGGCGGATTCTTAATCACTGTGCCACCAGGGAAGTCCAGCTAGGTTTTCATTTGTTTGGGACTTACAAATTCTCTCCCAAATCAGCACAAGTTCAAGGACACTCTCAATTCTGTTGCATTTGGAACTAATCTTTTTTCTCTACCTAACAACCTGAACTCCACGGCTCCTGTTCTTATCAGTACAGCTGTTACTAATAGGTCCCCTCCTCCCCTCATGTGTGTTATTGTACAGAGACTCTGTGTCAAGGCCTATTTTCAGGAGGGATGTAGTGATTTGGTGGTGCTGGTTTCAGACAGACCCCCATCTCGCCTCTCTAGATAAGCAGTGGATTTCAAATTGCTTATCTGGTTAGTCAGTTCCCAACCCAGCTCAAAACTTGACTGGATTTCCAGTTTTTCTTCCAAGTCTGCCTTTAATTCATGTGACCCTTCCTCTCCTGCAGCAGGAGGCTGCAGCAGGAGTCTCTCCAGCCTCCACCGCATCATCGGGGGCACCGACACCCAGGAAGGGGGTTGGCCATGGCAAGTCAGCCTCCACTTTGTTGGATCTGCCTACTGTGGAGCCTCAGTCATCTCCAGGGAGTGGCTTCTCTCGGCCGCCCACTGTTTCCATGGAAACAGGTAGGGCATCTCAATTCTTACTCTGAAGTGACCACAGACCACAGACCATACACCTGCCCCCATGTTGTGGGAAGAAGCTCCCTGTTGGACACATTCAATCAATTGGTGGTTTTTTATTTTGTTTTGTTTTTGTGACATCCATTGTATGCCGAACATTCTTTTCAGGTATTAGTGATATAAAGAGAAGAACACAAAGGAATATCAAGAATGAACAGGCTTTTACCAGACTGAGAAAATAGGTTAGGGCTTTCAAGTCAGAAGGAATTCTGTGGGAACATGTGAAGACGATGGAGTATTGGAATGTGTGGAGAATGGGTATTAAGGGATTACTGGGGTACAGGAATCCCTATTTAGAGTGTGAGGGTAGCGATTCTGCATCCAATTTCCAGGGTAGAGGTGGGGAGGATTCCCACAGTCCCAAGCAATTCTCTGACATTAGCTGGGTGTCCTATAATTCAACTCAATTCTGACTTTGTCTACCCAGATAGACAGACCAAACAGTTTAGGGGCTCAGTCCTACAAAACTACCCCTCTCCCCCTAATTCAGATGCCAATCCAAAGCCTAGGTTGTCACCGGAGCTTCTGACTGACTGGTTATAGAGTGGAGGTTCTAATGACCCCTTCCTTGGATTTTACTAATTTGCTAGAGCAGCTCACAGAACTCAGAGAAACATTTTACTTGCTGGCTTACTAGTGTATTATAATAAGATATAACTGAGGAATAGTCTGATGAAAGGCATGCATAGGGTGAGGTATGAGAAAGGGTACAGAATTTTCCATGCCTTCCTGGTGTGCATCACTCTCTCCGAATCTCCATGCGTTCACCAACCTGGAAGCTCTCCAAACCCCGTCCTTTTGGAATTTTATGGAAGCTTCCTTACAGAGCCATGATTAATTAAATCATTGGTCATTGGCCATGGATTCAACCTCTAGCCCCTCATTCCTCCCTGGAGGTCGGGAGTGTAACTGAAAGTTCTAACCCTCCAATCACATAGTTGTTTCTCCTGGTGACCAGCCTCCAGCCTTAGCTGCAGTCCCAAAGTAACGCCATTAACATAACAAAAGACACATTTGCCCCTCTCATCACTTAGGAAATTCCAAGGGTTTTAGGAGCTCTGTGCCAGAAATGGAAGGAAAACCAAGTACATATCACAATATCATGGGGGGGATCATGAAAAAGTCCATTAGGGTTGTCCAAAGGGCTCTGTCTGCCTTTACCGATGGGGTTATTATGGGGCAGACCCTCTCCCAGCTAAGGGTGAAAGGAAAGCTCAGAAAACAACTTCACTAAAAAGGAACCTTATTTGGAATCTGTTGGATCTTAGGTACAAAAATATGCCATTCATTTCTCATTCAGAATTTCTTTAAGTGGAGTATTTCAATGAATTTATACAATTAGAGTATTTGTTTCTCCTGGAAATTACAGGATTCATGTTAATGACTAAAACGGCTACACTTCTGTTCCACCATTGGTCTTTCATGCTAAGAAACTGCTCCAAGTAATACGTGACCCTCAATACTCCCCTGGATCCCCAGTGCTGCCCGTGAGATGTCAGCTAAGCAGATAAGGGGCCACACTCTTTGGGATCTGTCCTTATTTTTCTTCCAAAGCTTCCACATTCTCTTCACCCCACCAGAGCAAGGCTGCTGCACCCATGGAGACAGAAATCTCAGGTGGAGGTTTCAAGACCCTCGCTGACTTCATGCCAGGCTACTGGGGTCAGGATTAGAATTCTGGAAGGGCTCATAGAGAGTGGGGCCCTGTGAACAGTCAAGTTTGAACAGTTAGAGCAGTGATCTTTAAGGCTTCTGGTAGTTTTCAAGAAGGAGTTTCCTTACATTCCTGCTTGGAATACTTTGATTTCTAATCTATTTTGGTATTCATATCATTTGAATTTGGTAAAAGGATCCCCAGACCACTGTCTTACTGACCCTGTCTGTCTCCATCGAATACCACTGTCAGCATGAATAGGGAGAAGGTAACAAATGAATTCCAGTCACTAACCATCTTGACCTGTGTGTGATTCCTGAAATACTGGTGGCAAGAAAATTGCCAGCATGTCCTTAGAGTGTGGTTGAGGAAATTTTCTGGAACTTAGCTATTATTTACCAGCCCTGCTGTACCTTACTTCACCTTTGGTTTTACTAAGGAGACAAGGGAGGCTCAGAGAAGCTGTGCTTCTTGTCATGCCCATGGACTGACTGAAAGTCAGACCCCCCTTCCTGCAGCCCTCCTCCCTCCGTGGAGTGCTCTTTTCCAAACCATGTCTGGTTCTTCAGGCCTCTGACTCCGTGCTTCATTCTTTTCGTACCAGACTCTCCGACCCCACACCATGGACGGCTCACCTTGGCATGTACGTGCAGGGGAATGCCAAGTTCGTCTCCCCAGTGAGAAGAATTGTGGTCCACGAGTACTATAACAGCCAGACCTTTGACTATGATATTGCCTTGCTACAGCTCAGCGTCGCCTGGCCTGAGACCCTGAAACAGCTCATTCAGCCAATATGCATTCCTCCTGCTGGCCAGAAAGTGCGCAGTGGAGAGAAGTGCTGGGTGACCGGCTGGGGGCGAAGGCACGAAGCAGGTGTGTGTGTCGGTGAACGTCATGCCCTGCCCTCCAGATCCTAGTAACTTGTGTTGATGTCGTGCTTTAGGGTTCATGGAGAGGGTTTTTGCATATGATCTCATTGAGCCTTCTAAAAACTCTGAGAGGTGGAATGGAGGAGAGTATTATAATTCTTGTTTTATGATGCTTTCCCCTTGTCCCCAAAAGAAGCAGGACCCACTTCTTAAGGGAAGGTTTCTGAGCAAGGCAGGACTGGATAGATAGTATGGGCCTTTTTCAAATGCAGAGGGGTTTGCTAGTTGCCTTTCATCCAAAAAAATTGACTAATTGTCATAAAGAAGAGAAGGATACTCTGTCACACACACACACCTTACTGTGTCAACTCACAGACAGTTTTCTGGAGGATAATGCGAGTATGTCCTTCACAAGGGCAACTAACTGGCTAAGTCAATGAGAGTGAGGGCTGAAATCCAGCCTGCCCTTAGCTTCCCAGACTGCAGATTCAGGCATAGGGGGTTAAATCAGCCTAGAATTGATCCACCCAGAGGGGATGCCTTTTTACAATTCTTCCACCCAGAGGGGGCATCTTTTTTCATATGCACAAAGGTCAGACTTTATGGTAGGGAAGTCCCTAGATCTGTCCTGCCAAGGTTTTTTTTTTGTGTGTGTGTGGTACGCGGGCCTCTCACTGTTGTGGCTTTTCCCGTTGCGGAGCTCAGGCTCCGGACGCGCAGGCTCAGCGGCCATGGCTCACGGGCTCAGCCGCTCCGCGGCATGTGGGATCTTCCCGGACCGGGGCACGAACCCGTGTCCCCTGCATCGGCAGGTGGACTCTCAACCACTGCACCACCAGGGAAGCCTGGTAGAATCCAAAGTTTTAATCCAAAGGTTAGAGCTAATGCTTTCCCTTGATCTCCCAGTCATCTTGGATTCCCTTGCAGTCATTTCCAAGGGCTTAGGACAGATACATTTTCTGTTAAGTCTTGAACCTTATCTTGGCCTTGCTTTGACACTCTCTAAAGATTCACCATGGGTAGCTTCTCCAGTGCTAACTGCCTACATTTAGTTATTGAAATCATGAAATTCACCACCTGTTTGGCCCTGCTGAGGGAAGGCAGATCACTGCTCGAACACCTATAACCTATCAGGACTGTGCTCAGGACTTTAATTACATAATCATATATCACAAGAGGAAAGAATCTATTCAACCACCATATCATGGGACATTTTCTTTACAAACATGAGTGTGTGAGTTTATTTTTCTGAATCATCTTAGCCACAGAGGTTAGAAAAGGAAGTGAAATGGCTATATCCACAGTGTTATGTTTCTATGGTTCCTAGGATACTCCCATATGTCAGTTATCATGCTCCACTTAAGGGGCCTTCCTGACCACTGAGTATTGGTAATAACTGTTGCTGATTCACAGTCCTGAAGGCAGGAGGTACTTGGTGAAGGAGTATGGCACAGTAGCTCAGATGGTCGAGTCAGACCTTGGGTCTGAATCTTGCTCTGTTACTCGCTATTCTTGTGCCACCTGGTTAAGTCCTTTATCCTCTTAAGCCTCCATTTCTTCATCAGAAAAATGGTTATCATAGTAGAATTTACGTAAAAGAATTGTTATGAGGGTAAAAGGAGAAAATGAGTAAATTGTCTAATAAAGTAAATGTAATCATCACTGTGATTTCTACTTCTATGTGTTTTCCAGATAATAAAGGTTCCCCTGTTTTGCAGCAAGCAGAGGTAGAGCTCATTGACCAAACCCTCTGTGTTTCCACCTATGGGATCATCACTTCGAGGATGCTCTGTGCGGGCGTCATGTCAGGCAAGAGAGATGCTTGCAGGGTAAGTCATCTTACATTTCCCTTGCCTAACATGTTGTACTTTCCATAAATGCTTTCGTGTTTAATCTATACGACACTGGGCAATAACTCGGGCAGGGGCCTACCTTCATTCATATATTAATTATAATCCAATTGTCTGAGATCAGGAAAAGGTGATTAAATAGTAATTGGATCTGTAAAACTCATTTTATAGTCGCCATGTATTTTCCTCCAACAATTAGGGAATGAAGTCAGCATTTATCATTCTGCCATGATTTTCTTATAACCAAAAACTAAAAAACAAAGCAGAACGCACACACGCAGTGTTTTAGGATCACTACCTATTTCTTAGCAGTGGCCATGTACCTTCTAAAGAAACAGTGTTTTATTTACTTACTCCTTTAACGCATAGGCTGGGGGAAAGGAAAGAGGAGTGGGAGAGGTGACAGGGACACTCATTTTTATGCCTCTGGTTAGGCCTTCTGACAGTGGTGAAGTTGAAGGTCACCTTTGGGGGGACATTTCTATGAGCCTCAGATTCCAATGTATGCAGATGTCTATTTGATTGCCAAAAAGTGAAAAGATGATTTAGAGAATGAGGAGGGCAGGGGAGCTGTTCCTGCATCTTTACATAACCTTAAAAATAATCTTATTATAATACTGTAGTGACTTCTATCTTCTAAGCTCCTATTTTGTGGCAAGCACTGTACTAGGTCCTTTACATAAATTCATTCAAATTATTCTTTCATCCCCATTTTATAGAAGAGGAAACTGGGGCACAGAGAGCCTAAGTAAATTACCCAAGGTCACACAGCTAGTTGAGCTGGGATTTGAACGCTTACCTCTGTAATGCTAAAGCTACTATATTTTGGGTGCTTCCTGCAGCTAGTCGGTTATATAGTCCTGTTCCTCATAGCCACCAGGGTTTAGAGGTTAAATTAGACTTTGTAGAGTTGGTGTGGCAACAGTTAAAATAAAAAGATCCCAGTCTCCTACTAGTTAGAATTCACCTAATCAGGTTTAGAATTGTAGGGGTGGCATCCAGGGACACATTAGGAATGCTTTTTTTATCTTTGCCTCTGAGTAAGGTGTAGCTTCAGGTATCCTCCAAAATATGAAAATAAAAATCCAGATATTATACTTTAAATAATGAGCACTGTAGGAATTCTGTTTAAACATTGAATTATTTCAGCCTTTGCTTTTGGAGTTAAGATGTCAGAAAGGACTCTCAAGTGAGGGTGATTTCTCTGTGATAACTATCAGCCAGTGATCCTTGGGGTTTCGTAATTGGACCTGGCCAACTAAACAGGGTCTCCTTTTCTTTCTTCCTCAGGGCCATGAGCCAACACTAAAGTTGCATGGCCCAGAGGTAGAAGTCAACCTACCTTCCAAGATAACCATGCCTCAAAAGGTTATTGTGCGGATTAAATGACCCAAAACAGTGCTTAGCACATACCAGCACTAAATAAATGTTGGCTATTATTATTATTGTCATTCTTATTACTATTGAGGTTTGTTATTTTTTTGGACGTATGTGAGAATTGTTTCCTCTGCAAGAATCTTTTAATGTCACTCTTGGCCTAAAGAATCTAGTTTCTTATGTTGAATGTACCTTTTTGATTATAGGAAAAATAATTCTAAAATGACATTAGAAGTTTCACATTATTTCTTGTTACTTCCTCAGACTGCATAGTAGTTAGCCAAGCAAGAACCTGTCAGAGTAGAAGTTTGCTCACAATTCATTAGACACCTTAATGCAAAATTGATGATCACGGGACAAATGTGCTTTTTACTTATACTATCTTCTTGTGTAGGGAGATTCGGGTGGACCTTTGTCCTGTCGAAGAAAAAGTGATGGAAAATGGATTTTGACTGGCATTGTTAGCTGGGGACATGGATGTGGAAGACCAAACTTTCCTGGTGTTTATACAAGGGTGTCAAACTTTGTTCCCTGGATTCATAAATATGTCCCTTCTCTTTTGTAATTGTGCAAGTTTGATTTTTGACTGTGTTTTATGTGATAGATTCTTTAAAAAAGAATGCAGTAATTATCAGTAAAATGAGATAATTTTTTTTTCTGGAACTCTCAGACTGCATACATTTGGTATTGAAAGACAGAAAGACTAATATGTATTTTGTTCCCTGAAAAATTGCCTCAAGGATAGAACTGTATTCATTCTTAAGCATCAGAGGGCCATTGATTCAGGAATGGAAGAAAACTAAAGTAATGTCATGAACAAAACCTCTAAAATAGGACATAAAGTGGGTGAGATGCTCAGGAATCCATACCTTACTTTATGTTCCTATTCAAGGGCAGATATTTATAAGGATCCAGGCAAAACTGGTTTATTGAAATAAGTTCCATTAAAAAAAACCATGCCAGATCTTCAGTGTTCTAATGAAATAAAATGCATAAAAATGACTCCTTCACAAATGCAAATAAAGCTAAACTCAGTTATTGACAGAGGAAGTACCTATATATTGTTATTTTCCAATCCAATGTGTCTAACCATAACACAGGACTTTTCTTCAGCTATAACATGGTAATATTGTGTACAGAGAAACCATCAAACAACTAACAAAAATTATTTGTCAATTACTAATTAGTAATCTTCACTAAAACTATAGAATGAAGCATTGTGGTAGTTGGATTGAAAGCACTTACAGGGGATTTAAGAAAATTGTGGCAATGCTGGTCAGCAGTTGAAAGACAAAGGAATTTTTGGATGACTGTTTTGAAAGTGAAAAATTTCAGCATATTATCATGTGACTTCTGATCCCTTTATAAAACTCCAATGGCCAAAATTTTCTTTTATTATCAGAGCCATGTAATACCTAGCATAGTTGTAAACCTATAGTACATGCTCAATACATCATAGTTATTGATTTATTTTGTTTTGATTTAGAGTGTTTCACACATAATCTCAGAATAAACTTTGCATTAATAGAGGCTGTACTTAACAATATCACCAAGTAGGTAAAAACAGCAGAAAGGAGAAGGAGGATATTATTGTTTTCCTTGGGATAAAGTCAAAGAAAGTAATAGCAGTGCTATTTTTAAGTAGGGTCCAAAATAATGAAACTGGATTTCATAGCACCTCGGAAAATCTTAATGTGACAGCAAAAGAAGAGAGAGTAAAAGGTGTCATAACCCAGATCAGATAGTAAGACTGAAACCTGGGTATGATTTCCCTGAGATAGTGAATGTTTTCCATTTCACAAAACATATTTTGATTTGCTAAAAGACTGTTTCCTTCAGATAAAGGAAAAATGTTTTAATGATACACCTTTGAATATGTCCCTGAGGATTCATTAAACTGGCTGTGGCATAGTGCAATTCAGAGGGCCAAGTGTTCTCCTTAATCCACAGAGGGAGATTTAGCTACTGAACCCATGGCATAGAAGAACAAATTAGGCTGACAGTTCTTAAAACCTAGGTGTATTTTGCCTGGTATTGCTGTGACCTAGGTACACGATGAATTGTACTTTTTACTTTTGGTGATTTCTGAGGAGATTTGCTATTCAACAAAATACTTCACAACTTTGCATACATTTGCGATCTCAGTTAGGAGATGGAGGATGGAGAGCATGATCTATCAGGTTCATCAGAGGGAGTTTTCAAACCATGCATACATGCTACCATTCTTAGCACTTGCTGGTGCTAATGTGAGTGTACCATGCTCCTCATCAGTGCAGACATGGGGAAAAGGTTGAGAAACACCAGTTTAACTTACTTGGCTACTTCATGCCAAGATGCCTTTAGAACCTGAATGATGTAGGAATATTAACTTTATTTTTGCAAAGGTGTGAGTAGAGGCAAATTCCAAGACTGGTTTAGTTAACAGAGTGGAATGGTCTCCAAAAACAAAGACAGGAGCATTTTCATGTGCTAGACTATTGGGGAGAATTTGAAGGGACTCACCCTTCACAGTGCCTGGAAAACTTCAAAATGAAATCCCACAAGCCAACCAACTATTTCTCATTTGTTTTCTGCTTGAGTATCCTGAGTGGCTGATCCAATTGCTCTAATTGCTGATGTTCAGCATAGTACTGCTTGCCATCTGTCAACATATGGGTACAAAACGTGGTGTTTTGAAGAGGCATAGATCTATTTGAAGCTAATGAGATGCTTTGGTCACCTCACTTTAATGATGTGACTTTATTTTTTGTTTTATATGATAACCATTTAGGAAATTATTTGCTCTTTAAGGAGATGAAGAAAGAAGAGCAAGTAGTATGACAAGAAAAGCAAAATTGAAAATCTTATACTGGTCAGCAAGTTTTGGCAAGAAGTATGTTTGAATTTTTTAATGTTATTTACATTTGACCCCCTTGAATGAACTAAAGTACTTGAGTCAATAATAATTTTTAGATTATATTAAAAAGAACTATTTGTGCAAGAACAGTTTACTTTAAAAAAGCACATTTAAAGAACAATTTATGAAAGAAAAATATCCTTTAAAAACCTACCCCTATAGAAGTCAGTTTTGAAGAAAATGCAAAAAGAAATCTAGATAGAATTTGATTCCTCATTCACAAATCCTAAACTTCAACAAGAATTATTTAATCTAAACCTGGTTCTACCTCCAGGGAGAAACACTTCTTTCTAACTCATCTGAATCTTCAGTTTAGAGTCAGACTGGCAGGATAAAAAAAGTCCTCAAGTAGAAGTTGGTACATTCACCTACATTCTAGGTCAGCTCTCTGGAGATGAAGAAATTTGCAGTTATCAGAAATCAGGAACAGGTTGCAAGTAAGAATTTAAGTAGTTCAGGCAATATGGGGAGGTGTGAGCAAGTGTCAGCACTCCAGAGAATGTGACAAGACAGGAACACAAATCAATATCAAAAGAAAGTATATTGAATCAAAGGTTATTGCTGGGTGCAAAGAGTTTGGGGTAGGTGGGTATTAGTTTCAGAGATACTCATAGTTATGGAAAGGAAAGGAATATTTACTGCGATTCTGCTTTTGCCAGGCACAGAAATAAATGCTTTACTTTAATTACCTCATTTAATCCTCCTAACTCTACTGGGTAGGAATCATTTTATAAAGCGGAAAGAAGCTCATAGACTTTAAACAACTTGCCTAAGAACACACAGATAGTGAGGGTCTAAATTTGATCCTAACTCTTCTTGTCTTCAAAACCTATACTACCATAGGGATGGCAACAGTGTGCAAGGGCTAGTCTTATGGAATTCTGGAAGTGCATTCGAGTCTAGATAAGAGAATAAATAAACCTCGCCTCGTGGTACTCAGAAGGCATTGAGAGATGTGGTGTAGAATATGCTTGTGACAGGAAACAGTAGGTTTCTGGTTCTCTGGGAGAGTGAAGGAGATTTTAGACATCTGTTCATGGAGAAAGCAGGCTTGGAAGATAGTTACAATCCATCCTACACAACAGAGGGAATCTCCCACTGAGAATGAGCTCCTGTAGTCAAATGAGGAAATTATGGGAAAGGTGGTCTGGGGCTGGGTAAGGATAGGAGTCAGGGTTAGAGAGGTTTTAATGGTTCTAGCCCTGGGTCTAGCAAGCTGTCATTACCGAGAATATTCAAGTTAATCAACATTTACGGAGGGCACTGTGCTGGATACAGAGCGGAGTACTGGGAACATAGATACCTCGAGGAGATTAAACAAATGGTGGAGGCAGACAAGGGAAAAAAATTCCTGTTCATATTCCATTTTAGCCATTCTGGCCTCTTTACAGATTCTCAGACAGTAAAAGTCAGACAGGCTCCAGTCTCAGGTCCTTTGTCCTGGAGTTCCTTCTTCTTTCAGAAATCTGCAGAGCTAATTTCTTGCCATCTTCAACTCTTTGCTCATATTTCACTTTCCTAATGAGGCCTAAGTTGGTCACCTTATTTATAATCGCAACTCCCAACTGCACCGCTCAGCTCTCCAACCTCCCATACTCTTCTTTATCATTTTTTTTCCCCGTAGCATGCACCACCTCCTAATATTCTGAAAACATTATTTAAGTTTGCTCCCCCTTAATAAATATTAGTTTCACAATGGCAGTGATTGTGTTTTATTGAGCTATCTCTTCAGGTACATCTCAAGCACCAAGAAGAATGCCTGACACATAGCAAGCACTCAGTACTACTTGTTGAATTAAATTAGACTGAATATGTGACATGGTTAGCACAGGAACAACGTGTATTGGTAGCAGAGAAGAGTGTGCATAACTTTCGGTGGAGGAAGGGAATCAGAGAAGGTTTATTGGGAAAAGTGTGTTTCAGCTTGGATCTAAAGATGAAGGGGAGCTGTCCATACAGAAAGTGGGCTGGAATGGAAGGAAAAACATTTCAAGTAGAGGGAGCATCATATACAGAGACGTGGGGAGTGTCAACAGCATGGGAGAGAGAAGGGCCAGCCAGGAAGAGGAATCTGGTCAGACCAGAGGAGTCTACTGACTACTGAATGTCTGAGAAGGTAGACTAGAAGTTAGTTATTGCAGGGAAAGGTATACATGCAGCTTCCTCTCTTTCCACCTCTGATTCATTCTTTGCTCTTAGCCTGGGAGGCTGACCCCCAACCTCCATCACCAGTTTCCAATGGGAGTTAATGGGCAAAACCCTGGCAGGTGGAGAGAAAGATCAGAGCATTTTTCCTCTCTGCTGGACCGTAGTCCTGGCAGTGGCTGCAAATTTTTGTGACTACAGATCCTATCAAGAGGGCCCAACTGATGGTTCTAGTTTTTAACCAAGCCCTAGTCCCTTTAAGCCTCAGGGTATGGAGGGCTTTCTGCTGTTGCTAGCGTTTGAGTGCCTTGGTGCCCCTTCTTGGTTCCCTTAACCCTTGCTCCTTCATTAGAAAGCCTCTTACAAAATCCCAGCTGAGAATGCAGACCGAGTCCTGCATTTTAGGGCAGAGAAAGCAGAAGTCAGTGCCAGCCAGCAGCTGAGTGGCTGCAGTTAGCACAACCCCATCCAGCAGGCAGGTGGAGTCCAGAGTGCAGATGAGCTGGCAGCCGGGCAAGAGACAACTAGAGACCCGATATCTAGGCAGTGTCTGAACAGTAGGCATCGAGGGTGCTGGATTTTTGGACGCAAGTCAACATCTTCTGAAATGGAGCTGATGTATATGTGCCCGGTCCATGCCTCAAACTCATCTCAATATGTATGTTTGTTGGGGGCAGGGACGAGAAGTAGGGAAGCAAGCCAGTCCGGAGCAGAAGCTTGAGAATCAGCACACCGTACAGAGCAAACATCATTTCAGGCTCTCAAGACCAGAAGTTCTGAACTTTGGACTGTGGATTGTGAGTGGGTGCATATACTTTTTCCTAAGGTTGTGTGTATGTGTGTGTGTGTGTGTGTGCGCGCGTCTGTGTGTGGTGGTGGTGGTGATGGTGGGGTATCTGTGACTCCTCTTCCCAAAGGTAGATAATAGCCAACCTTTATGAATGTTTGCTATATGTCTGAGTGCTTTGCTGACATCAACTCTTTTAATCGGGCAACAACTCCCTTAGGGGGGCACTAACATTATGTCAACTTTCCAGATGAGGAAACTGGGCACAGAAAGATGAAAGGCCAAGGTCTCGCCATTAGGAACCCTGTGAGAGGTGATTAATCCGGGGAGCCTGGTTCCTGAGCCTGCTGTTCCCTCCACCACTCATTACGCTGTGTCTTTGCCTGACTCTGGACTCGTAAGAGGAAGGAGTGTATTCGTATTATGCACCTTCCTTGGCTCAGAACCTCGCACGACGCCTGGCATGCAGGAAATAGTTATATGTTCATAGTTATATGTGGATTAAATGAATGAAATTTTGCTTGGCAGCGAAAACTGGGGCAAGACCTTGCAACAGACAGCTCCTCGAGGAGGGTGGAATGTCCATCCATGCCACAGCCTGACGCCCAGTCAGGCCCTCGGCTCAGCTTGTGTTTTGTATCTGTACAAATAGCAAAAGGCAGAGCAGGTAGCGCCCTGAACAAACCAGAAAAACAGCCCTCTTCCGCTGTGTTCCTGAGCTCACAGCAGGCCAAGGCTGCCGCACCTGGCGGGAGCTAGGGGCGCTTCCCAGGCGTCAAAGCCCGCCTCCAGCCACCTCACAACCGCCGCCCCACCAGGCCCCGCCCACTGCCCGAGGGCTCCCCGCCCCGCCCACCGGGGGCGTAGGGCGAGCCACGCGCGAGGCCACTTTGTACCCTTGGGTGTATGCGTCCTGCTTCCTGGCGGGCTGTTTAATCCTCCACTGCCCGTCCATGGAGGGGGCCAGGCCCCCATCGCCAGGAGATGAGCTGGAGCTCTCTGTGATCCAGGGGCAGCCAGACGAGCAGACGCCACTCAATGGAGCCGTCCAGGGCATCTTTGCTCTAGAGGAGGAGCCCTGCCCAGTTCAGGTAAGGTCGTCTTCGCAGGCGGCGCTATCCGACGGGCTCTGAGCCAGGCTGCCGGCCAGGACCCGGGCCTGGCACCGCACAGTTTCCGGTTTCTAGCCAGCTCTCTGGGCGCAGCAGACCCCAAGCGCCGGTGGTGCGCGCTGGAATATTCTGAATGGAGCAGACACAACAATGCCCTCCACCCTGAGCCTGCCCGAGGGCCCTCAGATCCCTCCGGCTCCAAGGAACTTGAGGAATCTTATCCCGGAGGTGTGCGGCTCCTCTCTTCAGAGAGAGAATCCCCAGAGGTAGAGGTGGTTTTAAAAAGTTCTTTAACTTTTAATTTGGTTTTTCTTTTTCCAGTAGGGAGAACCAGCGATAACTGGTGCCTCCTTTTCTTGAGGATTCTTTGCCTTCCTTTCCTATACTGCCTTGCTACTTGCCCTCACCCTCCACCCTCCCCCAGCCTTCACCCACCACCCGCCATCCCCCATCCCGGCTCGCCATCCCCCATCCCGGCTCGTCATCCCCTGGGTCTACTCTTTCTGTCTTCTCTCAGTCTGGCCATTTGATTTAACAGGAATAGATGTAGAGGAGAAGGGAGAAAAGAGCAGGTAGGCCTGGGGGGTGAACTTGCCCTGCTTAACTAAGGGAAATAATTTCCAAGCTCTTGTCTCAAAGAACAAGACTATGCCTCATTTGCTTTGGCCGCATCTCATTTCCAAGTAAGTCCCTGGTGACGTTTAGGCTGAACCCTTCTGATTCAGCTCTAACAGGGGCAGGAAAATTATTCATTCTGATCAGATGCTTGTAACACAGCAGAGACTTTGAATTCTACCTTCTGATTAACCTTCTAACTGGCTTGATGTTTACTTGGTATATGGAACTCCGCATATACACACATATGGTTCCAACCTGATTTTTCTAGGGCCCTCTCCCCTACTGCCATCCCTTTGGCAGCTCAACTGTTGATTTCGGGGATAAGCAGGAAATTCAGAAGTTGAAAGCCTTGCTTTTGCTTTCTCCTTGATTCCTAGTAATACTGTAAAGTCTGCTTTTATAGGTACCCTGGAGAGTAATTTGGAACCTTATATTTGAATGGAAGATGAATACCAATGAAAAATGAAAGTTGGAGGAAGATGATCTGATCTCTGTGCAAGTGGCTGCAATTGTGGACTTGCTGTATGGATCCTCCAAGGCAATGTCTAGGAATGGGAATTGGGAGTACTTGCCTCATGTCAGATAGACCCAGGACACCCCACGGACTCCATGGTTTGGGACTGAATCCAGAGATCTGAATTCTGGTGACAACTTCCCCATTAAGAGTTGTGTCCCAAGGCAAGGCACTAAGGCCTGTGTTTCCCCAGCTGTCAACTGGTGGTAATGTAATGTGGCCAACCAGTCTTCTTTGTGAGGCCTGGGAATGCATGTTGAATACAGTGGAGGAGTAGACCGTGCAGGACACATACAGAGTGTCAGTATTTTATTATCATTTAACCTCCCTGGTAGAGGTTGCTTTTTCATGTTTTAATTACTTCCTTGTTAGCCAGGTGTATACAGATATCTGAGACTTCCTTGTGAACTAGCTTTGTAGGAAATACAAAGCTGTGTAGGAAATAGGAAAGCTGTGTGAGGGACAGAATGACGTGAAGATGAAGGGTTGCATCAGCACTTGGAGAACATTATAGAAATGCTTGAAGAGGAAAAATTTTTTAAAAGAGGAAAAAAAAAATCCTCATCTAATGTGTTGATCATTCTCTTTGGTTCCATAGAATCAGTTGAAGTGTATTTTAAATTGAAAAGTCAACTAATGTAGCCACAAGCACAAGATCCAGACTCTTAAGTCTTTTGTGTGTAGGTCTCTTTAAACTGTATGTTAAGATTTCGAATTTTGAAATGCAGCATTAAGTCCATGTGTTTTTATTAAACATATGTTTTGTACCTATCATGTGCCAAACACTTCTGCTACATAAATGCATTTAATGAGCACAAGAAACTTCAGAGGAAGAGGGTGGCATTCTGATTTGACAGAAGAAGAAACTGAGTGAAGAACTTGAGACTCAGAGTAGTTACCAAAATACTCAAGTTCACCCAGTGCTGGCTCTGAGATTGAACTCAGACTGTTTTTCAAACCTATGCTGCTTTTGTTTATTTATTTTATATGTCTATATATATGTACATAACTTGAATATATAAATATAATTATATATAACTTATATTTATTTATGGATAATTGCCTGTTATATATTATTACTAATTTCTGTAAGTTATGGAACGTAGGTGAAATATGAGGAATTGAGTAGCGTATCTGGCAGGATGAGGGAGATGTGAGCGGATGGGTAGATGCGAGAGGAGCAGGGAACAGTTCGGGGATCATCGGGAAGAAGACATCCCATATCATGGGTATCTTCCTATTGGAAGGGCTAATCTGGGAGGGTATTCAAAGGCAGTAGAAAGAACTTTCTGTTTCTTAATTTGGGTTTAGGCCTTGAGGGAAAAGGATTGTAAGCCATTGAACTTCACTTTGCCTGCCATCACTGTAAACATGGCAATATAGTTGGGTAAAAACTGGAAAAGGGGGCTTCCCTGGTGGCGCAGTGGATGAGAATCCGCCTGCCGATGCAGGGGACACGGGTTCGTGCCCCGGTCCGGGAAGATCCCACATGCCGCGGAGCGGCTGGGCCCGTGAGCCATGGCCGCTGAGCCTGTGCATCCGGAGCCTGTGCTCCGCAATGGGAGAGGCCACAACAGTGAGAGGCCCGCATACCGCAAAAAAAAAAAAAAAAAAAAAAAACTGGAAAAGGCATTAGGGATAATTGAGTAAGACTACTTTTCTTTTATGGCTCATTTCATGGACTCTGACCTCAGTTTTCAGGTAGAAGTCCCCAGAGGCATTTTAAGGGATGGCAGCATCATTTTAATAATAACAATAATAATCCATGGGTAGTTTTGAGGCAGGCAATACATATATGAATGGGCTAGCTAAAAATTAGCCCATTGACATGTGTTGTTCAGAATTTAGGACAAGAATCAACTCTTTCGTGCTTGAGTCAGCAAGTGGATTAAATCCCACAATGAAGAGTACCAAGTATAGATTTTACTGTGTGCTAAGAAAATTTTCCCCCATCTATATAATACCTTTTCCTAATTGAGCCAAAGAGAAGAAAAGCTTTTTGTATCCAAGAGATATGTAGTCCTGCCATTGTTTCAGGACCTTATGTCATGTATTTGGACCTTATTTGAAGAGGGATGTGAATATATCTGGGGGAATAGTCAGAGGAAAGTCACAGAAATTCTTGGGCCATATACTGCAATCATAGAGTGTAAGATGCAGTTTGCAAAAATCTTCAGAAGCCACTCTGGAGAAGAACCTGCCTATGGCCTCTCTTCATGACCTAGAATTTGGGCAAGAAATGCTAAAGAAGGCAGTGAAGGAGACATTGTGTTTTCATGGCCCAGTGTGCATGGGTAGCACGCATCTGCTGGATCAGAGGCTCTCTCAAGGCAGAGTGGACTCTCCCGGGGGCCCTTCGAAAAAATAGAATTCCTGTGTAGATTCTAGTGTGCAGACCGCTGAGAAGCACTGTACTCTGTTGATGGGTTGGGTGTGGCTGACAGACCATTTTACCATGACTTAAAATATGTGAAGATTAGTCATGCAAAGGATAGTGGTCTCTGCCTTTGGGCTGATGGCAGGAGAAGGGGGCCAGCCTGTAGGGTGGCAGTGATGGGCTGTTCAGGAAGAGGCATTTCCTACAGAGGAAAGCTATGTAATTCTGAGCTGAGTTCCCCCAGGGAGTCAGAATATTGGTCTCACACCACCAGCGTCCTAGTTTGTGGTCTCTAAGGGATAGCATAGGTGAAGGCACAAAGGGCCAAAGAGGTGCCTTGACCCTCATTCATGGGCTCATTTTGCACTAATTATGGTTCCTGCTGTGTCTTGTACAAGGACTGAAAATGGCATGTGTCTCAGGAGCTCTGTAAATAGGAAGATATGTTTCTGTCCCCTGAGAAGTTCAAGGCTTCTTGTACTGGGACTCCTCTCTCCTGTGTGCCTTGTTGAGCCTGTAGCTTTGGTGACCTTGGAGCAATGCTCAGTCTGTGGGTAGGGGTGGGCAGTGGTGCCATCCCTGGACTCCACACCCACTTACCTCAAGACGGTTTCCCTCTGTCCAGATATTGACGGGGCCTTTACTGCACCCCTCATACCCCACCCGAAGGGCCAGTGCAGGCAGGGGCTCCAAAGTGTGACCTCTACTCTAGAACTTCTCAAAGTGCATTCTCAAAATTTTGGGCGCCCACTATAACTAAGCAACACACATTTATTAAGAGCCTGTTACTTGTGTGAGGCAGAGGTATGGGATATAAGAGTAGGGAATTTTAAGAGCCACCCTTCCTTCTATGTGGTTTCACTTTCCCTAGAAGATACGGCCAGTATCTGTTTATATTGGGACCTGAAACCAGACAAGGCAGGCATTGGCAGCGGCAGATGAGCTGTGTGTACTGGGAGATCTCTCCACGGGTAGGCTGGTAGGGAGGCCTCCACGAAAGGAGAGATTTGACCAGGTTCCTGAAGAGCAGGGAGGCTCCAGACCAGGGGTCCACCTCTCGTAAAGCAGCTGATTTACCTTGGGAAGTCTACATTGACAAACTGGGGCTGCTCCCACCTTCCCTGCAATCTGATCCCCTGGGTCCAGGTAGGGCCTAGGTGCTTGTTGTTTAAATTCCCCTTCACGTGATTCTGATATGCAGGCTTGGACACTCTCATTGAGAAAGATTAAACTGTAGTCCTTACGTGGACAGTTTCCTTTTCTGATGGCTGCCACTAAAATCATGACAGGAGAGAAAGTTAACGAGGCATGGATTCAGGAAGTACCTGCTGCCTCTTGGTGAGGCAGGTGAATACTCCATGTAACCACTGGCTCCCGCTTGTTGAGAGCCAGTGTCAAGTGCGCTCAGGGGCTCCGAAGTGTGACCTCCACTCTACCCTTGTTTAGCAAGTGCTTCATGTGCGTGATCTCTAGTTTTTATAACAGCTCCGTGAGCTAGATTTATTACTTATGTGTTTTACAGGTGAGGACCTTGGGGCTGGTGAGTTTCAGTAAGGAGTTTGCTGGTAGTCACCCTGCCTTTAAGTGGTATAGCTGGGATTGGGATCCTGATACAGAAACACATTTTTTCCGCATCATATTCCATTGTTTCCCATGGTCTCCATGTAGGAAGTAGGAGGAGAGGAATGGGACCTTTTGGGGCAGATGGCAGTACTGAGAATGGAGGTGGCCGGGCGCACTCATAACCTGGAGCCCCACACAGTGCCTGGGGGACGCTGTAGACCAATGGGAGAGCGAGTGAGTGGGGCGGTGTCACGCAGCAGGGTTTAGTCCTGGCTAATCTCTCCCAACTGCATCTTTGAAATGGGTTAATACCTCCCTTGCAGGGCTGTTCAGATGAAGTGAAACGGTGTTGGAGTTCAGTAGACCAGAGCGGTTGAAATTATTCACTTTAACCCCACCTTCTGCCTCACTACACACATTGCAGCTTATTTTCTGGTATCTCTCCCATCCTTGACCTCCCTTTCATTCCCTTTCCAGGCCCTTATTACATAGAGTCTGGCCCCCAGCAGAATGTTGTTAGCTTTTTCTTGGTCTAAACTATACATCATTCTCTTAATCTTCTACTCAGCTTTTGTGTGCCAAAAACCTTCAATGAGTACACGCCAATTTAAGTCCAAACTGCTCTGGCAGCATTCAAGACCCTCTCAGATATGCTTCAGCCTTTCACTGCCTCTAATCTTAACTCTCATTACCTGCCTCTGAAACCCACATTCCTATCAGATGCATCTCTTGGCCAATTTCATTATGAGTCGACACGGAGGATATTCTTTCCTGGGTTTGGAATGCCTTTCTCTGTCCCTCCTTCAAAATCCTCCCTGTCCTTCCCACCTCAGAGTCCCCACAGCATTTTCTTGCTAACTTCTTTGTGAGGTTCCATTCTGTCGTTCTGTAAACTTGACTCTGTAGGGTGGAGCCCCTTGAGGTCAGGATCCTGCTGCCTTCATTTCTGTGTCACTGGCCCATAGTGAGTATTAAAAAATGTTTGTTGAAACCAAATGACTGCCTCTAAGTCTCCCTCTGACTTCCAGGCTGACAAGGAAAGCCCTTGGAACTC
Source organism: Kogia breviceps (assembly GCF_026419965.1). Taxonomy (NCBI): domain Eukaryota; kingdom Metazoa; phylum Chordata; class Mammalia; order Artiodactyla; family Physeteridae; genus Kogia; species Kogia breviceps. The sequence goes on along the minus strand of NC_081314.1, from coordinate 91,896,405 downwards.
CTGTAATAAGAACTTGGTTGGAAAGTGCAAACTGTGGATGGTCCTCGCCTCTCTTTTCCTAGGTTTCGTTATCGTCATCATCATAAGCTTATGTCTGACTGGAGGTAAGAGGATTTAAACATGACTAAATTGATGCATTTTGAGAACTCATGTAATGCTTATGATTTAAATGCTGAAATCAAAGACGTACTCACTGCTACTTCATCGTTTATAATATGAATTTAAAACTGGTTTGCGATAGGTTGTACAGATGGGAGATATACATCACTTTTGCTTTTCTTTTTTATTTTCTTTTTTGTTTGTTTTATAAACTCTGGAAAAAGTATGGGGGTCATTGTTTTACTTTAAACTCTACCCATTGGATGTTGAAGATTTCTTAAATTTTTAATTTCCATAAACACAACGTTTTATTGTATCTTACCCATGTGTGTTTGAAAAGTTTTAAAAGTAATTTGTTTAGTAAAGATAATTATTGTAAAAAGGTAATTATTGTATAACGATAACTTTATCTGATATACCTAGTATATTATTGTAATGGTAAAATGATGAATAATGTATTTGGAAGCATTTAAAAAACTTTATAGAACCATGTATCTGTAAGCTGTCATTATTTTAACTTATTTTAGAAATCACTGTTATATATGTGTTGTATGTGGTACAAAACCAAAACTCACATGCTGCTAAATATATATTTTACATGCATTATGTCATTTTATTTTTTATTATGAATATGAACATAGTACATGTTCAGTTACCCATAAAGCCCATCTACATTATTAATATTTTGTTATATTTTTCTCTAGTCTTTTTCTTACTTGCATTTTAAAAATAATTTGCAATCAGATTGTTTTTTATCATCCTGCGGCTTACCTTCAGGATTTTAATGTTACATTGAGATCATTTTGCCAATTCATTAAAAATTATTTGTGAACATTTTTTTTTATGACTGCGTGATGTACTCTTCCACATCTTTTTAAAACCTTTTAGGTAGTTGCTAATTTTTTTATGATTATCAGTATTAAGGTTTTTATGATGCATAACTATACGCCCCCCCAGTGGGCAATATTTCAATTTCAAAATAGGAAAGAAGAAAAGTGCTTTCATTTCTATGTGTGGATGATTGTAGGGTACAGGGGTGTGAGGGGGGGCTCTTCTGGAACTGGGATACTTGTGAGGGTGATCTGGTCACCACAAGATAAGGGTTGAGCTGGACTCTCCGTAGCAAACCAAGTTACAGGATGAGAGCAAGAATGGCAGCCCCTGAGTTTCTCCAGAGGGGGCCCTGGGAATTCTCCTAAGGAACTGCATTTGTCATTCACCGCCTGTTCCTCCTTGTCCCAGCCCTTTCATCTCCTGTCTCAAAGTTTTATAGTACCTGAAGAAATAGGAAAACTCTGATGAGGTGTGCCGACCTCTAGCGTGTGAGCTTCCCAGGCAGGCACTATGTTTGCTTAGTTAATTAAGGCAGTGTTGAGGTGGAATGGCTGTGCCTTTGAGGCCAGAGGCTGGTCCCGAGGTAGGGAGAAGTTGATAAGAGGAGCTGCCCCTCCCTCATCACACTGAGGACAATAGCTTTGGTATGAAGGTTGATACTCCCTCGTCATCTCTCACATGTGGATATTGAAACTGAAATTGAGTCACACAGCCTTGTCCTATCACAACCAGCCAGTGCTGTCCTAAAAGTAGGCTGAACCATCTGCTGGCATCTGGGGCCTATAACAAAGGATGATGCCACAGATTTGGTTGGTTTGATATTTAGGATTCTAAAGCTCAAGACCCAGGGATTTCCCTGGCAGTCCACTGGTTAAGACTCCATGCTTCCACTGCAGAGGGCACGGGTTCGATCCCTGGTTGGGGAACTAAGATCCTGCAAGCCGAGTGGCCAAAAAAAAAAAAAAAAAAGCTCAAGATCCAAGAGCTGTCTTCCATTTTCATTCTCAGAAAGTCATTTGACCTCTTCAAATCATGAAGAGCAACCTGCAGAAGAAGGGATTCCATTTCCCTCCACAGTTTCTCAGGGGGACGTGAGAGTTCACAGGATGGGATTCAGGGAAGAGTTTTTTAACACGTGCGGTGCAAACTTTGTTTTCAATTTGGTTATAAAATTGTGTTTAAAGTATGTTAATGCCATAGAGAGATTTTCAAACTTTTACTTTTTTTAAATCAGGGAAATACTTTTATTTTACTTGGCATCTCAACTTTCAAGAGTTTGGGCTTGTGGGGAGGGTCATAGTAGGCAGTGGCGGGTGTAATGGGTAAAAAGGAGCAGGGACAGGAGCAGGACTCCCTCCATGACAGTCCCAGCCTCACCCAGAGCAGCTCCGCAGGCACTTCTGGGATGACAGTCTGCAAAAATCAGCCATTGTCCAATTGTCAAGCCCCTTGATATGAAATGAGTATTGGTAGAACTTCTGGGCGCTGTATAGAAAATGCTGCTGTCTGGAAAAAGAGCAGGTGGGAGATTCGAAGGCTGTGCATTCGTTAGTGAATGTGGGAGTGGCGATATGTGGGTAGGGGAGAAAGAAATCCAGACTATTAGGTATATCGTACAGGGGACACTAAATACATCCCAGTACGGAAAGATATCCAATTTGGGGAGGGGCCAATAGGGTACCCAGAAGGAGGTGCCCACCGGGGAGCTGTAGCTTGTCACTGACATTGATAGGAATGGCCATGATGTGGTGATAATACAAGCAGACCAACCTGTGGTCAGGTTTATTATTATTAATTCTCTACAGACCGTGCACCCCTTCTTGCCTGCACCTGGAGTGGGCTCTCCCCTGACTCTGCCCGTGGTACGCCACTGAAATGATGGCAAATTCAGGATCACGGCTCGGCTTAAGGCGTTGAGCCTGGGCTGTGTCCACAGTATGGAGGAGAGGCTAGCACTCCACCAGGCTCACAAGAGACAATGAAACCTTAAAATGGACAATTTGGGGTTGGCGGAGGGGCGCGGGCAGAGCTCAGGGAATCCTTCCCATTAAATCTAGAGGCCTGGTTTTGTCCCAGCTCTTTAGGAAAAAAGTATTAATGGATTTTCTCTTTCTCCTTAAGGAATTATAAATTCCTTGGTGTGAAGGGTAAAGGAAAAAAAAATGTTTTCCTCTCTCTCAAAGTCATTTCCTGTCTGGATAATTTGGAGAATCAGATAAGCATCCTCAAGGATTCTGCTTTCTTTACTAATTTGTCTGAACAGTGAGAGAGACCCTAGGAATGCCTTAACTGGTGAAACCTTTGCTTGGTTTGGGCAAAATGTTTTAAATGTTACAGAAACCAAACTGCGACAAGTAGGTGGATGCTTAGAAATATGATTTAAAGGTGACCAGTTTTAACAGTCTAGGAACCCTTATGTGATGTCCCCCAGCTCTCTTACCATACAGGCTTCTCTATGAGTAGGGGAGGCTCTGGTACTGAGATGCAAGCAGGGACTTCCTACGTGATGCTGTATTGGATGGGTTTGTTTTGCCTTGAGTTGGGAATAAGAATCACATCTTATGACATCACATGTTCCTGGCAGACAAGCAAGTTGCACAGGTTGCTCCCTGGTATAGGGTGACTCATGGGAAAATCCTAGGCAGACAGCAAGCCCAGTATCTTGAAATTTCTTTGCATTTTCACCTGCTTCTCTTTCCCTCACATCTCATATGTTCTCCTGCCTTCCCAAGACTGACCTCTTCACCTGTGCTCTCCATAGAATCCTCTCCAGCTTCTTCTGACCCGTGGACGTTCAGATAGTGCCCTTTCTTTCTAAGCATCCTCTTGGGTCTTTTCAAATGTGCTCACATAGTCTCTCCTTCAGAGCAATCTTCCATCAGCATCTTGCTACTTCATTCATATATTTCTCTCTCCCTCATTTTTCACTGGCAAACTTCTAGAAAGAGAGGTGTGTATTTGGATCTTATCTCCTGCTCACTCCTAAACCACTGTATCCATTGGTCCTAAATTGTTCTTCCAAAGGCCAGCAGCAAGCGTCTGATCATAAAACCCCGTGGCCTTTCTCCCTTCCCCTGCCCTGTTTGCAGCCTTCAGCTCTGTCCACTGTATTGCACTCTTCCAGGCCTTCAGAACTCTGGACTTCAGGACTTTATCTCTGCCTTTGGCTCCATGTTGCGATTGCAGGAAGCATGTCTTCAGCCTTCTCACTTTTCTCATTCTTCATTCTTTTCCTTGAGAAGCTCATTTACTCCCAAGCCAGCAGCCATCCCCTCTCGGAGGTGCCCCCTGGAACACTTTTCCTGAGTTTTAGTCATGCACTTTGCTGTAGTTCTCTACCTGGAAATAACTGTCATCATCTTTATCATTATCCATGTGAAACTACTAGTCATGTGTATCCCCTTCTCCACTGAGCTCACCTTTTATAGTTTCATGGTGAGTCCTGAGGCCAGGTTTATATCATCCAATTGTGTAACTTTAGGCAAATTCTTCAACGCTCTTGGCCTCAGTTTCCACATTTGTAAAATATAAATGATTTCTGAATCTGTGTCTATAAATGTACCTTGACCCTCCTACTTACTAGCTCAATTGACTGACCTAAGCAAATTATGCATTTTTTTCTAAGCCTCGATGTCTTCATTTTAAAATAAAAACGTTAATATTTAATTAATAGGGTTGATTTGAGGATTACATGAGGTAAAAACTACAAGTGCATAGCAGGGTATCTGTGCATAATGCTTAATACAGTAGCTGTTATTCTTCCTGTTACCTAGGCTTGATACTTTGGAACATTTTTGATTTCTTCTTCTTTCCTATAGCTAGATAATGACCAGGTCTTATCAATCCTTCCTTGGTAGTGTCTTTTTTTTTTTTTTGCAGTACGTGGGCCTCTCACTGTTGTGGCCTCTCCCATTGTGGAGCACAGGCTCCGGACGTGCAGGCTCAGCGGCCATGGCTCACGGGCCCAGCCGCTCCACGGCATGTGGGATCTTCCCAGACTGGGGTGGACTCTCAACGACTGCGCCACCAGGGAAGCCCCCTTGGTAGTGTCTTGATAGAAACTTTCAACATTGACTACCTGCCTACTGCAAGGCTCTGTGCTGTATACTTTATATATGGTGGTTCTTATCTTTACCGTCACCTACAGTGTAGGCATTTCTGTTGAGGAAACTGCTTCAGAGATTTAAGTGACTTGCTCAAGTAACATGGCTAATGACTAACTGAGCTGGAATTCAAACTAAGTCTGGCTGCCTTTACAGCCAGCTCTGTTTCCACCATCCTGGTCTTTCTTCTCCCTCCCTTCCTTCCTTCCTCTTCCCACTGCTGTCAATCAAAATCTGTCTCTCCCATTCTTGTCCAGTGGCCTCTCTGCCTCCAATCTCCCCCAGTTCCATTTCATCCCATCTGTCACCAGCAGATTTACTCTCATCTCCTTCCTGGGAGGCATTTAACAACCTCCATTATCTCTTGAAGACAGCTGGCATTTAAGGCCTACCTCTCCAGCCTCATTTCTTATGTTCCTGCCTAGGAGCTGTTTTTATGTGCCTCCAGTGTCCTTTGTGTATGTACTACAATTTTTTAAAGACATTTTCTCTACATGGAAATACTGACTAGGTTAAATTCCATTAAAAACATAAAAATTCTGCTGACTGGGTAAGCCTATTTTTTTTTTTTTTTTTCTGTTGTTGTTATTTTAACAAGCACAACTATTTAGCCAGGTCGTGTACAGATTCATTCAGATAATACAAGTTAAGTATATGTCATTAGAGCTATTATTGGAGACCTCTTTTTGAACTTGGCATTTCTTTCTTCCTTTTTTTTTTAAAAAAATTATCATTTATTTATTTATTTATTTTGGTTGTGCTGGCTCCTTAGCTGTGGCATGCAGGCTCTTTAGTTGAGGCTGGCAAGCTCCTTAGTTGCGGCATGCATGTGGGACCTAGTTCCCTGATGAGGCATTGAACCTGGGCCCCCTGCATTGGGAGCACAGAGCCTTAACCACTGGACTACCAGGGAAGTCCTGAACTTGGCATTTCTTAATAAAAGGGATCCAAATTGGAAAAGAAGTAAAACTGTCACTGTTTGCAGATGACACGATACTATACATAGAAAATCTTAAAGACACTACCAGAAAACTACTGGATCTCATCAATGAATTTGGTAAAGTTGCAGGATACAAAATTAATACGCAGAAATCTCTTGCTTTCCTATACACTAACAATGAAAGATCAGAAAGAGAAATTAAGAAAACAATCTCATTTACCATCTCATCAAAAAGAATAAAATACCTAGGAATAACCTACCTAAGAAGGCAAAAGACCTGTACTATGAAAACTCTAAGACACTGATGAAAGAAATCAAGTAAGTCACAAACAGATGGAAAGTTATGCTGCGTTCTTGGATTGGAAGAATCAATATTGTCAAAATGACCATACTACCCAAGGCAATCTACAGATTCACTGCAATTCCTATCAAATTACCAATGACATTTTTCACAGAACTAGAACAAAAATATCTTAAAATTTGTATGGAAACACAAAAAACCCTGAATAGCTACAACAATCTTGGGAAAGAGAAACAGAGCTGGAGGAATCAGGCTCCCTGACTTCAGACTATACTTCAAAGCTACAGTCATCAAAACAGTATGGTACTGGCACAAAAACAGAGATGCAGATCAACAGAACAGGATAGAGAGCACAGAAGTAAACCCATGCACTCATGGTCAGTTAGTCTGTGGCAAAGGAGGCAAGAATATACAATGGCAAACCTGGCATTTCTTAGTGCCCTTGAGTTCAGCAGTTCTGTGACTCCCGTATCCATTCTCTGACATCCTTATTCCTTTCTGAGGTAATGATATCTACTCTGCAAATGTAGGTGGTGGGTGTAGAGCTCAAAGATACCCATTGCAGGGCTTCCCTGGTGACGCAGTGGTTGAGAATCCACCTGCCGATGCAGGGGACAAGGGTTCGTGCCCCAGTCCGGGAAGATCCCACATGCTGCGGAGTGGCTGGACCCGTGAGCCATGGCCACTGAGCCTGTGCGTCCGGAGCCTGTGCTCCGCAACAGGAGAGGCCACAACAGTGAGAGGCCTGCGTACCACACACACAAAAAAAAGATACCCATTGCAGCAGCATTTACAAATTGGAAAGATAAAAACACTAAATGGTTTTAGAACATTAGTGCAGCCATTAAATAATCTTTGCAAGGAATTTTAAACATGTGGGGAATGGCTTTTGATATGTAAACAGCAACAAAAGAATCAAGACAGATAAGAAATTATGACAACAAAAAGCAGTATACAAATTACCTTCTCATTAAGACCTCAAATATATAATATAAAATATGGGGGGGACCTTTGGTTGAAAGAATTATTAGTAATTTTTTTCTTGCTTTGCTACAATTTCCTATACTTTGCAAGTTTTCTGCTTTGAGGGCATAACTTTTATTCTCAGACAAAAATAACATGATGACTTACAACAAATAAGGATGCAGGGATAATTCCCTGTGTTGGGATCCCCAAGATCACCCCCAGATTCAGTGATTTGCTGGTAAGACTCATAGGACTCAGCATATAGTCATAAAGATGACTGATTTATTACAGCTAAAGGATATAAAGGAAAATATGGAGACAACCAGGTGCAAGCTTCCAAGAGTCTTTGCCCAGTGCAGTCACACAGAGTGCACTTAATTCCTCCAGCAATGAGTTGTGACAACACGTGTGAAATGTTGTCCACCAGGGAAGCTCATTCGAGATTCAGTTTTTATTGGAGTTGGTCGCGTAGGCAGGCTCTGCCCGGTACCTACCAAAACTCCAGACTCCCAGAAGGAAAGGAGAGACTCGGCACAAGCCACACTGTTTCTGCAAACAGTTGAGGCAGAGCCAGCCACTCTTACCAGGAAACGTGGGAACACTCCGGAAATCCAAGTTCCAGATTCCAGCCAGGGGCCAACATTGCGGTGGACTTGCTAAGGCTGTCAGCCTCCAGCCTGCTCTGTTCATTCTTCTGCACATTCCCTTGCTCCTCATGCCTCGCACTTAAGACTTCCCTCAGGGAATAAGGACCAGGACTCTTACTTCCATCATAAACCCAGAACTGATGCCACTGTGGCCTTTTCCGAGTCCAGTAAAAGAGGCTGATAATGTTAGGTTTGAGGCATGGGATTACAGAAAATAATTCACGGCAGACACCGGGTTCCAGTCACCCACGCCTTTCTCAGGGCCGGAGAGGTTGTCCCCGAGTGACCCCGGCAGGAAGCCAGGGGAGCATAATTAGTGCCAGCATGCCAGCTTTGAACTGGCTCTGACTTTGTGTGTGTTCCCTTTGGCTCTAACTACTTAAAAAGTCAATTAGCTCATGGTCCTTAGAACACAAGCAGCCAACTATTGTCCCAGGAATGTAAGTCCCGTGAGCCCTGGGGCTCTGAGTGCAAACAGAGTGTGTCAACATCCCCGTGTGGAACATCCTGGAGAGCCATGACTTCATGCTCACGCTCTCAGATTTGAATCCCCAAGCTGTTCTGCTCCGTGATGGTCACGTCCTCAGCATGTGTACAGAACCGAAGAGGATTCGGCAAAGTTCCTTGCTCTGCTCCTTGTCCCCTGTCCCCCATTGCTTTTTGGCCCCTCCAGAACGTCTCCAGCGTCTGCCTTGACGCCTGTGCATGTAGCTAAGCTACAGGGTCAGTTTAACAAAGGAGATCATGTTCTTCCCAGTTCCACCGCCTTCCTCCCAGTCTGTGTTCAGTGGAATCTGAGCCCCCCGTGGCATCAGATAAAACAACAAAATTTATATCATGGTAGAGGCGAGTCCTTGTCTTTATTCAGCCTTACTGAGAAAAGCATTTCTGCTTATTCTTGCTTACTGTGTCTAGGCTTTATCCTTGATGAATATTCGTTGTTTGTTTTTTAAGTATAGCAGCCAATGGAGTAAATAAGTTGATTATTTTATGCATGTGTTTACTTTTTATACCCCCCCCATTCTCTTTAGTAACCTATGTCGATGAGGATGAAAATGAAATACTTGAATTGTCGTCTAATAAAACATTCTTGGTCATGCTAAAGATTCCAGAGGAGTGTGTTACTGAAGAGAAATTGCCTGACCTGCTCACGAAAAGGGTAAGATACCTTATGCATTGTTACTGAGTTCTTAGCATTAGAGTATGAATTCTCCCAGAACAGTTGGCTTAGAGCTAGCCGGTAAGTAGCTTCAAGCTTGGATTCTTTGTCTGGGTAGTGGCAGAAGCCGGTGCTTAGAAATGGATTTTCTGTAGTGCAAAGCCAGAGGGAGGAGCTCTGGCCTCCAGCTAAATGCATCCTGGAGGACAGTGTTCTGTTTCTCATTCTGGTCTTACACTTGATTCAACCTGAAGTTTCATTGAGGGTCTGCGATGTGCTCAACAACATGCCCGGTGCCAGGGTCACAGAGTCTGTGCCCTCAATGGGAGCTCACAGTCCAAGTAGAGGAAGCAATTAAATAGTTATAAACAGTGTGATATGTTCCATCACTGAGATACGTACAGTGTGTTTTATATAACCACGGAGGTGGGGATGGAGGCACGCAGGGCCTCCTGGAGGAGGTGACACTCAGGAAGAATCTTGAAATATGAAGTCAGGGTGTTCCAGATTAGAGAGCAGGAACACTAGAGGACGTGCCCAGCAGTGTGCTATGGCCCCTGCATACTGTGTAGCAGACTTGCAGAGGTGAGGCTGAACGGGAGGGGACGGGTCAGATCATGAAGGTTTCTGTGTTCTTTGGTGAGGCCCTGAAAGATTTTAATCTGCAGGCTGACATGGTCAGCTTCTGATTTTAGTTGTTCTCTGTGATGATGGAAAAACACTGGAAGTAGAGCGCTTAGTTAGAAGGTGTTGTAATAATTTGGGTGACAAATGAGAGAGCCTTGAACTAGGGCAATGTCAGGGGGAGTAATTAACGTTCAAGTGAGATTTCAGAGGTCTTCTCCCTCAGTAGGACTTCATGGCTGGTTGGATGTGGGTCTGAGGGAGAGCATGGCTCCAGGCTCCTGGTTAGGTGGACGGTGACATCATTCACGGAGGAGGAAATGCAGGAGAATGAGCCTCTGTGCATTATGGGGGCTCTGCAGCCAGACCACGAGGGTTGGTGGGCAGTCCTGGTCACCTTGTCAAAGACAGGGTGGTTCACAGCCAGACCCAGAAAAGTTTTTGATAAGAAAACCTAAGCAAGACTAGCCTGCCGTCTGTTACCCTCTTCCCTGCAATTGATAGTTTGAATGGAGTGAGCCCTCTTTATTTGGCTTCCATCTGATTCCATCTAGGTCACCCCAGAGTCAGTTTCTGGGCAGCCAGGTGCATACCGTTTGATTGCCCCTTTGATCACAGGAGTTTGTACCTTGCGAGGATTATTCCAGGTTTCTCTTCCTCCTTCTTTTCCTTGTTTATATCTTATCTGCAGTTCCCCTTTCCTCCTTTCCTGCCACCTGCTTCCAGAGCAAGTTGCTGAGTGAATAGCCTGTTGCTACTTTCCTCTTGGTTGCCTTTTTTTTTTTTTTTTTAAATTGTTTGGCCACGCCGCGTGGCATGCAGGATCCTAGTTCCCCTACCGGGGATCGAACCCACACCCCCTGCAGTGGAAGCTCGGAGTCTTAACCACTGGACCACTAGGGAAGTCCCTTGGGTGCTTTTTTGATTGAGGGGTTTTGCACTGGCGGAGCAGAAACCAAGTGAGTCAGCATCCACATGTGTCACCTGTTACAGACTGGACACTCTATGTCAAAGGGTACTGGATATTAATCACTCTCTTTAAAGCCGTATCTCTTTTGCACAGAAGCAGGCGTGAGCAGAGTCTGCAGGTGTTTTTTTAACTCATCAACGTGTAGTGGCTGAGGAACAGGGACTGGCAGGTCTCTGGGGCATGTTCACAGGCCTCTTTGAGCTTGTTCCTGCTCTGATAAACGGAAATCACCGCACTTTCCCTATATACACACAGGTGCATATGAGGTGCGTATAAAGAACTTTGTAAAACATTTTTTAAAAGAATTATCTGATTTGCAGATGATAAACATAAGGTGTAGTGAGCTGAAATGACTCCTGCCCCTGGCTTCCCAATCACATATGTTCAGGAACAAAAATGAGGAACTTAGAGATATTACTCTCTAATTATCAGGTCAAGAACCCCTTTCTTCCACTTAGGCCAGTTTCCAGAAGTTTCTGGACATGGAAGGTAAATGGGAGTGGATATTGAAACACTGTGCCCTCTCTTTTGCTTTACTGTCTTGCTTTTCTAAACAGTTTTCCTGGCCCCTCTCATATCTCACTCACTGCCAGTTTCCTTCTCTTAGGGTTGGGGCCGATACTCTGCTTAAGCCAGCCCGTTAGCTCTGTGGTGTCATAGCTCAGCCCACGTGCTTGTGGCAGAATTAGCGTTGGCCCCCCCTGATGATGCAGGGAAGGCATCCCTCTTCCTCTGGAAGCTGTTTTCTTTTGTTTTTGTTTTTAACTTTTAAAAAGTGGCTTTTAAAAAAGTTGACGTATAGTTGATATACAGTATTATAAGTTTCAGGTGTACAACATAGTGATTCACAGTTTTTAAGGTCACACTCCAATTATAGTTATTATAAAATATTGGCTACATTCCCTGTGCTGTACAATATATCCTTTTATCTTATTTATTTTATACATAGTAGTTTGTACCTCTTAATCCCCTACCCCCATCTTGCCTCTCCCTGCTTCCTTCTCCCCAGTGGTAATCACTAGTTTGTTCTCTGTATCTGTGAGTCTGTTTCTTTTTTGTTATATTCACTAGTTTGTTTTATTTTTTACGTTCCACATATAATTGTTATCTTACAGTATTTGTCTTTCTCTGTCTGACTTATTTCACTTAGCATAATACCCTCAAAGTCCATCCGTGTTGCTGCAAATGGCAATATCTTATTCTTTTTTATGGCTGAGTAGTATTCCATTGTCTATATATGCCACACCTTCTTTATCCACTCACCTGTTGATGGACTCTTAGTTTGCTTCCATATCTTGGCTATTGTAAATAATTGGAAGCTGGTTTTTTTTTTTTTTTTTTTTTTGGAAGCTGGTTTTTGATGAGCCACTGTGCCTGACTCTGGTGATCAGCTCACTGGGCTCTGAGCTCAGTTTGTACCCAGCCTCATAGGCATAGTGTGAGAGACACCAGAGCAAGGGGTGAGGAGCCCCTCTTTTCACTTTTTTGGTCCCAAAGTGGGTAGTGTGGTTAACAGCTCCTAAATATGTAAATATGTCCTAATTATAGCAGGGCACCATGCCACCAAAAAGAATGTTAGAGTGCACACTGAAAGTGATCTAGTATACCACTCCATATCTTAACATAAAATTTTAACTTAAAATTTTTTCTGAGTACCTACTATGTGCAAAACACAGTGATTAGGGCCCTAAGGATTAATAAAGGAAGGATGAGAGGGAGGGAAAAAAGAAGGAAGGACAAACATAATTCCTGACATAAGAAGCTCAGTCTTAAAGGAAGAGAGTGGCATTATTGTTGTTATTATTATTATTTTCAGCTCTTGAAAAATAATTCTGTCTGTAGCATCCTCATCTTCTTCCCTGCCCTTCTGAGCAGCCCTTGGGAGAGCCAATTTCCAACCTCCCGGATTTTCTAAATGATTGTCAGCCTGTTGGCAATATTCTCTTCTCTGGGGCTCAAAAACTATAAGATGACCCAGTCGTTTTCCCCCAAAGTTCTTAACACTTAATGCTACTTTCCTCCTTGATATTCAGAAGGATCCACTTTCCTCCTTGCTTCATCTCCACTGGGTGGTGTGATAAAACATGAGGAAGCTGGCCTTAGTGTCTATAACATCTAGCATTGAATCCTGTACTAGCAGAGTGGCCTGGGCCATGTTTTGTAACCTCTCCGAATGCCTGGAATTTTTTTCTTTTTTGGTCAGTGAGAAAGGGAGAGATAGCAGAGATAGCAATGCCTCTTATGTCGAGATTCTTATGCAGATCATAGCAATAGTGACAGGATTAGAGGAGGTGCTCTAATCCCGTCTGCTCTACCTTGGAGAGAATGAAATGTCACCAGTGAGTTAAGTGGGAGTGAAATATGGATGCAGCCTCCATGAGATTCCGCTTGGAATGGGTGGGAGACAGGCGGGCAAGTTTTCCTTCGGGGTAGTTTTGCTGCTTGCTGCTGGATAAAACAGTGAGGCACCGAGCCGTGATGGGTGCTGCTGGGCGTGCCAGGCTCAGCATGGGGGAAATCGCAGGTGTGGAATTTCTAGAACAACATCGGGGCTGAGGCTTTAGGCCAGTAGGAGTGGGTCTGGCCGAGCTCTCAGAGGCCTGGCTGTGGGCTTGCTTCCAGCCTCAGAGCTGGGTCCATGCTGAGGGGTGTACCCAGATCCCAGCACCGTCCTCCTGCCTGCTAAGAACAAGGCATTTCACCTTCAAAGTAAATTTTAAAGAGATGCAACGTAAATACATTCAGCCACAAGTTCTCGGGTACTATAGGTGAGAATTCACATCTCTGAAACATGACGAGAAGACTAATCAAAGACTGGGAGAAGATATTTATGACACAAAATGAACAGCTAGTGTCCAGAATGTAACACCAATCAGTTTGGATAAGAAAAAGACAACCCAAGAGAAAGACAGGGCCCTAATAGGCAATTCAAAGGTGAGAAATCCCACAGAGTTAATAAACACACCAAAAGATACTCAACCTCACTAGAAAGCGAGACATTGCCAGTGAAAACGATGTAAAACACGATGTTATACTCATCAGATTGGCAAAAATGGAAAAATCTGGTAACATTAAATGCTGGCAAGGCTGTGGGAAATAGAGTATTTATACATTGCTGGGAGGGGAGTGAAATGGAGAGCAATTCAGAAAGACTTAGTTAAGGTGGAGATGTGCTAACTCTTGGACCCGAGTCCATCTCTTGGTATATGGCCCAGGGAAACTCTTACCTGTATAAGAGAGGCTCAGAGAGGTTCAAGCAGGATCACCTCAGTGTAGTTTGTAGCAGGAGAAAATCGGAAACAAAGCCCATGGCCACCAGTAGGGGAAGAGGTGAGGTCGGGCAGTCATTTCCTGGAATCTCTGCAGTTAGGAGTCACATTGAATGACCTCCATCTAGATGTACCGTTATGGGTAAACCTCCAATGTGATTTTGAGTGAAAAAAAGCAAGTCAGAGAAGATTATGTAGAATATGGTATGTTTTATTTGAATAAAAATGTGCATTAAATTTATGTAGTTATGATTACACAGGGGAGTGTTAGGTTTATAAAAACATGCATGGAAAGGATACATGCCAGCTTCAGGACAGTGGTTAGTAGTGGGGAGGGAGGGAGGAAAAACAGAATAGTGTGTAGGAATAGCTTTAGCTGTGTTGGGTTTCTTCACGTAAAGGGCTCAACTAAATATGGTAAAATGTGAAGGCATGAAACCTGGGTAGTTGGGAACACAGATGCCATTATTTTTTATGGTTGCAGCACTTCGTGGATAAAATAAGAACTCCGTATCTTTGCAACTGTTCCCCTTCTTGGTCCCATTATCTAGAAACAGCGTGGCTGTTTCTCCTTGGAGTGAAGCTCTGGAGAAAAGAGAGAAGAGGCCCTTGTTCGGTTATGTACGGGGCCCTGAGTGGCCTGTTTTGCAGTCTTCCTAACCCCGCGGGGGTTCCCTCCTTCCCATGGCGCTTCGTGTCTGTGTGGGCTCAGGCTGCAGACCAGGAAGGCCACAGGTCTCAGCGCAACATATGAGATGTTGAAAATCCCAGCCTGGTCACTTGATCCTTACAAATGAGATCCCTTGAAATGAATGCTAACTTGAATTTTGGTTGGTGAGGGGCCCACCCCTTCTTATTTCTTCATCTAGAGCCTCTAGGTAAGTTAATTCCTCCCTAGAGTTTGCTTAGGAGTAGTTTTGCTTTGTCAGGTGATATGCAGTATGATCTGGCAGTAATGTGTGTGGTTGTTAATTTGGCCCTGTTTGTTTTAGATCACAGATGTGTACAGCTCATCACCAGCTCTGAGCCGTTACTTTACTTCAGTTGAAATCATAGACTTCAGGTAAGAATGTGGAGCATTATGTGCTGGTGTCTCTCTGGAAATCGACACTCATCACTAGTTACCAAAAAGGACTTCCCTAATCCAAAAGCACAGAGGAGACCAACGGAAGATAGAACCATAGTGTCAGCGCCAGGAGGGTCTTTGGAGGCCAACTAGCTCAATGCCTTTATTTTACAAAGGAAAAAAATGAAACCCAGATAAATTATATGACTCAACCCAGTAACAGGGAATAGAGGAAAAGCCCAGACAAACCATTTCTGTTTCCCAGCAGATGCTCAAATAAGCTAAGAGTAGAAATAGAAATAGATCTCAGATAGTGCTGGGATTATGTACTGGCTTTTGCTTTTGAGGAACACAAGTCATATACAAGTTCATGCTCCTTGTATAATATTAAAAAATAAAGATACATGCTACCGGAAAAGTACACATCCTGCCTTCCCCTGCCCCACTACCCCTGGACACTTCATGTGCCAATCAATTCCACAGTGAATTCCAATCCCTTCTACAAAATGAACAACAATCACTGGTCTGTGTGATTTCTTCTGTGCATGTATTTACCATATATACTTTGTGTATTATCCATGTGTAACATATACGCACGCATACGTATTGTTTCCTTTTTAGTTTCCTCCTAATCTCTAATGTTTTTATATATGTCTATAGACACTTAGGGAAAAGTGTGTATGTATGTAGAAGAGTCATTTGATTATCCTTTTATATTGTTAGGACAAGATTTGCAAGGCAAAGCTTTATTACCTGCTGTGCCTAAGCTATCCCTGGAATGTGACCATCAAAGGCAATTTTACATTGAGATTCCTCCTCTCAAACCATAAATTTCCCAAACCTGGGAGGGGAAGCACGTGAAGCACTGGTGCACAGTGGGGTAAGACCAAAGGGATTTGGAGTCTGAAAACACAGTGGCAGGTTGCCTTGTCAACAACACTATTTCTCCTTCTTTATGGACCGCCAGTGTGCATGCTACCTTATGGTGACACTTTTGACCTAGCCTATTTTATTCATAAATTACTGGTATTAAAACTCCAATAGAAAAGGGAGAAATACATAATCAGACCCAGCTTTCCTCTGTGCGCTTGCCCTAACTTACAATTCAAAGACAGAGGTGAGAGAGGAAGGATATTCAGAGCTTAAAGGGTCTTACCAAGAATCCAGCCCATATTACGGGTCTAGAGGAGGTGGGATTGCATAACGGATTGGGGTAAACACAGAAAAACCCATCAGAAAACTGAGTAAAACAAAATCTGAAAAGTAATGTGAGAGAATCTATTTTGAAAAGTTATTTGAAAGAAAAACCCAAGGGTTTTAGGATTTTCGGATAAAGAAATTCTGCTGGGAAACATTTTTGTTTCATTTTTTAAAGTCCAGACAGTTTCAACAGTGTCGAACTGAGAAACAAACACATTGCCTCCAAAGCCTGCTGCTGCATGTGGGCAGGAAGGAAGCAGCTGAATCCCTGGCATATGGGCTTGTATCCATGGTGGAGCCCACCTCAGTCCTGGACCCACCAGCAGGAACCTGGGAAAATGTCCTTTGGTTCATCAGCTTCTAGGCCCACTGTAGTGGTGGGCAGCTGAGGCAAAGCCCACAGGCTTCTCTGCTTCCCTGAAAAATCC
Source organism: Kogia breviceps (assembly GCF_026419965.1). NCBI lineage: Eukaryota > Metazoa > Chordata > Mammalia > Artiodactyla > Physeteridae > Kogia > Kogia breviceps. Next base: position 91,879,799 of record NC_081314.1, on the reverse strand, counting down.
TTTCTCTCCCCTCAAAATTCAGCCTTATGTCAGTTCCTCCAGTGGCCTGACTTGGATGCACTAGGAGGGGCTGGCCAGGCCAGGTTAGGCAGCACAACCCTCTTATTCCGCTTCTGGCCTGGTCTTCTGCAAGTCAGCCTCTGGTCCTTTCTGTTAGCAAACCCCAGTCCTTGCCTGTGGGTCTGCAGGGTGGCTGCGTGTCAAGATGTTGACCATCATTAGCTATAATTCGAGGGTGAAGCACAGGGAACAAGCAGTGGCACCTGCAAACCAGAGTAGCTGGCCTAGAGTTTGAAAGCATATTTTCACCTGTCTGTAGAGGCATCCTTGAAACTGTGAATTTCTCTAGAGTCCCGAGTGTGCGTTATTTGTATGAACCTCAGGGTTTGGCAAACCTCTAGGCTGTAGTGGAGTTTATAAACTCAACTGTCAGCGTATCAGTCTACAAGTATTGGCCTATGTGACCTCTGGCCACAAGAGGGAGCTCTTTGCCAGTCGTTGGCCGGGACAGTGTACTGATTCACTCTTGGGACTGGCTTGTCTGCAAAACTTGCCCTTATGTAAAATAGATAGCTATCGGGAAGCAGCTGCATAGCACAGGGAGATCTGCTAGGTGCTTTGTGACCACCTAGAGGGATGGGATAGGGAGGCTGGGAGGGAGACGCAAGAGGGAGGAGATATGGGGATATATGTATATGTACAGCTGATTCACTTTGTTATAAAGCAGAAACTAACACACCATGGTAAAGCAATTATACTCCAATAAAGATGTTAAAAACAACAACAACAACAAAAACACAAACTTGCCCCCGGGTGAGGGTCTCGGATGTGGCCACTCTTAAATATTTTATTGCTGGCTCTTTATCTGGACCTTTTAACAAAATCTAGGCCTTCTTGAACCAAAGGAGATCTGTTGAGAAATCTAAATGTTAAGGTAGCATTGGACAAGCTGTATAGACTGTTGATTAGCTGAGGATAGCCTCATGATTATTTTTATTTTAGAAAGAGGAAAGTATGTTCTAAGAAGATGAAAACTCCCTTTCCTTAGGTCCCCTTACTGAGAGTTGCAAAACCTTAGGAAGTGGAAATGGGACAGAAAAAGTTTCTCACTTTGGGGACAAACCAGGGAGGTATGATTTGCTGCTGGTACCCAGGGCCATCTGTGAGAGTTTAGGAGTCTGCATCCAGCCGATGGCAGGGAGCTTTGGGCCCTGCCTTGAACATTTGGTAGGTTAAGTAATGAACCGGTTAAACTGAGTAGCTCTGACATGCACTTGTTGGGGCAGGGAGAGGCTGTGGTGTGAGAACAGGGAAAAAAGAGGTTCCCTGGCCTGCCTCGGGGGTAAAGCCTGGTGTTGGGCAGCTCTTGGAGCCTCGCTGACAATAGCTGAGTCAGTATCTCCCCTGCATAGCCTCTCCTGGCGGACTCCTAGGGGATGGGTTCTAGGTGGAAGGAGGAGGTTAGGATCACCTCAACTTTGTGTGATGGATGCATTGATGAGGGGCCTTCTAGGGCAGTACACTCTTCGCTCTTTTGTCCTGGGAGGGAATGCAGAACTAAAAAGATGTTTTTCCTAAAATCAATTTCCTGAGTTGCAGTGTGATTCTGTTGATATTTTTAACTGTCTCTGTTTGGTTTGCCTTTCAGTGGTGAAAACAGCACAATAACCTACCACCTGCACTTTGGGTTTCCGTCAGAAGACCACAACTTTATGAAGTATGTGATGAGTGAGGAGTTGGTGCTGGGCGTTTTGCAGCAGGATTTCCATGATCAGAACGTGCCCGGTTGTGAGACTCTGGGGCTTGATCCAGCGTCCCTCTGGTTCTCTGGTAAGTCGAGCACATCAGAAGGCAGAGTTGTGATGATAAACAAGAGAACCAGACAGGGCAGATGGCTCGATTTGCTTTCTGAGCAGGTGTGGTTCCACGCTCCGTGGAGGTCACCCAGTCCCAGCCCTCCGTGAACAGACAGAGCAACTGGAAAAAGTGTTACGGAAACAACTAAACTATAAACATGAGGGTTGCTACGTGTTTCCTTGCTCTGGTTCACCCACATTCTAAGCCCCATATCCCACATCAGAATATCATTAGAAACCTTCATGGAAACACTGTGGTCTCACAAGAGAAGCAAGTGCTGAAGAGTTTGAAGTAAACAATATAGTTAATTTGTTGAAAGATGACCTCAGTATGGGGAATCAATCTCTTTTTCTATTGAAGGCCACTGAGTCCATTAAGACAGGGGTCCCCAACCCCCCCGGGCTGCGGACCGGTACTGGTCCGTGGCCTGTTAGGAGGCGGGCCACATAGGAGGAGGTGAGCGGCGGGCGAGCGAGTGAAGCTTCATCTGCTGCCCCCCAGTGCTCCCCATAGCTTGCATTACTGCCTGGAACACCCCCGACCCCCACCTCCACCCCCAGTCTGTGGAAAAGTCATCTTCCGTGAAACTGGTCCCTGGTGCCAAAAAGTTGGGGACTGCTGCATTAAGATACTAATAGAGGGACATAAAAAGGCAAGTTTGTCTCTTTCTGTAGAAGATTGTAATACATTTACTCATCTACTTTTAAAACTAAGAAAAGGATGGGGAAATGGATATATATATTTTTTTACGCGGGCCTCTCACTGTCGTGGCCTCTCCCGCTGCGGAGCACAGGCTCCAGACGCACAGGCTCAGCGGCCATGGCTCACGGGCCCAGCCGCTCCGCGGCATGTGGGATCTTCCCGGACCGGGGCACGAACCCGTGTCCCCTGCAACGGGCAGGCGGACTCTCAACCACTGCGCCACCAGGGAAGCCCAGTTTTTTAACAAGCATAGAAGATACCCGACTTGTCAGAATCTGAGAATGTTGTACAAAACCTGCCAGAAAGGAAGGTGGAAAGGTGAGATGACGGCCAGCCTTCGAGACCTCCTTCCCTCACGTCTGTCTGCACTGAGCTTTGGCCTTACTTCCCATTCTTCTTCTCGTTTCCCACTTCTGATTCCTCACTTGGAGAGGTTTTTAGCTCTTGTTTAACGCCAACAGTCTTGGATGGTTTTTCAGCCACAACCCATCAGAAACACTCTGCACATCAGCAGTGGTAAATACTAGTTGAGTGAATGGAAAAGGTGAACGAGAAGGAGGTGTGGTGAGCAGCAGGCACGGGGCCAGCAGCCGAGGGTCAGGAGAGTGCAACAGATTATAAAGCACACACGTTACCACACGGTGTGACAAGAGGCATTTATTGTGATGACGCTTGATTCTTGGGGACGGAAAGTGGAAGTGGACGCGGGCCTCTCACTGCTGTGGCCTCTCCCGCTGCGGAGCACAGGCTAGTAGTTAACAGCCGTCATCATCACCTCGTATAGTTACAAAAGTTTCTTTTCCCTCATTAGGAGAACTTTGGGGATCTACTCTCTTAGCAGCTTTCAAAGGTACAGTGCAGCAGTGTTAATGATAGTCACCGTGCTGTACATTGCATCCCCAGGACTGATTTATCTTGTAATAATAGGAAGTTTGTGCCTTTTGACCACCTTCATCCAATTCCCCCTCCTCCACACCCCACCCCTGGCAACCACCAATCTGATCTGTTTTTCTATGAGTTTGGTTTTTTAAGATTCCACATATAAGTGAGATCCTGCAGTATCTGTCTTTCTCTGTCTGACTTATTTCACTTGGCATAATGTCCTCAAGGTTAAGGGAATTTTTTTTATTGGATCACTGCCCCCACCTCCCTCCTACCTTTGAGCTTCTTCACCTAGTGGAGGGAGGGGTCCAGGGACAGGGAGGGGAAATCTGTTTTACAATGTAAAACAGCTGCATGAGTTATTTTGGACGTGGGGTAAGTTATTTTGTAGTGTTTTCTGACATGTGAAGGAGTTAACCAGTAGATTGAGTAAGGAACAAAAGCAAAAACTGATTAATGTGAGAGAGAAGAAGAAAAAGCTCTAGGCAATGAGAATAGTGAATCTCTGTTTGCACACATTTGGGGTAAATGGATGGGCCGGCTGCTGGCAGAGAGGCCAGTGTATGCATTCTGTCCTTGAAAGGACTGCCTGGGATGTCCAGGGAGAACATTTAGGTGGTTTGTAGATTCCCCAGGAAACACAGAGTTTAGCCAAAGAGCACTGCTTCTCAGCCAGGACAATTTTGCCCGCTCCGAGGTATTTGGCAAAGTCTAGAGACATTTTAGTTGTCACAATTGGGGGTGTTGGTGGGAAACTAGCATCTAGTGGGAAGAGGCGAGAAAGATTTTGCTAAACCTCTTACAATGCACAGGACAGCTCCTGATGGTAAAGAATGATCCAGCCCCGAACATCAACTGCCAGAACCCTGCTGTGGCGCACGTGGGTCCCCTATGTCCTGTCCCGAGACATTGCCTGGGTACCTCTGCTTTAGTCAGGCCAACTGTGTGCCATTTCCCTCATCAAAATGTCTCACTGAATATTGTGCTGTATTAAAAATGAAAATTTAGCGGTATTTTTATGGTTAGATTATGAAAAAAAGACTTAAAATGTCCTCTGTATCCAAAAGCCCTCGTCAAAATGTTATTTATCATGAATCATACCGAAGCAAATAAGCAAACAATGTAATTTGCCTTTTGAAAGGAATTCAGAGTTGTGTGCCTCTGCGTGTGCGCGCATGTGTGTGCGTGTGTGTGTGCGCACATGTGTGTGTGAGATCCCTGAAGAGTAAACCTCCTCTGTTAGGAATTTACAGATATTCCACTTTTACATTAGTTTATAATCAAACCCAATGAAATAAGATAAAAACATAAATGTTTAGAATAACCATGCTTTTTAAAAAATGGTGACTTTGTATTTTCTTTTCAGAGTGAAGTGGTCAAGGTCGATCTGTGTCTGAAAGCAGCACTCCACTGAACTTTGGGATGAGGAGAATTCATTCCGTTTTACAGAAGAGATCCTGTGAATTAACGTAGAAGCACTCACAGTGACTACAGGGCTGGAGACGGCCCTTTTTCTCCTGATTCTGCACAGTTAAGAGTCTGGCACTACGTCCAGCAAAAAAAAAACCCATGGCTGCCCCAGCTGGGTCCAGATGGGGCGGGGTGACCAGGCAGCAGGTGGACCTGCAGGGCCAGGTCGCTGCTGTTCTTGAAGCGCTCTCTGCCTCCACCCACACGTGGACACCCTCTCTTCAGGGTAAGGGTGGCCTTTGAGGCAGGATCCCGCCAGCCTGAGCCCGTGGCGAGAGAACGGGGAGAGGCGAGGTGAGGGAGAGCCGAGCCAATCGCTCCCTGAAATCCTCCGTCCCACCCCGATGTCTGATCTACCTCCAAGCAAGGCTATGAGGAGGAGGCAAGCATTTCACCAGATGTGAGCAGCATCGTCTGTGTCTCCTTCCATAGCCGCATATCTCAGCAAACTAGCCTTGGCACTCCATCCAATGTTATGTAGAGCTACAGAAATGAGGTGTGTGTTTCTTATTTCCCTTCTGTGTATAGTTCCTGCAACTCCTGAACACCTGTTACGGAAACACGGGTCCATGTTAGTTTTGAACACACGACTCTCATTTTGGATAGTTTCTCCATTTATATTTTCATTAACTTTCATCAGAGAATCATTAAGACTCCTCTAGGTAGTACATGTTGGTTTTTGTTGTCCAGAGTCACTAGCCTTCCCGTAGGATTCAGTGTCTTCAGGCACTGATTGTGTATCTTATTGAAGATGGTTAGGAAACAGGAAGAACCACACTCAGAAATAAACTGCTGGAAGTTTAACGTCAGATCCTTTTGGAGGGGTGAGGGTGGAGTGAACAAGAGCGACTCTATTGGTCGTCTACGGGTATAGAATTACCTGTCATGAGGGAACGAGGTGTCTTGTTAGGAAAATGGCTTTGCTGGAAATTTCCAGGAGAGTTTTGTGGTCATGTAATGAGAGGTTCTCAGCCTCAGTATCTCAGTTAAATTGGCCCTGGGTGGATGTCAGGCTGGGGGCAGCTGCATTCTGGGATGTGTTGGGAGTAAGAGTCTCAGGCTAGATTTGCCTGGGGCTCTTTATGACCCAGGACCCTGCATAATGTGAATGTGCTTTGTTATTTAACTAAAAGGTAACATTTATCATATGTCGGTGTTTCATTTTGAGGACAGTTCCTCCAACTAGTGAAACAGGTGTATTTCCCTTCTTCCTCTTATTTTATATGTCAAGCCTAAACCTTCATGTTTGTACTTTTAAGAAAATAATGAAGAACTTTATTTTTGCCTCTGCATTGCCATGTTGACCTTTGCTGCGTAGGGTTTGACTCTCCAGGGCCAGGATTTGGGTTGGCATGTTCTTGCAGTAAATGGTGTTGGAAGTGACCTTTTCATTTCCCCAAGGGCAGCGTCCCCTTCTGAGTGAATAAGATTGAACTGGGCTGGCCTGTGTCTTCCTCTCCCTGTTCCTGTTGCCAGGGGAGCAGGGGAGCCGTATCTCCTCTCCACTTCCCCCCGGGGCCCCGCAGGCAGGACCAGGTGTCTGAAGAGCCTGAGGCTGGAAGGAAGGGCTGTTTCCTGTCTGGAGGCAGGACCGGGTTTGGTTCTGATCTTCCCTTCCCTTTTGGAAACCACCAAGATGCAGGCACCTTGTCTTGGATTCTGACCACGTGAAAGTCATAGAGAGGATTTTCCATTAGTTTGACTCTTCTGCCCAAATGGTGTGGAAAGAACTGAACTTTGTGACTAGAGCATTTTGAGGTGTTTGGGGGAAAATGGCACTTATATACTGTTGTGCTATAGGAGATGAATTGATTGGCTATCAGACATCTTCATGACGAGCATAATGAAGGTACATAAGAAGGTTTCAACGAATATCTGTAGTATCACTGAAAGGCTTTTTTTGTTTGTTTTGTTTTGTTCTGTTTTGTTTTGCTTTGTTTTGTTTGGCCACACGGCTTGTGGGATCCTAGTTCCCCCACCAGGGATCTGACCCAGGCCCTCAGCAGTGGAAGAGCAGAGTCTTAACCACTGGACCACCAGGGAAGTCCCTCACTGAAGGATTTGAGAAAAAAAACCTGTTTTTTTCTGGGAGTCACTTAGGTACAGGCAGAAAGGATACAGTGGAACCTGCCCCTCCTCCCATTACTGACAAAAATTCTAGCCATGTGTCCTATTCTTTTCTCCCTTTCAATTTAACTTAGTTCTGCAGATTTTTTAATGATCTGTGTTGCAAAAGACTATAGAATATACCAATGAAAAAGAGGATGATAATAAGGAAAAAAGCCACTGGTCTTATTAGGGTGTCAGGCTCTGCACAGATGAAACAGGAAACAGCAGGAAAAAATAGGTGTTAAGAATAAATAAAGACAAACTGCAGGGTTGTGTGATGGTCAGAGAAAAGGGTGAAAAGTATAGTTTAATTGGAGAAGGCTTTGCCTAGGAAGTAGGACTGGAGCTGAACCTTGAAGCAATGGTGGGATGTGAATAAACAGATTTGCTTTCCTTTACACATGTTTGTGTCTTAGGATGAGCTGCATGTTTTCTCCTTTCCCCTTTAGATGTGGACTCTGGACATGGATTCTGCCCTATTCAGAGTCTGATTAGTGCTGAGAAAAATGGGAGAAATCTCTGTGTCTTCCCTTCTCTGCTCCCATTACTGTTTCATTGTTTTAAAATAAGCTAATTCACACTATTAATGCATTGCTAGCAGCAATCTTTCCTTTATGATTAAAGTTCATTATCCTCTTAGTAACAGAAGGCAGCCCTCTCATCTTATAGTTAGGAAACCAAGGTCTGGAGAGGTGGAAGGACCAGCCCAGAATTCCACAGTGTTGGGGAGCAAAGTCCAGCCTAGTGGGCAACCACACATGATCAATGGCCTCTAACTGGTGGGCAACCCAGGGTCATGCTCAGTTCAGGCTTGGCTACCATCTGGGAATCCATGAGGAGCACAGATGGTGAGGGGGAAGGGATGGGTTGAGAGCTGTGATTGTCAGACTGTACAAGACTCTCTGGGGTGATAACGACCACTCAACGCTTCACCCAGTGCCTCGCAAAGGAACCCTCTGTTAGGAAAGGGGGAGAGACTAACACAGATCCATTTAACAGTTGACAGAACCGAGGCACAGTCAGATCAAGTGGCTTTCAAGTAGCTTTCTGAAATCTGTAGGTTGGCTTGGAAAAGAACAGAGTCAGATAAACATAAACAGAATCTCCTTCTTCTCTGAAGGCTCCTGTGGAACCTTGGGGACTCAACTTCCCTGTTCTACCTATGCCTTTCCGTTCCTGAGCATAGTTGAAGCAACTGTCACCCAAGGTTGTCTTAAAAACGTGAGCATTTGAATTTATTTGTTGTCAACGGTAGGTTTTCCTGACCTATCTTTGTCTTTTTCTTGTACCTCTCTTCTGTTCTATGTAAGAATTTATTCACAGACTAAGAGATTATTTCTAGCTACTAGTATGAACTTAAAGCAGAAACCACAAAGCCTGCAGATACTGCATAAAATATGCCTCTGTGAACTTAGGCTATGTCTAGTTTTAAGATCAACATCAGGGAGGGGAATTTTCTGATTATATACGTGACTTAAGGGACCAATTTAAATCCTCAGTCTCAGTTTCTTATCAAGAACAGGAATTCTTTACCTTAGGGGTTGCATCCCCAACCCCTTGAAATTGTATACAGATATTTGTGTGTGTGTGTTTGTGTGTGTGTGTGTGAATGTACATTTTCTGTAAAGAGGGTACCCTGCTTTCATCAGAAATCCTGAAATCTATGGAAAATAGATCAGCATTATATACAGCCCTAGTAGGTATTTCAAAGCACTCCCAAAGCATTCTCCTGCTCAGAAATAATTCCCTTTCAGAATCCCTCTAAATTTCATTATAAGAACAATTTTCTTTGTTTAAGCATTTATACTTAACATGTTCTCTATAAAACATATTTGGGACAAGTAATTCTTTCATGGGGTAAGACTCAAACAACTACAACTTATCATGTTGTACTAAGAATATTTAAACCAATCAACTTCAACAGTGGTCCAACGTCCAAGTGAAAAATCCCAGTGTAAACCCCAGCAATTTTGTGTTTCTGCCTCACTGGAAGACTGCCAGGTGGCCCTGCATCACCAGGCACGTCAGCACATGATTTTCTATAGACATCATAAAGAGTTTTGTATCCCTTTACTCTTTGATATCATTTGTTCAGAATCTGTGACAGATGATGTACATACATCGAACATAATCCTCCTGCTTATGGGTGATGGAACTGAGCCTCCAATCTACATGCTCAAGTTCTCAGAGGAAGAACGGGAACAAGGATTCGAATCATTGATTATCTGACTCCAGTAGCCACATTCTTTGCCCTAAGCCATGTTACATCTTGTACTGTATTCCCTGCTATCATGCATATCTCCTTTTGAACTTGAGTGAATCCCGGCCAAAGGTCAAAGTTAGGATTCCATGTGGAAAAATTTTGCTAAAAATAGGAAGTTAGTGGAGTATAAGATATTAAGATGTGATTGGCTCTTAGATCAAGACCATCAACTGGCTGAAGTCTCAGCAAACCTGTGTTGACACATCCAACCTTAAGCCACTGGATTTATCCCTGCTGGGCCCCTAGCACACTTTAAATAGCAAAATTATTTAACTTTGGTTTGGTTGGGGAACAAAACAGTAATTAAACTCATAATGCATCTACTGCTTATCTCAACAAACTTTTTACTATTTTAACACCCCTAAAATTAGGACAATAGCTATGGGTCAAATAAAACAGGAAGTTGAGAACACAGGTGTGCATATAGAAATAGTCTAATTTGCTAATTGTTCTTGCTCTCACCCTAATTTGTGGTTTAATATTTCCATATCATTTTATTGGTACTAGCTCTTACAGGTTACACCAATACCCGAACACACTTTTGTTTAGTTTATCTGTAGTTATGATTATTTAAGGAAGGGGTCTGCAAGCTTTTTTTTTCTGAAAAGGGCCCCAAAATAAATATTTTTGGCTTTGCAGGACCTACAGTGTGCATCACAACCTTTCAATTCTCTTGAGGTTGAGAAACCACAGACAGTACATAGACAAATGAGCGGGCTGTGGGCCAGTGACATTTTATTTACCAAAACAACGAGTCGGCCAGATTTGGCCTGTGGGCCATAGCGTGCTCACCCCTGTTTTAGGGGATAGGCATAATTGTAGAAACACTAAAAGAAAGATAAGGGAAAATAAATAATTGGGGCATAGGGAGAAATGCTCATTAGAGAAGAGGGGTGTGTGTGTGTGATTTTTCCAATGTGGACACTATTCATAGTTTATACATGGCATATTATTTAACACATACATATACCCTGTAGTAGAGGCCCTTCTATGTAGTATATTGGAAGAGCACTGAATTGGAAGCCAGGAAATCAGGCTCTAGGTAAAGTTCTGACATGTTGCTTTGAGCTAGTTATCCTCTTTGAGCCAGAAAAAATAATGGGATTAAAGGATCTCTAATGATCTACCCTATCCTTCTCTGATGCTATGATTTTCCTAAGATTTCTAGGGAGAAATACAAAGTTAAAAAATATGGATTAAAAATATATAAAAAATATATAAAAACTTGGCCTGGAACTTACTAATTCAACCCATGTAACCAGCCACACCAAAAGATCCAATGAGTCAAAGGACGCTCTGCGAAGGACACTGCTTAGAGGTGTGGAGTAAGAGGAACGCCACAGGTGCCTATCCGGAAGGCTATGAGTGAGGAGCTGGGTCTACCCACACGTGTGGAATGAGGACTCCCCTTTGGTTGCACTTACTATGATGGGTGAAGCTTCCCTGTGACATCAGAGGACAGTCATGTGGACATTTTATAGGAAGAACCTGAACAGAGGAGCAGGGGACCAGGGGGTTCTTCCCACCACTGAGTAGAATGGCCCATTTCTTTTTTTTTTTTTTTTTGGCCCATTTCTTAAAGCCACTTAGAACCGAAGATGGTCACTTCCTTCTCAAAGAGTGGGTGTTTGGGATAGTTGCTTGATCTTTGGATGTTGGACATTGAGAAGGATCTAGGAGGCCCTGAGGCTTGCAAACTACACCCTCCAGCGACCCCTATAGAGAGGGCCGTTGTGTGTGTGTTGAGGGGAGATAAGCTGAAAGGGCTTTGTGCCCCATGCCTGCTTCAACCAGAGCTCCCCATCCCTGGCTTTTATTTGCTGGTATTAAGTGCTGATGCAATCACTTCATTAGAAATGACAAGATTGAGCCTGAGAAGGGGCATAAGTGGATGTGGCTATATCAGGGAGTCAGAGAAGATTCTACTGGGCATGAGAAATTTATATTCATCTCCTGGGGAGGACGGATGCCTAGGGGCGGAAGGTACACGAAGAAGCGAATACTCAGTCCCATTTCCGCCCAGCGACTCTCTGGGTCTCTCAGCCTTGAGGGAAACGTTCTCATAGCACTCCTCAGCAGCGTTCCCTGATGGCCTTTTCCCGAGGACGCTGTGGTTGATGAGGGTGTAGCACAGATCCTCCGAGGAGCCCTGGTCAACATTCTCCTGCTGGTCAAAGGACAGCCATCATCAAGACCTGGCCTCTTGCCATTCCCTTTATACTTCGTCTCAACAGAGGTTCAGCCTTGGGCAAAGTCTGTCTTCCACGGCCGCTTCCCTTCCATCTCTTTTGTCTGGTTTTCCTAAATGGCTGCCCCAGCCCAACCACTAGTCCAGGCTGCCAGAGTTCTCATGCTGCTCAGAGAACTCAGCCTACTCAGGCATGCATTCTCTGCCCCACGTCCCAGAGTGACCCCAGCCCACACTATGTAATTCCCAAAGTCTCAGGACCCTGGGGCTGCTCATTCTTATATAAGAGAACAATCTGAAGACACCTTATAGTGCTTGGGTTATGATATTTAACCACCCATTCTAGAGATATCTGCATTATTAAAAAGAGAATCCACTTAAGAGAAGGTCTCATTCAGTGAAATCTCAGGAGATAAAAAGCAAAACAGCAAGGCACAGGAGAAAGAGCATGGATTTGGGAGTGAGACTTGTTTTTGAATCATGCCCCTGCCATCTTGTCAGCTGTTTGGCTTTGAAGGAACATCACTTAATGTCTCAGTTTTCTCATCTGTAAAATGGGTAGGAAAATAATAGTACAAATCTTATAGGGTTGTTGTGACAGCTACATGAGATGATGCACGTGAAGCGCTCAGCCCACTGCATGGCATAAACCAAGTACTCAATAAATATTAGTTCCTTTCAATAAATTGTGCAACAGAGATGGCTGTTGCTTCTGCTGTCAGGCTCTGCATATGTCCCTGGGCTCACAAGCACTGGTGTCTAAATAATTCAATATTAATGTCAGAAGGGGTCTTGGAGGTCTTCTCCTGCTATCTGAGGTGTCTGCATTTCTACTGTCATCTCAGAAAAAGTCTCAGAAATGTTTGCATTACCTGAATGGGAGCAGATGTTGTTTCTTCATCTGGAGAAAGAAAATACACTTAATGAATTTCAGGTCATGGGGAGATTTCTGGGAGGGGAGGAGAGGAGCACTGAAAGATAAGCAACCAGAGAGCCAAGGAACAGCAGGGGTAGTCTTCCTCAAGCTATCCTGATCTTCAACACATCCCTGGGGAGTGACAGGGCCATCTAGACAAGAAACAGCCAGAGCTGTGCTGAGATGCTGAGTGGAGGGAAACACATTCAGTGGGTCTTTGGATAGGAAATCACACTTCCCTCCCTTCCTCACTCCTTTCCTTCTGTGTCCTTCCTTACCTAAAATTTGTTGCATGTCTACCCTGTACCAGGAACTGGGGAGACAAAGAAGAATCAGACAGTCCCTGTCCTCAAGGGGCTCACAGGCATGCATAGGAGGCAGACAAGGACCTAAGAGAGGTCCACAATGCAGAGGAAAGCTGTCATTTCTACTGTAGGTGACAGGGGATGATGGCAGTGTGGAAGCTGGTGCTCAAGGAAAGCTTTACAGAGAAACTCTTAAACTGAACTCTCCCATTTTTGAGACTGCTGGCAGAAACAAACATAAGCAGACCAATTTTTCAAAAGCCAGTGTACTTAAAAGCAGGTGACTCTGGCCACTCAGCAAAGAGGCAAACACACTAGCTCAATAAATAAACATGAGAATTCACAAAGAAGCCTCATGATATCACCCGACGTGGGAGGTGGCTGTGCTGATGCAGGCCACCTTGATGTGTAAAGATTTATATTCCCTCAGTACTGACATTCTAGATTCTCACATCTCTATAAATTCACCTGGCTATCTAGGACTTCCGTGACTATCACTGCAAGAAAAGGGTCTGTGGGGATCCAAGATGGTGGCGTAGGAAGACCCTACAATCAGCACCTCCCATGAACACACCAAATCTACACCTACATATAGAGCAATTCTTTCTAAAGTAGAACTGAGGACTGACTGAACAGCTTTGCACAATAAATGACAGAAGGACCAAATAGAGATGGGTAGGAGAGACGGTATGGACAGGAACCCCGTCCTTGTTACAGCAACCTGTAGGAGGGAGGAGTATCACTGAGGGACGCATGCGTACATTAACATCCCCCCCGCCAGGGGTGGGGCACAGCAATAAGAATAGTGGTTTAAAGGCACCTAGACTCTATGTGAAGAAATCCATTTACTACCCCTAGAGCATCTGCCAAATGGGCAGGGAACTACTGGAACACTCCTCAGGTTCAAAGGCACTGGAGAGCACCATTTTTTGCATTCTTCCTTGACCTTGATAGCACAGATGGGAACATAGTCCAGGTGCTCCAGCCAGGCTGCCAAGATTGCTCCTGCATGCTTCAGGCCCACAGAAGCTCCAGCCATCTCCCAAAAGCAACACCAAGGGGGTGCACTCCGGCTCTCCACCCCCGACTCCTACCCCAGCTCCAGCCATCCCACCAGAGCTGCCCAGCACATACAGTCTACACAGAGGCTACTCCTGCACAAGGCCATGACTGCAAGACTGGGAGAGGTAGCTGTTTTGACTAATTCATAGAAATAAACACAGGAGATCAAACAAAACGAGGAGACAGAGGAATGTTCCAAATGAAAGAACAAAATTACCCCCCAGATATAAACCCTAATGAAATGAAGATAAGTCTTTTATCTTATAGAGTTCAAAATAATGATCAGAAAGATGCTGACCAAACTCACGAGAAGAATGGAGTGAAAACACAGTGAAAACCTCCACAGGGAATTAGAAAATGTAAGAAAGAAGACCAGTCGGAGATGAAGAATACTATGACTGGAATGAAAAATACACTAGAGGGAATCAACAATAGATTAGATGATACAGAGGAAAGGATCAGTGATCAGAAGACAGAAGAGTGGAAAATCACCCAATCAGAACAGCAAAAGGGAAAAATAATTTTAAAAAATGAGGATAGTTTAAGGAATCTCTGGGAAAAACATCAAGCAAACTAACATTCACATTATAGGGGTCCCTGAAGGAGAAGAGTGAGAGAAAGAGGCAGAAAATGTATTTAAAGAAATAATGGCTGAAAACTTCCCTAATCTGGTGAAGGAAACAGACATCCAGGTCCAGGAAGCAACAAGATGAACCCAAAGAGATCCACACCAAGACATATCATAATTAAAATGGCAAAAGTTAAAGAGAGAAAAGGCAGCAAGAAAAAAAAACAGCAAGTCACATCAAGGGAGCTCTTATAAGACTATCAGCTGATTTTTTAGCAGAAATTTTGCAGGCCAGAGGGGAGTGGCATGATATATTTAAAGTGCTGAAAGGAAAAACCTTAACAACCCAAGAAAGCTCTACCCAGCAAGGTTATTATTCAGAATTGAAGGAGAGGTAAAATTTCCCAGACAAGCAAAAACTAAAGGAGTTGATCACCACTAGACTGGCCTTACAGGAAATGTTTAAGGGTCTTCTTTAAGCAGAAAATAAAAGATTATAACTAAAAATAAGACACTATACGAAAGAAAATATCTCACTGGTAAAGGCAAATACATATTAAAGCCAGTGGAACAGCCGCTTAAGAAGCTACTATGAAGGTTAAAAGACCAAAGTAGTAAAATCGACTGTAACTACGATAAGAAGTTAAGGGATACACAGAATAAAAATGTGAAATATGATGACAATAACATAAACAGATGGGGGGCAGTAAAAATATAGTGCTTTTAGAATGCATTCAAACTAAAGTAGCTATCAGCTTAAAACTAACTGATACACACACACACAGACACAAACACACACACACAATCACAAGAGACAACTACAAGTAAACCAAGAAACTGGACAATCTAAAAGAGATGGATAATTCCTAGAAACATCCAATCTTCCAAGACTGATCCATAAAGATATAGAAAAAAATGAACAGACCAATTACTAGTATCAGTAGCATCAGTAATCAAAAAACTCCCAACAAAAAAAAGTTTAGGGTGAGACTGCTTCACAGGTGAATTCTACCAGACATTTAAAGAAGAGTTAATACCTAGTCTTCTCAAACTCTTCCAAAATATTGAATGCTTCCATGCTCATTTTATAAGGCCTGCATTACCCTGATACCAAAACCAGACACCACAGAAAAAAAAAACAAAGTACAGGCCAATATTGCTGATGAACTTAGATGCAAAAATACTCAACAAAATATTAACAAACTAAATTCAACAATACATCAAAAGGATCATACACTGTGGTCAAGTGGAATTTATTCCAGGGATGCAAGAATAATTCGATATCCACAGATCAATCAATGTGATATACCACATTAACAAAATGAAGGATAAAAATCATATGATCACCTCAATAGATGCAGACAAAACATTTGACAAAATTTAACATCTATTATGATAAAAACTCTCAACAAACTGAATATAGAGGGAATATACCTCAGCATAAAGGCCATATACATCAAGCTCACAGCCACATCATGCTCGATGATGAGAAGCTGAAATCTTTTCCTTTAAGATCAGAAACAAGACAAGTATGCCCAACACTCACCACTTTTATTCATCATAATATTGGAAGTCTAGCCCCAGCAACCAGACAGAAAAAAGAGATAAAGGGCATGCAAATTAGAAGGGAAAAAGTAAAACTGTCACTCTTTGCAGATGATATAATACTATATATAGAAAACCCTAAAGATGCCACCAAAAAACTATTAGAACTAATAAATTCAGTAAAGTTGCAGGATATACAATTAACATACAGAAATCTGTTGCATTTCTATACATTAGTAGCAAACTACCAGAAAAAGAATTAAGAAAACAATCCTATTTACAATTGTATCAAGAAGAATAAAATACCTAGAATACATCTAACCCAGGAAGTAAAAGACTTGTACTTTGAAAACTATAAGACATAGATGAAAGAAATTGAAGACCATGCACAAAAAATGGAAAGATATACTGTGCTCATGGATTGGAAAAACTAATACTGTTTTTCACAGAACTTGAATAAATGATCCTAAAGTTTGTATGAAACCTCAAAAGATGCAGAATAGCTGAGCAGTCTTGAGAAAAGCAAAGCAAAGCTGGAGGTATCATGTTTGGTGATTTCAAACTATATTACACTACTATAGTATGCTATTACTATAGTAGTACTATGGTACAAATACTATACTACTATACTGGATATTAATTAAAAATAACAAATAACAGCTGTTGTCAAGGATGTGGAGAAATGGGAATTTTTTGCACTGTTGGTGGGATTGTAACTTGCTGCAACCTCTATGGAAAACAGTATGGAGTTTCCTCAAAATATTAAATATACAACTACCATACGATCCAGTAATTCCACTTCTGAGTATTGATCTGAAGAAAACAAAGAACTAATTTGAAAAGATATATGCACCCCAATGTTCACTGCAGCATTATTTACAACAGCCAAGACAGGGAAGCAACCTAAGTGTCCCTCAGTAGATGAATGGATAAAGAAGATGTGGTATATGTATATACATGAAATATTACTCAGCCATAAGGAGAATGAAATCTTGCCATTTGCAGCAACATGGATGAATCTAGAGGGTATTATGCTGAGTTAAATAAGTCAGACAGAGAAAGAAAAATATTGCATGATTTCACTTATATGTAGAATCTAAAAAACAAAACAAACGAACAAACATAACAAAATACAAACAGACTCATAGATACTGAGGACAAACTGGTGGTTACCAGAGGGGAGGGGGCGGGGGTGGGAGTTAATAGGTGACCGAGATTAAGAGGTACAAACGTCCAGTTATAAAATAAGTCATGAGAACATAATATGAAGTATAGGGAATATTGTGAATAGTACTATAATAATTTTGTATGGTGATGGTGTATTATATATATTTGATATATATGGTATATATATCAAATCACTACGTTGTGCACCTGAAACTAGTATAACGTAAGTCAATAACTTCAATAAAATTTTAAAAAAGAAAAGGGTCTGTGAGTTTCGGCATTAGAGGTCTTATTTCTACCGTTAGAGGTCTATTTCTATTTCTGTCTCGCTGTGATGGAGATTGGGGTTTCCTGCACCCACAATTCCCCTGGGTGAAAAGGCTAGGGGTGGGAGGGCTGTATGACTTATTTACATGCCAATAGGGCTCAGTTTTCAGAGTCAGAGTGAATGAACTAGGCTCTCCTCTTTAAACCCAGGAAGGCAAAGGCAAAACTCATTTGTTTTTCTTCTTCAGAAACGTTGTGGCCTGTCCTCAGGCCTGTACTTCCTTTGCTTCCCCCCTTACACATGACACTCTTCACCACCCTCTCCTTCAAATGCTTTTCTTACCTTAACTTTAGCCCTGTTCAGTCACCAGAGACCATTGCATCAGCCTCCTAAGTGGTCTTCCAGCATCCGCTCTTTTTGCCACTTCCTCCTACAATCTGTTCTCTGAACAGCAAACTGGGTGATGTCTTTAATGCAAATGTGGTCATACTTGGCCCTTGTTTAAAGCCTTTCAGCGCCTCCTGTAGCTCTCAAGACAAAAACCCTAACCCTAAACTTGACCCCAAGGCCCTGCCCCTCCTCTGTGCCCACACTGGCCTCCTTGCAGTTCCTTACATGTGCCTCACACCTCCACCTTTTGCTTTCATTGTTCCCATTTAACTCCTTCAGCCTGCAGACCTCGGGAAATAACAGAAGGCTATGGAGATCAGTAAGCCGGTTCCTGCCTCAATGAGCTCTCAATTTAGTGGAGAAAAAGAGACACGCAATTGAACAAATTGCAGCAAATGTGTGAGTGTTAGACTAGAAATATGCCCAAGGAGCTTTGGGAACAGAGGGAAGGGGCAGCTTGGAAACCTAAGTCTGTCGAAAGTAAAAACGATATGAAAGCAACGACTTACTTTGCTTTGGGGAGTCTTGTCTCACTTTTAAAATGTGCACTTTTTTCCTATAAAAGAAAAGGAAATCGGTCGGTTGTTTTAATATTCAGAAACTCTCAAAGGGAGTTACACTCAACTATGAAAACTTATGCTTAACTCATTTTGTTAAAGTTATAAGCCTCTTATAATACCTCCTTCAGCAGAGAAATAAGAGGATAGGAAAAAGAAAAAATTAAAGATAAGACTGAATAGAAATCTACTCCTTTGTGTTTCTCTCTTTCCCTTTTTCTCTTTCCTCCTCCTTTTTCTGAGGCTGGTATGGAATTGATTTATAGATGGAGAACTATGGTTATGTTATACAAAACTTTTTTTTTTTCATTGGCTGCGTTGGATTTTCGTTGCTGTGCATGGGCTTTCTCTAGCTGCGGCGAGCGGGGGCTACTCTGTTGCCGTGCGCGGGCTTCTCATTGTGGTGGCTTCTCGTGTTGCGGAGCACGGGCTCTAGAGCGCAGGCTCAGTAGTTGTGGTGCACGGGCTTAGTTGCTCTGCGGCATGTGGAGTCTTCCAGGAACAGGGCTCGAACCCGTGTCCCCTGCATTGGCAGGTGGATTCTTAACCACTGTGCCACCAGGGAAGTCCCCTCTACTTAACTTTTTGGAGAGTTTTTTTTCTGACAAAATTTCAATTTCTTTTATATCAAGGAGCCATTGTTATATCCAATCCCAACCTCAATCTCAATCTATGGTATCCAAACAAACAAGCAAGCAAGCAATCAAACACCTCCCGTATGAGCACAGAGGTGACTGCACTGTACTGATGACCCTCGGAAAAACACAGTATAAATATAATGGCAGCCAGTTATCATCACAGGAGACAAGGACAACATCTGCTCTAAGGAGAAAGACCATATGTCCTGCTTTACACAGACAGTTTAGTTAATGGTGTTATCAATCATTTAGTGACGCTTAACTATTTTTAGCCTCCTTTTCACTCACAAAAGTTTCCCAGTTTGGACAATGAATTATATGGTCACCCTGGCTATACGTTCTCTGTGCAAAGGACAGAAATGCATGCTTCTGTCCCAGGTAGACGCTGGGATTTGCAGTGTGATTAAGGGGGCTTTCTCTACATTGATAGCCAGTTTCACCCTTGCTTCCGAGGCTTTCCCGTTTGAAGAGTGTGTAACCACCCATGAGACTATTGTTCCTGTTTCTCACCAAACTCGAAGCGTCACTTCCCTGACTGACTCTCAGATGATGGTGCCTGGGCTAGTGGCCAGCTTCCACTGTGGCCACAGACAGTGGGTAAATCACAGGTAACTTACAGCAAATACCACATTGAAACTACGCTTATAGGGAAATAACCCCTGAAAACAGTTCTCCACTCACCATGGAAGGCAGAAACACCCGCCAGCGATGTGGCAGTCCCAGCATCTAAAATACCCAAGAGATGACACAAATCACAAGTTTAGTTTCTGCAGCTTTGTTAGGGTGACTCTCTTCCCTTTGTCACTTCTGTGAAAACCTCCCCTTTTTTTTCTCTCCCAAGAGAATACTCATTCTAGGTGACTTGGACACATCTGTCATACCAGAATGGCTTCGTCCTCCCAGGACATTAATTGGACCTTTGGAAATATGACATTATCAACTCCTAATCAGAGAAGGAACTTTCTGCTGTGTTCCCAGCAAAGGAAAAAAGGCTTGCTTATCTCCAATTCCAGCGATTTATGTGGCCTCTTGTGATGAAGGACACACAGAGTTATCAAAGTAAAAGTGTGTGGACATTTGAGAAATTTCTTCTAGGCACCGATTAGGCAATATTTACATAGGATCCCGCTGCACTCTGAATTTCTCCTATTTACACTCTATTATAATTTTCTGCTCACTTGTTTATATCCTACACTAGAAGGTGAGTTTCACAAGGTTGGGGACCATATTTGCCTGTTCATCACGATGTAGATTACCAGCATATGCCATAGTGTCTGGTACATAGTAAATATAGTTTCAATAAGTATTTGATAAATGAAGGAGTGGCTAAGAACAGAGCAACTCTAACTGGCTCAGATCATCAGATCTGCCTGATTGACCTCAAGGTATAGCTATACAAACAGGACTTGTTATCTCTTTAATGGCAGAAAGGCTCAGGGTCTCTCTGCAGTCAGACATTGAGGCTAAGTCTGGGCATCTTTCTGAACTGAGGCATAGTTAACTACCTACACGGTTGACTGGGAAAGGCCTTTATAAAGTACTGCATGTACCAGTAACACTATGTAAAAATGTTTGGAAAACACCATCCAAAAATATCTCCCCCAGTGAGCTTTTTCAGGGAGTTCCCTTGGAAAGGGCAGTGGAAGAGAGGCTGCTGCACTTGAGCTTGGCTGTGGGCACCAGCGTGCTGAGTCTTCTGACAGCTTCTGGGGTCTGTGTACCATTAGAGCCTTTGGGGCTGAGAGGTATGGCTGTAGTTCTTCCTCCTCTTCAGGCTTCGTTCAGGGTTCTTTAGCCCATTTGCTTATATCTCCTATTTCTGCCATTAAAGAAACACCGGAAGGAAACCACTAAATCACACTCATGCTAAGAAATCAGGTTCACTGAGGAGATATGAGAGTGAGATGAAAGGAGATTATTAATTTTGCATTACTACTGGATCAATATCTCTGTACTCCCTGAGCCACAGTTTCTTTATGTATAAAATGAGGATACTTAGACTGCTTACTTCATGGAGTTGTAAGGGTCACATAAAGTTAAATATGCACAAAAGCTATTTTCAAACTGACTGTTTCCCCCAGTCAGCTTCTC
This sequence comes from Kogia breviceps, assembly GCF_026419965.1. Lineage (NCBI taxonomy): Eukaryota > Metazoa > Chordata > Mammalia > Artiodactyla > Physeteridae > Kogia > Kogia breviceps. The sequence continues at coordinate 91,858,821 of NC_081314.1, read as the reverse complement.
TGCAATATATTCTTGCATTTCAGTTTGGAGTTTTGGTCTGGGGTAGGTTCAGGCTATGTGCCAGCAATTCCAGGTTCCTGTCTCTTACACAAAGCTTCCCTGGCTCCAGTCTGCCCAGTCTCTCCCTTCTTCTAATGCTCATGGCCCTTCCAGTCTGTTTCATCCTTTGGACTGTATACTTTAACCTAGGTCCAATGATACACCCCAAATATTTGATCCTTAATTTGCACCGAAGAAAAGCACCGTGTTGGGGGAATGTCTGTAGGCTTTGGCTGTGTAGTTGCTTTTTAACTGATACTCTTTCAAAAGCTTCACCTGAAACAATGGGGAAAGTGTAGATAACTCTTCAAGCAGAACTGGCTTTGCGACACTTCGGGTTTCTTGGATCCAGGGACACTCTTCCATATTTTAGCAATTCCCTGACACTCAAAAGTCCTGATCAGAAAGGATTGATGAGGAAGACTTTGTTTAAGAGCATCACAGTAATCACAAGTGTCTCTCTGCACAGCCCTTTCAACAATTGTAGCCATGTGGAGGATGTGGTCACCTCAGAAATAGAAACTCAGAGCTTAAATTGAAATGGCCAGGATGCAGCTGGAGCAGAAAGGTACATGATATCAACAGACAAAGAGACAACAGGAAATAAGGGTCTTCTTTCCAGCTGCTAGGAGTTACACTAGATTCCTAGCAAAATGGCACATCTTCTGTCCAAGGTTTCAGAGTGTTTTTGTCTTTTGTCTTGTCTTCACGTTTACTATCAGTACAACTGCTGCTGCGTCTAAGCAGGGTCCTCCGTTGGGGCGTATGTGAAGTCCAGGACCTGACAGACTTCATTCCTCACAGGCAAAGCCTGGGAGAAGTTTTGTTGGATTTGCTCTCACCTGGATGTTCTCTGTTTGGGGCTTTGATTTCCCAGATTCCAGGGTGTCTCTTGAGAGATCTGCTGCCACCCAAAACTCAACATACCAAGAATGAGCTAAGTCTTTCCTTTTCAGGCTTCCCACCTTGCTTGATACTTTCTCCAGCTTTCTTCATTTCTGCTATTTGTGTGTAACCCCAGAATTGCCTCGGCTTCCTCTTGCTGCCCTCCCATCTGTTAATACGCCCTTCTAAAGCATATACCTCAATCTGTCCTTGATTTGACCTCCCCTCCATTTCCATAGAACAGCCCTCACAACGTTCTCCAACAACTGCCATACACCACCAGGCCCCAATCAAATGTCCAGACAGCCTCATGACAACTGCAAGAATACCAGTGTACAGAGAGGCTTATCCGCTCTATGCAGTTTCAGGGACTGTACACAGGAACCGAGAAGGGCATTGGCCTCGTCTCATGTAAATTGCAATTTTCACAGAAAGCACCAAGGCAGAGAACATGGGATAAAAGGGAAGGAAATAATTAAATAAAGAAAATAAATTGGCTCATTGTTTGGGTTGGGTTTCTGTATAACTATCTTTTTATTTGTGGGGAGTTTAGGGTATAGAGAAAGAGAAACTAAAAATTAAACACAATTTACTTTGTGCTTACTATATATATATATATATATATATATATATATATATATATATATACACAGATATATATATGCACACACACTATAAATGCTACTTACTATTATATATATATTACTTACTATACATACTACTTCCTAAATGTAAGTAACATATACATTTCCTATGTTATATTTCACTTAATCCCAGAATAAATCCATGAGGTAGATATTATGATTCTATGTCTTACCCATGAAGAAACTGAGCTTAAAAAATTTATGCAAGGTGTCTGAGGACAAGTGGGAATAAGTGGGAGAAGCTCAGTTTGCTTCTGGCAGATTCATCCTCTGAAACTCTGAGCTCATCTCATGAAGGGAATCGGTGCCATTCTGCCTGATGGTGGGAATTTCCCTGCTTTTTGTAACAAATTTGATCTGGAGAGACATGGTGGAGTGTGCTGACTGGATGATAACCAGGTGGTAAAGGTGAAGTTGAAAATCATATCCAAGTAAATATAAGACTTTTGAGTATATTAAGGAAGACATTTTAAGTCAGCATAGAAATGAAGATGCTGGGTCAACTGAGTAACTATGTAGAAAAATATGTATTTCTATCTGACACCATATAAGGAATGTATGATGCTAAATGTAAAGCAATAAAACTATGAAAATTATACTGTGGATTTGTCTTTTTTTGGGATGGGGAAATAATTTTAAGCATAAATTGGTAGAAACCAAAAAGCTTTCTAGATTTAATTCAATTATGTTTAAATATATAAGAAAAACATTAAAATTCTGTATGGCACAAGACACTCAGATTGGACAAAAATATTTTTGGTAATATTTATGAGAAAGGGCTAATTTCTTCAAAGTAAAAATAGCTTTTATAATCAATAAAACAAAGTAGACCAAAATCTAAAACAAAAGCGGGGAAAAGGCATATTAGCTTTTCACAGATGAAAAAATACACATCTCTGATAAATATAGACAGTAAAATAAAGATAATGCTTCTAATGTTATAAGTAGTTATAACTGTGACTTCCTAGTTTATTTTCTTGTTTATACTTTATTTATTCTCCAATTTATTTTACAACTAACATGTATTAATCTCACAATCCTTCACTGCCTCACCAAAGTTCTAAAATACAAAATTACAAATGTAACATAAATCATAACTTTCTCAGTCACATCATATCTGTATTTTGTTTTACTTTTCTTTTCAAGACAATATTTATTTAGCTTTCCAATCATTCATTCGGTGTTTATTGAGTGCCTACTATATGCCAGAAACAATGTTAGGAAACAGAAATTCAAAGATGAATAAGAAACAGTCTCTACTTTTGAGGACCTCACATCTAGACATAAAAATAGGGACTTATAATCTGATAGAAGAATGCTAGAGTTTCAGACTGAGGGCTGTGAGGATCTGAGGAGGAGAAGTCCCAGACAACACTGACCATCAGGGAGGGCTGGGAGACATTCCTCGGGTTCACCAAGACTCCTTTTGGCAGGTGGCTTTTTGGATTCTATGTTCTAGCTCTCAATGGCATGAACTGAGCTCTGGGACACCAAACACAATCCTGTAAAGACCACCCCCACAACTCCCCAGCTAGCTCATTTTCTCCAAACCACCTCACTTTGTACCATAGGAATTCCCTTGTTTTGGGTGGTACTAATTTTTGCAATGGCTGCTTTGACATTAATGAAGATGATGGTCCAAAAAAATAATATCTTCTAATTATTGAACCCTACTCTGTTTCAGGTACTATGCTAACATCACACACACTAGAACCCTCCAGCATAGGTATTGTGTTATTATTTCCAGTTATCATGAGGAAACTGAGGCCCAGAAAAGTTAAGCCAAGTTCTCTACCGATTTCAATGACCTCTGCTTACCTGTTGCAGGGAATGTGCACCAGGTAAGGTCTTATGCTATCCGGAAGCTTGCTGTTTATTTCGAACTTTAATGGTGACTAAAAGGGTGGTGGTGTCTTTAACCTCAGAAGAGCATAGCCTTCGGGCCCCCAGAAAGTTGTTCCATTTCTTAGGGGGTAGGCTATTGCACAGAACTTCCTTGATAAAGTCTTGCCTTTCAGCTGTACTCCACCAGCTGCTCACTGTGATTCTGGGGAGAAGGCCAACCTATAAGGAATTGAACGTGTTCTCTGGCACGTAGTAGGCACTTCATTCTTGTCAGTCCCTTACCCAATTGCTTTCTCCCGAAGAGTAGACCTCTTTTTCTCTTTCTGGCTACATTGCCTAGACCCATCTCCTCTGCTCCCCATTAGGGAGTCTGGGCTCACCTGTTTTCCCTCAGCAGAGAGTTCCCCATCCTCTCAGTCCTCTTGGTGCCTTCCCCTCGTCTTGCCCTGTCTTCTGACAAGTGCTGCTCCTGACTTAGAGACAGGGCTGTGTTGCTTGGCCACCAGGGCAGAGAGAGCTGAGAGGAGAGTATCCCTTTGCAGAGGAGAGGAGGAGCCTGGGGGGAGGAGATTCAGAAGTGCACGCATGCACAACTTCCTAAAATGTCAGAGGCTGAACCAACTGGGTTATTGCCCTTAACCAGAAGTCGTTAGTCAATGAGAGTTTTGAACAAATGGGGAAGCCCCATCTGCAATTGTAAACAGGCCATGGGGGTTTTTCACTGCAGATGCCTGAACTTATTAAAGCACTTTGTAGTCCTAGAAACATCAGATGGGGGGAACTTTGTTTTAAAACAAAAAAGCTTAAAAATCAAGCCATAGACCAGTAGAAAATATTAGCAAAACATACATCTGGTAAAAAGATTTTTATCCAAAGTGTGTAAAGAACTCTCAAAACTTACTAAGAATAGAACAAACATCAAATAACAAAATAGGGACAATATTTGAACAGATACTTCATCAAAGAAAATATACAGATGTCAAACAAATTCATGAAAAGATGCTCAACACCATAGTCATTAGGGGTGTAATAATGTAAATCAAAACTACAATGCAATACTTTTGCACATCTATTAGAATGGATAACATTGAAAACAAAAACAAAAACTGATAAAACTAAGTGCTGACAAGGAAGTGGAGCATCTAGAAGTCTCACATACTACAGATGGGAATGCAATATGGTTTAGCCTCTTTGGAAAAGAATATGGCAGTTTCTTATAAAGTTAAACATAGCCTTACCACACAACCTAGCACCCCCACTCTTAGGCATTTACCCAAGAGAAATAAAAAATTAAGATCTCTAAGGACCTGCATGTGTATGTTTATAGCTGCTTTACTCATAATTGCCAAAAAAACCCCAAAACAAAACAGAAAAAAAAACCCTGGAAATAACCCAGATAATCTCAAGTAGTGAATGGCTAAACAAACTATGTCACATCCACACGATGGGATTCTGCCCAGTAATAAAAAGGAATGGACTACTAATATATACAACAACATAGATGATTCTCAAATGCATTATGCTGAGTGGAAGAATCCAGATTTAATATCTACCTTTTGTGACATTCAAGATGAGGCAAAACTGTAGGGACAGAAAACATATCAGTGGTGGCCAGAGAAGGGGTAGGAGAAGGTTTGATCTTCAAGGATCAGGAGGGAATTTTTTTGTTATTGTTCTGTATCTTGTGGTGGTGGTGACATACCTGACTATATGCATTTCTCATAATTCATAGAGCTGTATACCAAAAAGCATGTATTCTACTATAGGTAAATTATCTCAATAGAAAGGTTAAAAAATGAAAGAAATTAAATTGAGGACAGGAATTACAGATTTTTAAAGTTATTCTTATAGTTGATTGTTGGTTCAAGTTTGGCCACTCATTTGTTCTTTCATTCCTTCAACAAGTATATGCTGAGCACCTACTGTAGGCTGGGCACTGTGGGTTTAATGGTGAACAAAGCAGATACAGGCCTGCCCTCATGGAGCTCCTTGAAATGAAATGGAACAAAGTGCAAAAGGCCTTACTGCTTGTCCTAATGTAATGGAGACGTCATACCTGCAACAGGCAGGGCAGCGTGGGGAAGCAGCTTAGAAGAAACCATGTTAGAGAAGATGGGATACTAGTTGTGCAACACCAGACCCATCACACATCACTCTTGCCCCCGTTGCTGCTCTCCAGATGTCAGGCTGTCTATGTGGGAGGTTTCCAGGAGCACTTTATGACAAATGAGCTGAGAGGTGGACAACACTTGCCTAGGAGGACAAAGTATTCTGGAGTGAGTAGGGCTTGTGAGAGGGGAAGGAGGGCTATGCCAGTCTAGGAGGGCTCAATACATGAAGTAAAATATATTATGATTTATAACATTTTAGTCCTGCAAGAGGAAATACAAATGAAAGATAAGAACCTAATTCTCTCTGTTGAAAATAAGGGAAGAGACCTTTTCCCCTCCCTCTTTTTAGAGCATTTATTTTAGAAAACTTGTAAGTTTTTTCCCTCCATCTTTAAAATACATGTAAATCTTTTAAAAATTGAATAAACAATCCAGGAACATTTCCTCTGGGACCTGGGGCCCATCTTTTTGAAATGCAATCACAAGGAAGATAAGGCCCTTATCTCCCAGTTTTCCTGGGAGAATAGGAACCAAACTTCAGGTGGCCCTTGGCTCCAAATTTCAAACCTCCCTACAGGCAAAAGGATAAGAGGAAAATTTCTCTTTTAAGGACAATCAGCAAACGTATTACCAAATGCATTTAGGGTGAATATGTGTGACAAATAATACAGTCAAGTCCTCTTATTTGAGGACTAGACATTGTTTATCTTGAAAAAGTTTATACAATGGATTGTATCTGTTTGTCTACATAAAAGGGCAAGATTTCTTTGTTTTTGTAATCTCCTTAGTGGATTGCCTATGATTCTCATTACATTCTCGTTTAATGCTTATTCATTAATAAAACTTTCTCTTCCTTCTACTTTTGTGGAGAGATATTCTGGGGCAGCAGGAGATTGTGATTTTTAAATTATATTTCTCCAACAGAACCTCCATTCAATTTTTCATTAATCCCTTGGGTAATTTATCCTAGGAAAGATATTAAGATAGCAAATTTTCTTATCTTAGGAATATCTGAAATTCAGGAAACACTCTCCTCAGTAAGTTAGTTGAACAGTGAAGAAAGAAAATTCTTAACAAAGCATATATAAAAATTAGGGATGTCTACTGCATACAGATCTAAGAAATCTGGGGCTGCCCTAATCTGTTTCTCCCGTTCTCCTGGGTCAAAACCACTTCCTTTCCCAGGTTGAATAATTACAATAAATTTTAAAGAATTTCTTCCTAGTTATCTAAAGCTTTCTATTCTGTTGTGGGGAGAAAAAAAAAAAACTAAACTAAACTAAACTTCCTCTACCCTTCTAGGTTCTTCTGGCTCATCTAAGAATTAAATCCACAGGAGAGAGATTAACAGGAAAGAAAAACCAAATTTAATTATATACTTACAGGGGCTCCATAAGAATATGAGGCCCAAAGATAAGTTAGGCAGTTGAGGCTAATATGCCTTCTGAGAGAAGAAGAAGGGCATAGTGGCTTGAGACTTCAAAGGGGAGGAAGGCAATTCACGTGGAGATGGAGAAGTAAATGTTTGCTGGGCCACGCAGAGACAACAGAACACAGACAGGACTTTGGGCTCCAGGCTCTGCTGAACTCCCCATACCACACGTAGCCCGAATTCTTTGTAGGTATCTTTAGTGGTAGTGCTCTTCCTGGACCAGCCTCTTTGTCTAAATTCTTTTAGGCAGTTAAGGAGGGGGTGGGTAAAAAGAAAGAGTTCTTGAGCCTTTTGCTTTTTAAAAAAAATCTCCAATCCAAATAATTCTCAAGCTAAAGGGATAGTCTAGGGTGGCAAGTTTTGTTCCCCTACACCATATGTAGGAAATCTGAGATAACAGCCAATGGTCTGCCATTTTGTGTGTGAAGAAAGTGATGTGTGTGTGTGTGTGTGTGTGTGTGTGTGTGTGTATGTGTGAGACAGAGAGAGAGTATGAAGGTGTCTTGACACACTGTTATAACTAACCTTTCTCTTCCCTATTACTTTCAGGTAAAAATTTACTTTAAAGTTCCTCTCCTCAGCAGCCTCTCTATGTGTTGTGACACCTAGAGGTCAGAAGCAGGGAACCAGAGATTTTCAGCATCATGGAGGAAAGACAAAATGGACAAGGGAGCTAGCCAGTGAGTAGGGCAATTTTTGACTCCTCACCAGTATAAGTTAAGGTATCCTAGACGTTGGGTAGGGCAGCTTGAGCAAACAGCCTGGATGCTGCCCCAAGGGTGGCTTAATTAGTTCCAGTGTTAAGGAAAGCCTTCTTTGCGTTCAGAGAGTCAACACCATAGGGGTGAGTGTTGGAAATCAACCTTCCATTATAATTTAAGAAAAGGCTGGGGATGGCTCCCTAACTTTCAACTTTGAGTTTTACTCAGGCCATTAGATGGAGGAGCTGAGCTGTGGAAGCGTTAGCTACTGATCATGAAAATTTCTTATGATTGTGTAAGGTAGCAGGAAGGAGCAGAACACATATAATATGCACATTTATTGCTGTGAAAACAACTCTGGACTAAATAATCTACCTCTGCTCCACAAATGAAAGTCCAGAAATACACACACCCACACAAAGATGCCAAAATAACAAATCTTTGAATCATACATTCTCTGTCCTTCTTGGTGCTTACTCCAGTGCCTAAGACATATGAGAAATTATATGAATTAAATTCTAAATAAAAGCCTGGATGTTTGCAAACAGATGATGGTGAAATCAGAGGACGGTTGAGTTGGAATCTTTAAATTAACTTTCCTATCCTTAGGTATTACTGTAAGAGAATTAATTACCAATGCAAAGCCTGTTTTGCTGTATCCCAAGATCATAGGATAGTATAATCAGAATAATCATTTGTTGAGAGCTTTCTATAATCTATGTACTGCATTAAATGTTTTAGGTATAATTTATTAGATCATGCAAGAATTCTATGGTATAAATACCATTTCCTCTATATTGTGGATGAGAACACTAGGCTCACAGAAGTCAAGGGACTTGCTCAAGACACCCCAACAGTAATCTAGGCTATAAGTGCAAACAGGGCATGCACTTTATTCATTTTCCTATTCAATAAGTACTTGTGGAAAGATGGCCTTGACTTTGAACTTAGGTCTGTATCACTCCAATGTGTCCAGAAAGGCTGAAACATATTTACATGTCTGGAGTGTGTTATGGCTTCCAGTTCTTATGTGGCTTTTGTCAACTGAAAAAAAAAAAGCACACCATGAGAGCTGTGAGTTCAGTTTTATTTGGAGATTTATTGAGGACTATAGCCTGGGGATAGCTCTGAGGAGCTGCTCTGAAGATGTAAGGAGGGAGATCAGTACATATGTGATTTTTGGAGAAGGGGTACATGCAGTCGAGCACACATCTCAGTGGAAGGTTGCTGCTAGTCACAAAGAACAGATATCTCTGTTAATGATTTTTCTAAGTACAGGGAGATACAAGAAATTAGGTTTATAAAAATTTCTCCTGAAAATATATGCCTATTTTTCCCAGAGCACAGAGTGCCTCATTCCTTATCTCTACCCTGAACTCCTTTCAGGGTGTGTTGAAAGTCAGCGACTTCAGTGGCTAATGACTCAATCCTTGTAGAACCAGATGGTGAGTGACATTTAGTTGGCACTTTCAACTTCAGACTGACTTCAGTTGCCAAGGCCGGTTAGAGGTCTTTTGGATAAGAGTGATTCTTTGAACTTTTTCAGTCTCAAAAAAACAGATGGTATAAATCAAGCCCTAGGTAGTCCTTTTTAGACTTTTGTGATTAGAGATGCAAGCTGGGAGAGCTGTTTATGCTAAGGAAAATCATTTTGGAGCATTTTATGACAGGAAAAGAACTGGTTTATTTAAGAATTCTTATAGAGTCAGGAATATAATGGCTTAGTTAAGACATCACCGTTCTGCCTTCCCTGCAAAAAGTCTCATAGAGAGGGTGAAGGCTGCATGATGGGATAATATTGAAAGGTCTTCCTGAGTATAATTTTCTAACTACTTACTTTTTGGTACATAATATGAGTTGATTAGGAATCCTGCCTAATGTCAGAGAGTTATGTGCTTGAAAACTATGACTGTTAATTGCTGATATTCCTCATTAAGGAGTATTTTATTTTATTTTTTTTAATTGTACTGAAATATAGTTGATTTAAAGTGTTATGTTAATTTCTGTATAGCAAAGTGACTCAGTTATACACATATATATTCTTTTTCATATTCTTTTCCATTATGGTTTATCACAGGATATTGAATATATTTCCCTGTGCTATATAGTAAGACTTTGTTGTTTACCCATCCTATATATAAGAGTTTACATCTGCTAATCCCAAACTCCCAATAATTCTCCCCTGCCCTGCAACCACAAGTCTGTCCTCTATGTCTGTGAGTCTGTTTCATAGATATGTTCATTTGTGTCATATTTTACATTCCACATATCAGTGATATCACATGGTATTTGTCTTTCTCTTTCTGATTTACTTTGCTTAGTATTTCTAGGTCCATCCATGTTGCTGCAAATGGCATTATTTCATTCTTTTTAATGGCTGAGGAATATTCCATTGTATATATACACCACATCTTCTTTATCCATTCATCTGTCAATGGACATTTAGGTTGTTTCCATGTCTTGGTTATTATAAATACTGCTGTTATGAACATAGGGGTGCATATATCTTTTCAAATTGCAGTTTTGTATGGGTATATGCCCAAGAGTGGAGTTGCTGGATCATATGGCAATCCTATTTTTAGTTTTTTGAGGAGCCTCCATACTGTTTTCCATAGTGGCTGCACCAATTTACATTCCCACCAACAGTGTAAGAGGGTTGTCTTTTCTCCACACTCTTTCCAGCATTTATTGTTTGTAGACTTTTTAATGATGGCCATTCTGATCAGTGTGAGGTGGTATCTCATTGTAGTTTTTTTTTTTTTTTTTTTTTTTTTTTTCGGTACGCGGGCCTCTCACTGTTGTGGCCTCTCCCGTTGCGGAGCACAGGCTCCGGACGCGCAGGCTCAGTGGCCATGGCTCACGGGCCCAGCCGCTCTGCAACATGTGGGATCTTCCCGGACCGGGGCACTAACCCGTATCCCCTGCATCGGCAGGCAGACTCTCAACCACTCTGCCACCAGGGAAGGCCTTCACTGTAGTTTTGATTTGCATTTCTCTAATAATTAGCTATGAGGAGCATTTTTCATGTACTTCTTGGCCATGTGTATGTCTTCTCTGGAGAAATTTCTATTTAGGTCTTCTGCCCATTTTTTGATTGGATTGTTTGTGTATTTTTTGTTATTGAATTGTGTGAGCTGTTTGTATATTTTGGAAATTAAGCCCTTATTGGTTGCCTCATTTGCAAATATTTTCTCCCAGTGTATAGGTTGTCTTTTCATTTTTTTATGGTTTCCTTTGCTGTGCAAAAGCTTATAAGCTTGATTCGGTGCCATTTGTTTATTTTTGCTTTTATTCCTATTGCTTTGGGAGACTGACCTAAGAAAACATTGGCACAATTTATGTCAGAGAATGTTTTCCCTATGTTCTGTTCTAGGAGTTTTATGGTGTCTTGTCTTATGTTTAAGCCTTTAAGCCATTTTGAATTTATTTTTGTGTATGGTGTGAGGGTGTGTTCTAGCTTCATTAACTTATGTGAGGCTATCCAACTTTCCCAACACCATTTGCTAAAGAGACTGTCTTTTCTCCATTGTATATTATTCCTTCCTGTGTCAAAGATTAATTGTCCTTAGGTGTGTGGTTTTATTTCTGGGCTCTCTATTCTGTTCCATTGATCTGTTTTTGTGCCAGTACTACACAGTTTTGGTTACCATAGCTTTGCAGTATTGTCTGAAGTCTGGGAGGGCTATGCCTCCTGCTTTGTTCTTTTTCCTCAGGATTTCTTAGGCAATTCTGGGTCTTTTATGGTTCTGTATAAATTTTAAGATTATCTCTTCTAGTTCTGTAAAAAATGTCATGGGTAATCTGATAGGGATCACATTAAATCTGTAGATTGCTTTGGGTAGTATGGCCATTTAAACAATATTAATTCTCCTAATCCAGAAGCATGGAATATCTTTCCATTTCTTTGAATCATCTTCAGTCTCCTTTATTAATGTTTTGTAGTTCTCAGCAGATATGTCTTTCACCTCCTTGGTGAGGTTTGTTCCTAAGTATTTAATTAATTTATTTATTTTGATGCAATTTTAAAAGGATCATTTGTTTATATAAGGAGTATTTGGTTTCAAAAATGAGGTAACAACACAGTTCCAATACCTCTCTAAGTGAGCTTTGTGGGAGGGATGTTAGCATATGACTTGCTGGGGGCAATAATAAAACAGAGGATTATTTTTAATGGTAAGGGGACTACTTGAAACAAAATGGGAATTTGTTCAGCTCACTGAGAGGGCTCCTACAATGTACCCAGGCAGGTGGATGGTATAGCACTCTTCCCTGTCATTTCTTGGACTACTGTTTCAGAACGAATGACCCTTGGAAAGAATAGTCCTTCATCAGCAAAGTTTCCTGTTTTTCATTAGTAAGACTAACATAGAATATTGAAAGTTAAGTTATGTATCTGGAGGGAAAAAAACCCAAACAAACTAGATTTAAGCACTGTAAAAGTAAAAAGCTAAGTTAAAAATAAAATTCCAAGGGTCAAAAGACCAAGTAAAGCCCTTATCTAATAATATTAAAAGCAGACAATATTCTGGGCCTTGTAAGCAAATAAGTGGGCTTCCCCTGAGGAGTCAAGCAGAAATGAGCTCTAAGCACCCTTCTCAGGCCAAAGTCAGCATTACATTCTTTCTGGTGAAGGAGGAGTCCTGGGCACACAATCACCATACCCTGCTGAGGAGGGTTGGTATACACCTTGCAAGGTGCTGCAATTATTTCGTATCTCAGTGCCTTGTTCAGGCTTCTTTCCCCACGTGGAAATGTTTACCCTCAAGGACATGGACCTAGTCAGACACTGACAATGACTAATATTTTTTGGAGTGTATCCTTCTCTTCTCCATTGACTTAGATTTCCACCCCCCTCCCCACCCACCCCCCCCAAAAATCTAGAGAACTTAAAAGGCATTGTAAATTATTCTGAATGTATTTGGGTGATTTGAGTACCAGTGTCATCACGTCTAGCTGTGACTTTGAGCAATTTTCTGAATTCTTTAAGCTCCATTACTTTCTCTTTAAAATGGGATGATGATAGTACCTACCACCTAAAGTTCGTGTAGTGATGGCTCAAGCTGAAATGAGGGCAAGACCCTCAGAAGAGTGCCTGGTGCACACTAAGCTCGCTGTCAGTGATGGCTACTGGTGGAGAGCACTTCTTCCCCCTCCTGATTTCTGGTTCCAGATTGAAGGCTTCACTCTCCATTGCCTTAACGCTCCTGGCCTGTCACCATCCCCTCATTCATTCTGCTGAGGTAGAGTCGCTTATCAGGTTAATGAATTTGGAAGCAGAATCTGGATGTTCTTTGTCCAGCCCCTTCTTCCTGATTCCTTTTGGGGGCGAACTTGCCCTTAGAAATCTTATTTTCTACTGTCCACAGCTATGCAGTAAGCTTAATGGTAAATGTCTACAGTGGTAAATCTGTCCAAATCTGGGAGTCAAAAGGCAACCATGTATTCCATGTCAGCTAAATCACTAATAAAGGTGTGTGTGTCAGTGTGGGGAGAGTGGGATGTGTGTGTTTTAGGTTCTAAGTGCCTTAATCCTCTGTCTTAATTTTCACTTGGTTCAGAACTCAGGAGAGGAAGGGTACTCATTAATAAGATCCCTCAGGTATTATGCTAAGTGAAATAAGTCAGACAGAGAAAGACAAATACATATCACTCACATGTGGAATCTAAAAAATAAAACAAGCTAATGAATATAACAAAAAGGAAACAGACTCACAAGTATAGAGAACAAAATAGTAGTTATCAGTGGTGAGGGGGAGAGGGGCAATATAGGGATGGGGATTAAGAGGTACAAACTGTTATGTGTAAAATAGATATGCTACAAGGATATATTGTACAATACAGGGAATATATCCAATATTTTATAATAACTATAAATGAAGTATAACCTTAAAAATTGTGAATCACTATGTTGTACACCTGTAACTTGTATAGTATTGTACATCAACTACATCTCAGTAATAAAAAATAATGTCTCCTCAGACATTAAAAGAGCTGTCATGTAACTATCACTGGAAAAGAACTGGTTGAGTTTAGTTTTGGAGAGAAGTGATAGCAGTTTGATTTGACTTTCTCAACAGCAACAAACCAAACTGTCTTCTCCACAACTGCATTTTGTGAATGGAGTCTCTACACTTGGCTTCTGAAAACTGTGCCTCCCACCAGTTGTAGCAAGAAAAAAGTTTGGAATAATATTTCCCAACCCCTGGGTGGAAGCATGATCCTAAAGACATATATTTAAATTTTTATAAATTCTTCAGATACTTATTTAAGACTTATCATACTGGAGGTATATATATGGTAAAATGGCTAATCACAGGCTTCTTTTCAAATCTCTGCTCTGCCTCTTACTAGCTGGGAGGTTTTCGGCAAATTGCTCACACTCACTCTTTCAATTTACTCATTTGTAAATTGGGAATAATAGTACCTACCTTACGTGGTTGTTGTGAAGATTATGTAAGTTCATAACTCTACAGCATTTGTCACATACCAGCATACAGAAAGCACACAATATCTCTTCACTGTTAAGATTATCTTTTAAAATTATGTGCTGGGCATTGTAGTCACTGTTGTAAATATAATGATGAACAAAATGGACACTGGCAGTTTCGCTTAGGACTGAGTTACATGGTTCAGTCTAAATCCATTTCCATTCTTTGGTATTTTAATTCACTGAGTGCTTCCGAGATGAGTGAAGTGCAATGAACAACAAAAATCAATACTTGGTTCAAGAGCAACATTTAAAATACACTTTAATAGCATTTAATTTTCATAAAGTGAAGCAAACCATTTTTGTATTAAGAGTAATATGCAAATTATTGAGACGGCATAAGCTTATTTTCTGGCTCTAAAACTAAAACTCACTCTAAAATTTTCTGGGGTGTTTTACATATTTTAAATAATAGATATTTTAAATCAAGGAAATTTTGCAAAAAAAAATATTTTAAACGGAACAGTTGCAAGGTCCAAACTTCTTTCCTTGTGGCACCAAGAACATTTGCACAGGATCCAACTCGAAGTTGCTTCCTCTTGAGGTAGGGAAATGCATTTCAAAAACAGGAGGCATCTCATGACAGCAGTGCCAATGCATGTGCTAGTCTTCCAAACAGCCTTGTCAACCATTTCTAAAAAAAATGGAAAGGAAAGAAAATAAAGGCAAAAGAACTTTGGAATCTTTCAACACTGACCCACAACCTGGGATAGGATGTATTGGAGGGTCATTTTCATTCTCACAAGAAACATCTGGTCATTATTGATGAGGCCAAGGAAGGAAGTTGAGCAAGGGAGTGTGAATCATTCGTCCTCATAAAGGGGTGGCAGCGTGATTTAAACTGGGAGTCCGAATCCAAGTAGTCCTTGGCATCTGCTGAACCAGACAGGGGTGTTCTATGCATTATCAGGAAGAGGGTTTTCCATTGTGGGAATAACTCACTGGAGTCATTATCACTCACTGAGTTTCAGCTCTGGCTATTACCACTCCCTTTCCTAACGCTATGGATAGCTGAGTGTAAAGTGTGGTAAAAAAGGGCTTCCCTGGTGGCGCAGTGGTTGGGAATCCGCCTGCCAATGCAGTGGACACGGGTTCGTGCCCCGGTCTGAGAGGATCCCACATGCCGCGGAGCGGCTGGGCCCGTGAGCCATGGCCACTGAGCCTGCGCGTCCGGAGCCTGTGCTCCGCAATGGGAGAGGCCCGCATACCACACACACACACACACACACACACACACACACACACACAAGAAAAAAATAAAAAAAATAAAGTGTGGTAGAAAAGACAACTTTAAAGTAATTTATATTTGAATAATGCTTGATAGTTTTACAATCATATTTTTCATTATAATAGTAATAAAACTTCATAAAATAAGAGAGGTAAATAAGACCACCCCTATTCTCACCTTTCCACTTAATCACATCATTTGGATTTATCTTTTCTGGCCTTGTTTTATGCTAAACAAGGTATAAGTACAGTTTTGCCTTCAGCTTTTATATTTTACATTGGACTACTCAGCCAGTCTTTTTCATGGCTTTATGATATTCCATGTATGGATGTTCTGTAGTGAAGTTATGCACTTTCTCATTGTTGAACACTGAGGCTCTTTTAAATTTTTTGCCCCTAGAAACAGTAGTGTACTAGACATGTTGTACATAAGTCTACTTGAATACTTTGGATTACTCTCTTTGGATTGATTTTTACTCTCTTAGGATTTCAATTTTCAGACTGATTTTTTTAAAAAACACTGAGCCCAAGTGTGTAAGCATTTTTATGACTTTTGTTAACAAATTACTTTTACTTATCCACTAGCTAAATATGACAAAACAAGTATCACTCTATTTTCAGTTATTTCAAAGGAAATAATTCTACCATAGAATAAAAATTGTTCATTTAAAAAAACAAATGTTAATACTTCATTGTTGTTTAGTTTTGCATTTTTAATTTTCTCTATATTCTGGGTATTGTCTTTTCCCTGAACTGGCTGTTCCTAAGTTTGCCTGTTGGAATCATAGTGTTTTCCTCATGGGGAAAATGTATACATTTTCCCCATGTGTTGCAAATAATTCCTGCAAACACCTTTTTGATGGTGTATTGTTAGCTTTTAAATCCATTTTTAAATATGATCTTTGTCATAGGAAGTGGTATGCAAGAGCTAACATTTTTTAAATGGAGATAAGATTTATCTGAAGGTCATTTTTAACCCAGTGATATTCTTAATGTAACATAGAGTCATATAAAGCACTTATAAACACATATTTCCCCAGAGACACCACATTTTGAATGGCCAACAGTCAGGCTGGTCTACTCATTTTCCCCCCAAAGTCTTGCTCTCTTGTGTCTTCTATTCTGAGCATCCGCTTCATTTCTCTACAAAGACTTTGTTTATGCTCAGTATTCTCTTTTGAATTCATTTAGCTTCAGTTGACGCTGTCCACGGTGTATCTCGTACTGTTATTTTAATTGCCTTCTGTGTGGTATGTTTTGTCTCCTTAACTAGAACATAAACTTTTGAACATGAAGTCATAGCTTATTGCCTGTTTACATCTTCCACAGTGCATGGCTGCCTGAAAGATGACCTGCCAAATTGGGAACAACCAGTGTTGCATGTGAGACAAAATAGCAGAATATAGAGAGGGAACCACGAGACTATAAAGTTTTCAGAAATCCAGATAAAGGAATCTTATTTTAAAATTAATTTTCCAAATTAGAATTTAGAGCTAGTGCCATTAGAAGCATCTCTGGCTAATGGAAGGTGGTATAATCATACTAGCACACAAAGGCAAATAAACTGGCTTCCTTCTACATCTCTGGGGACAAGTGTGCTCCTGATCATGTTGGAGAAACTGAGGCAGCTTACCAGACTTTCATTTAGGCTTATTATAGGCGTCCTCATAGATATTCTTATCCTCCGTGGTCTTAACAATTGATTCTGTAGGCTGTTGATTCTAAAAATGGAGATAGGAGTCAAAGTCTGAGACTGTTAATAAGGGTCAGATTTATAAAGCAGAGCTGGTGTCAAATCTGGTCTGTAGATCAGGGCACCTAGAACTGGGACCTCTGCCAGTGACAGCACTGTGTGGTGACCAAAACATTTTGTAAGGAGCCACTTTATGTTGTGTCAGGCTTTTTCATTATGTAAAGGTAAAGCTACAATTCTGGGGTGGTAGTAGTAGGGCAATGGTTTGAGGGGAGTAGGAAGGGAGCTGGCTTAGAAACATAGCCAAGATCTGACATCAGGGAGAAAAAAGCATTTACTAAATATCACAATTTGTTGATCTCTGTATGTTTCAGTAGCTGATGTTTCTACCATTTAATGGACTGTCTCTCACTTAAAACTACTTCCTCTATATTAGCAACCATTATGCAATCATTTTTCTTTAATTAAGAAAAAGCAGCATTTGGGGGCAAAATGTCCCGGGAGAGCACTAGCTTCCCTGGCTTTTCCTTCCATCCCTTCAAATATGCTATTAAGATAAATCCTACAGGCTTGGCAGCCTGACAGGGCTAAGGAGAAAGATGGCTTAATCGGTAAGCTAGACGAAGCCATCTAATATTTTATCTTAAGTGTCTTACTCCTCTTTTTTTGTTTTTTAATTGTAATTTCCCTTTGTTATTTCCTAGTCTTCAGCAGCAACTGTGTTTGTGAGAATTAGAGGAGGTGACTGTATCCAAATTTTGTTTTTTTAGAAAATTAATATGGGGAGAGCAAAAGAGGTTTGGAGAAGTAGTTTACAATGTTAAGAGGGGGTTAACAAAGAATAACAGATATTCTGTGTATGTATTGCTTGTCATATGTCAAGTACTATGCAGTGTACCTCCCATTTCTTTAATCCCCATGTAGTCGCACTATATGAAATAGGCATCGTTATTATCCCTGTTTTTTGTTTTTTGTTTTTTTCGGTACGTGGGCCTCTCACTGCTGTGGCCTCTCCCGTTGCGGAGCACAGGCTCTGGACGCACAGGCTCAGAGGCCATGGCTCATGGGCCCAGCCGCTCCACGGCATATGGGATCTTCCCGGACCAGGGCACGAAACTGTGTCCCCTGAATCGGCAGCGGACTCTCAACCACTGCGCCACCAGGGAAACTCTATCCCTGTTTTATAGACAGGGAAAAAGTGGTGCTCAGGCAGGTTGAGAAACTTGTCCAAGGTCACATGGCTAATATGTGATGGAACCAGGAGACAAACCAGAGAATTTCATGCTAGAGCTCATACTCTTAGCCCCAAAGCTATAGGAGTTCTAGGTAACAAGCAACAACCAGGGAGGGTTTGAGGAAAAGCTTCCCCAGGAAGACTCCAAAATACTTAGGGAGAAAGTGAACTTCCTGCTTTTATGCAAAATGAGAACATGTGTGTTAAAGAAGAGTATTGGCTTCTTGAAGACCTGAGAACTTGGACACATTTGAGTTTAAGACAGACATGAGAAAAACACCTTCAATGTCCCCCATGGAACCTATAATCACCTTTCATTCAACATACACTCATGAGTAGAGTTTTGGGGGAAAGGGAGCATGTGTTTTGAGTTTGATGCATACTGCTAATAGATCAAATAGACTTAACTGATGTAAAACATTTTTAACCATCAAATATACAATTTTCTGATGTATTTGTAGTAGATATTTCTCAGATTCTGGGCATGATAATCAACATGTCCTGGAAAAATATAACCAGCTTGGAAAAGACAAGAATTAAAAATAAATTCTCCGAAACTAATATGTCATACATGCCTCAATTGGGCTTCCCTGGTGGAGCAGTGGTTAAGAATCTGCCTGCCAATGCAGGACACATGGGTTCGAGCCTGGTCCAGGAAGATCCCACATGCCGCAGAACAAGTAAGCCCGTGTGCCACAACTACTGAGCCTGTGTGCCACAACTACTGAAGCCCGCATGCCTAGAGCCTGTGTTCCCAACAAGAGAAGCCACCACAATGAGAAGCCTGCACACCACAATGAAATGTAGCCCCTGCTTGCTGCAACCAGAGAAAAGCCCACGTGCAGCAACGAAGACCCAACACAGCCAAAAATAAAATAAAATAAATAAATTTAAAAAATATGCCTCAATTTTAAAAAAGGAAATTTATTAAAAAAAATAATAAACTCTCTACCCCACCTGGAACTCCATAAAATCCAGTCTACAGGTAGGCTGGTGTAGATCTAGTGAGATAGAGTCGTCCCTAGGTATCAGCAGGGGATTGGTCCCTGGACCACATTCCCTCTTCCCACGAGTACCAAAATCCATGGATGCTTAAGTCTCTTATATAAAGTGGCATAGTACTGTCGGCGCCCAGTATCCACGGGTTCCGTGGTCTAGGATATGGAGGGCTGACTGTACTTTCACTCTATTTCTCAGTTTACCTGAGTACTTCTCTCTTCTTGAAGGTGTTCTTCATTTGTTCTGCCTGCAGCTGCTTCAAAAAAGACTGTGTTAGTTCAAGCACTGAAACAAAGGACTGTATCAAATAGTCTGACTCAAAGTCAACCATGTTCAAGTCACTTACACCCAAGACCTGTGATCTGAAATTGGTGGTAATTTCAATTGGTAGCAAGTGGGGTCACTTTTCAAAAAAGGGATTAAAAGTTCTCTATTATAAAGATTGTGTAACAATTGTGCAGAAGGTTTGGAAAGTAGAGAGACAAAATCATCTATTGTCCCACCATCCCCAAAATACTTTTATATTAATATGTATTGAGCATGCCAGGCCCATTGGTAAACAATGGGGATACATAAGAAAACAAATGAGTTATGATCCATGCCTTCTTGGAGCAGACGGACCAGCAAAAAAAATACAAAATGGGAAAATAGGACTGTGCACATAGTAGGCTATAGGAGCACACGGGAGAGTGAAGTGTTGTGAATTTGGAATGTATCAGTGATGCTGAGGTTTGAAGAATAAGTTAGCTCTGTGGAATGGGGAGATGTGGGGAGAGGCATGTTTAGAAGTTCCAGGCAGAAGGAAAAGAAGGAATGTGCAAAAGTTCAGGAATGAGAAAACATGAGGTATCCCAGATTATGTGAACCATTAGCCGTTTGGTATGGCTATGTTTTAGAGAGTGGGGAGGGGAGATGGCTGAAGAAAGAGAAGATGGTGAAGGTTTCAATTCCATGTCCCATTTCTGCTTAATCTAAAGATGAGAGGAGACTCATGTGATGACAGTATTGTGTGTCCACATGGATTCAAAGGTATAAAATTATAACATAATAAAGATAAAATTTGTTTAATATTAGCAACACAATGTTGTATCATTGGTATTTTTACTTGACATGTATCATTGGTCTTTTTAAAGTTACTACATGGGAAATTAATTGGTTAATGTTTATTTAGCATTTAATCATGTTGACTAATGTGTTAATTTAATTAACCATTCATTTATCATTAGCTATTTTGATAACTTCTACTTTTTATTTTTATAAATAATGCTCAATTACCTTTTTCACTTTTTTGCTTTATTTCTTTACAATAAACGTCTAGAAATTATTTTATTAATTAATTTTTTATTGAGGTATAATTGACATATATAGAAATTATATTATTTAGGCAAAGGATATAAATACTTTTATGGCTTTTGGAATTTTGTGATAAATTTATTTTATCAATTAGTACTGGTATCAAGGTAAGAATGTATATCAGATTCACAACATTTTTTTTTTTTTTTTTTTTTTTTTGCATTATGCGGGCCTCTCACTGTTGTGGCCTCTCCCGTTGCGGGGCACAGGCTCCGGACGCGCAGGCTCAGCGGCCATGGCTCACGGGCCCAGCCGCTCCGCGGCATGTGGGATCTTCCCGGACAGGGGCACGAACCCGTGTGCCCTGCACCGGCAGGCGGACTCTCAACCACTGCGCCACCAGGGAAGCCCCACAACATTTTTTTTGAGCATTAGACATTATAATTCTTTAAAAATCTCACTAATTAAACAGACCAATATTTAATTTCTGTTTCTTTAAATGTTAGTAGTGTTGAACTTTTTTACATTTTGATTTCTATATAACTTTTCTTCCATGAATTGTCCTTTGCTAATCTCTTGATTGGTAATATTTTTATTGACACAGAATTTTAAAATTAATTTCTATATTTCTAAATTTAGAACTATGTCCCTCTCAGTGAAATGATAAATATTAAATTATATTACTATTTATTCCATAATTTAATTATTTACTATTTAATTTTTAAATCTACCTCAAACTCATTTTCCAAATTTTAATCAATGGCTTAATAGTATTTATTAAATAATCCTTTATGTTCTGATTCAACTTTATTCATGCAAAATTTTTATGAAGAATAGGCTTTATACTAAGGTTATTTATTGGGGCCCTGAATCAAGATGACAGAGTAGAAGGACGTGCTCTCTCTCCCTCTTGCGAGAACACTGGAATCACAACTAGCTACTGGACAATCATCAATAGGAAGACACTGGAACTCACCAAAAAAGATACCCCACATCCAAAGACAAAGGAGAAGCCACAATGAGACAGTAGGAGGGGCAAAATCACAGTAAAATCTAATCCCATAACTGCTGGGTGGGTGACTCAGAAAATGGAGAACACTTATACCACAGAAGTCCACCCACTGGAGTGAGGGTTCTGAGCCCCATGTCAGGCTTTCCAACCTGGGGGTCCAGCAACAGGAGGAGGAATTCCTAGAGAATCAGACTTTGAAGGCTAGTGAGATTTCATTGCAGGACTTTGACAGGACTAGGGGAAACAGAAACTCCACACTTGGAGGGCACACACAAAGTAGTGTACGCATCGGGACCCGGGGAAGGAGCAGTGACCTTAGAGGAGACTGAACCAGACCTACCTGCTAGTGTTGGAGGAACTCCTGCAGAGGTGGGGTGTGGCTCCGTTTCACCATGGGGACAAGGACACTGGCAGCCGAAGTTCTGGGAAGGACTCCTTGGCGTGAGCCCTCCCAGAGTCCACCATTAGTACCACCAAAGAGCCCAGGTAGGCTCCAGTGTTGGGTCACCTCAGGCCAAACAACCAACAGGGAGGGAACCCAGCCCCACC
Source organism: Kogia breviceps (assembly GCF_026419965.1). NCBI lineage: Eukaryota > Metazoa > Chordata > Mammalia > Artiodactyla > Physeteridae > Kogia > Kogia breviceps. Next base: position 91,836,670 of record NC_081314.1, on the reverse strand, counting down.
CATCAGCAGTCAAAAGATTAAAGTTTTATTGAGCTCTGCCCACTAGAGCAACAGCCAGACCCACCACCAGTCCCTCCCATCAGGGAACTTTCACAAGCCCCTTAGATAGCATCATCCAGCAGAGGGCAGACAGCAGAAGCAAGAAGAACTACAATCCTGCAGCCTGTTGAACAAAAACCACATTCACAGAAAGATAGACAAGATGAAAAGGCAGAGGGCTATGTACCAGATGAAGGAACAAGATAAAACCACAGAAAAACAACTAAATGAAGTGGAGCTAGGCAACCTTCCAGAAAAAGAATTAAGAAAATGATAGTGAAGATGATCCAGGATCTCGGAGAAAGAATGGAGGCAAAGATCGAGAAGATGCAAAAAATGTTTAACAAAGGCCTAGAAGAATTAAAGAACAAAGAAACAGAGAGGAACAATACAATAACTGAAATGAAAACTACACTAGAAGGAAGCAGTAGAAGAATAACTGAGGCAGAAGAATGGATAAGTGACCTGGAAGACAAAATGGTGGAATTCATTGCTGCAGAACAGAATAAAGAAAAAAGAATGAAAAGAAATGAAGACAGCCTTAGACAACACTGGGACAACATTAAATGCAACAACATTCACATTATAGGGGTCCCAGAAGGAGAAGAGAGAGAGAAAGGACCCGAGAAAATATTTGAAGAGATTATAGTCGAAACTTCCCTAACATGGGAAAGGAAATAGCCACCCAAGTCCAGGAAGCGCAGCGAGTCCCATACAGGATAAACCCAAGGAGAAACACACAGTAATCAAATTGGACAAAAATCAAAGACAAAGAAAAGTTATTGAAAGCAACAAGGGCAAAATGACAAATAACATACAAGGGAACTCCCATACAGTTAACAGCTGATTTCTCAGCAGAAACTCTACAAACCAGAAGGGAGTGGCATGATATACTTAAAGTAATGAAAGGGAAGAACCTACAACCAAGATTACTCTACCCAGGAAGGATCTCATTCAGATTAGATGGAGAAATCAAAAGCTTCACAGAAAAGCAAAAGCTAAGAGAATTCAGCACCAGAAAACCAGCTGTAAAACAAATGCTAAAAGAACTTCTCTAAGTGGGAAAAACAAGAGGAGAAAAGGACCTGCAAAACAAACCCAAAACAATTAAGAAAATGGTCATAGGAACACACATATCGATAATTACCTTAAATGTGCATGGATTAAATGCTCCAACCAAAAGACGTAGGCTTGGGGAATGGATACAAAAACAATACCCATATATATGCTGTCTACAAGAGATCCACTTCAGTCCTAGTGACACATACAGACTGAAAGTGAGGGGATGGAAAAAGATATTCCATGCTAATGGAAATCCAAAGAAAGCTGGAGTAGCAATACACATATTAGATAAAATAGACTTTAAAATAAAGAATGTTACAAGAGACAATGAAGGACACTACACAATGATCAAGGGATCAATCCAAGAAGAAGATATAACAATTATAAATATATATGCACCCAACATAGGAGCACCTCAGTACATAAGGCAACTGTTAATAGCTACAAAAGAGGAAATCGACAGTAACACAATAATAGTGGGGGACTTTAACAACTCACACCAATGGACAGATCATCCAAACAGAAAATTAATAAGGAAACACAAGCTTTAAATGACACAATAGACCAGATAGATTTAATCGATATTTAAAGGACATTCCATCCAAAAACAGCAGATTACACTTTCTTCTCAAGTGCACATGGAACATTCTACAGGATAGATCATATCTTGGGTCACAAATCAAGCCTCAGTAAATTTAAGAAAATTGAAATCATTTCAAGCATCTTTTCTGAGCACAACACTATGAGATTAGAAATCAATTACAGGGAAAAAAATGTAAAAAACAGAAACACATGGAGGCTAAACAATACATTACTAAATAACCAAGAGATCACTGAAGACATCAATGAGGAAACCAAAAACTACCTAGAGACAAGTGACAATGAAAACACAATGATCCAAAACCTATGGGATGCAGCAAAAGCAGTTCTAAAATGGAAGTTTATATCTATACAAGCCTACCTCAAGAAACAAGAAAAATCTCAAGCAATCTAACCTTACACCTAAAGGAACTAGAGAAAGAAGAACAAACAAAACACAAAGTTATCAGAAGGAGAGAAATCATAAAGATCAGAGCAGAAATAAATGAAATAGAAAAAAAGAAAACAATAGCAAAGATCAATAAAACTAAAAGCTGGTTCTTTGAGAAGATAAACAAAATTTGTAAAACATTAGCCAGACTCATCAAGAAAAAGAGGGAGAGGACTCAAATCAATAAAATTAGAATTGAAAAAGGAGAAGTTACAACAGACACTGCAGAAATACAAAGCATCCTAAGAGACAACTGCAAGCAACTCTGCCAATAAAATGGACAACCTGGAAGAAATTGATGAATTCTTAGAAAGGTATAAACTTACAAGACTGAACCAGGAAGAAATAGAAAATATGAACACATGAATCACAAGTAATGAAATTGAAATTGTAATTAAAAATCTTCCAACAAACAGAAGTCCAGGACCATTTGGGTTCACAAGTGAAGTCTATCAAACATTTAGAGAAGAGCTAACACCCATCCTTTTCCAACTCTTCCAAAAAATTGCAGAGGAAGGAACACTCCCAAACTCATTCTATGAAGTCACCATCACCCTGATACCAAAACCAGACAAAGATACTACAAAAAAAGAAAATTACAGACAAATATCACTGATGCATATAGATGGAAAAATACTCAACAAAATACTAGCAAACAGAATCCAACAAGACATTAAAAGTATCATACACCATGAGGAAGTGGGATTTATCCCAGGGAGGCAAGGATTCTTCAATATACACAAATCAATCAATGTGATACACCATATTAACAAATTGAAGAATTAAAACCATATGATCATCTCAATAGATGCAGAGAAAGCTTTTGACAAAATTCAACACACATTTATGATAAAAACCCTCCAGAAAGTGGGCATAGAAGGAACCTACCTCAACATAATAAAGGCCATATATGACAAACCCACAGCAAACATCATTCTCAGTGGTGAAAAACTGAAAGAATTTCCTCTAAGATCAGGAAAAAGGCAAGGATGTCAACTCTCACCACTATTATTCAACATAGTTTTGGAAGTCCTAGCCACGGCAATCAGAGAAGAAAAAGAAATAAAAGGAACACAAATTGGAAAAGAAGAAGTAAAACTGTCACTGTTTGCAGATGATATGATACTATATATAGAGAATCCTAAAGATTCCACCAGAAAACTACTAGAGCTAATCAATGAATTTGGTAAAGTTGCAGGATACAAAATTAATGCACAGAAATCTCTTCCATTCCTATACACTAAAGATGAAAATTTGAAAGAGAAATTAAGGAAACACTCCCATTTACCACTGCAACAAAAAGAATAAAATACCTAGGAATAAACCTGCCTAAGGAGACAGAAGATCTGTATGCAGAAAAGTATAAGACACTGATGAAGGAAATTAAAGATGATAGCAACAGATGGAAAGATATACCATGTTCTTGGATTGGAAGAATCAATATTGTGAAAATGACTATACTACCCAAAGCAATTTACAGATTCAATGTAATCCCTATCAAATTACCAATGGCATTGTTTATAGAACTAGAACAAAAAAATCTTAAAATTTGTCTGGAGAGACAAAAGACTCCGAATAGCAAAAGCCATTTTGAGGGAAAAAAATGGAGCTGGAGGAATCAGACTCCCTGACTTCAGACTATACTAGAAAGCTAGAGTAATCAAGACAATATGGTACTGGTACAAAAACAGAAATATAGATCTATGGAACAAGATAGAAAGCCCAGAGATAAATCCATGCACCTGTTGTCAACTAATCTATGACAAAGGAGGCAAGGATATACAATGGAGAAAAGACATCTCTTCAATAAGTGGTGATGGGAAAACTAGATGGCTACATGTAAGAGAATGAAATTAGAACACTCCCTAACACCATACACAAAATAAACTGAGAATAGATTAGAGACCTAAATGTAGGACCGGACACTATAAAACTCTTAGAGGAAAACATAGGAAGAACACTCTTTGACATAAATCACAGCAAGATCTTTTTTGATCCACCTCCTAGGGTAATGGAAATAAAAACAAAAATAAACAAATGGGACCTAATGAAACTTAAAAGCTTTTGCACAGCAAAGGAAACTACAAACAAAACGAAAAGACAACCCTCAGAATGGGAGAAAATATTTGCAAATGAATCAATGGACAAAGGATTATTCTCCAAAATATATAAACAGCTCATGCAGCTCAATATTAAAAAAACAAACAACCCAATCCAAAAATGAGCAGAAGACCTAAATAGACATTTCTCCAAAGAAGACATACAGATGACCAAAAGCACATGAAAATCTGCTCAACATCACTAATGTTTAGAGAAATGCAAATCAAAACTACAATGAGGTGTCACCTCACACCAGTTAGAATGGGCAGCATCAGAAAATCTGCAAACTACAAATGCTGGAGAGGGTGTGGAGAAAAGGGAACTCTCTTGCACTGTTGGTGGGAATGTCAATTGATACAGCCACTATGGAGAATTGTATGGATGTTCCTTAAAAAGCTAAAAATAGAATTACCATATGATCCATCAATCCCACTACTGGGCATATACCCAGAGAAAACCATAATTCAAAAAGACCCCTGCAACCCCAATGTTCATTGCTGCACTATTTACAATAGCCAGGTCATGGAAGCAACCTAAACGCCCATCGACAGCCGAATGGAGAAAGAAGATGTGGTACATATATACAATGGAATATTACTCAGCCATAAAAGGAATAAATTGGGTCATTTGTGGAGACATGGATGGATCTAGAGACTGTCATACAGAGTGAAGTAAGTCCAAAAGAGAAAAACAAATATCATATATAAACGCATATATGTGGAACCTAGAAAAATGGTACAGATGAACTGGTTTGCAGGGCAGAAATAGAGACACAGATGTAGAGAATAAACTTATGGACACCAAGGGGGCAAAGTGGTGTGGGGTGGGGGTGGGAGTGTGATGAATTGGGCGATTGGGATTGACATGTATACACTGATGTGTATAAAGCCAATGATTAATAAGAACCTGCTGTATAAAAAAATAAATAAAATTCACAAATTTTTTAAAAAATATAAGGTTATTTATTTAGTCACATGATTTATATCTCTGTTGTTCAGACAGTGCAACAATATTTTCACTATTACTGCTATATAAAATATTTTAACTTTTGGGATGAATTAGAAATTCCCTCTTTAATTACTTTTATACATGAATAATGTGTATAATATATAATGCATATAATTATATGTTTGTTTTTATACATTAAATATTGAAATTTCTAATAACTTAGATGTTCTCGGTTTTAATTAGCACATTGGATATCAAATATGGCAGTTAAAAGGATTCCTCAATACTCTAGGTAGAATATATACAAGTTTCCAAATACATATAGGAGTATTTTACAAAAGGAAAGTAAGTTCCCAATTACTCAAAGAAATCTAACATACCTGATGCTGCAGGATGAACTGGTTTACGTGCAGCTATATACTTTCTAGTGTTCCATCTGAATTTTTTTGAATCAATCTCAGTTTGAACAATTGTTACCTTTGTGAAATCTTCTGTGCCTTGTATCTGAAAGTTGACAGATTACAAGGTATATCATACAGTTGAATGTTTCTCTGTTAGGCTACTATCTCAGACTCTCTCTAAATATCTGGGCCTGAAAATTTACAGTATCAATAGATATTAGATATCTTTAAATGCCTGGATATGTTAGTTTTGTGAGAGTCAATATTCTACATACTTTCACTGATTTTTAATTATTTTGCTCATTTTTATTACAAATGAGAAAAATAATCAAGAGTTAATCATCAATGACCCTTTAAAATATCACCCAGAAAGTTTTTCTATGTGGCAGGAAGAAAGTTTGAAAATCAATGGATTTCAAGAAATCTTCCAACCTTGACTGTCTTCAATATGCTTTGAATAACATTGGTGCCCAAATCCACAGTGAGCAGAGTTTTATGCCTAGGAGAGTAGACAGAGTTGGGCAGGTTTGGCCTGCCTCGAGAATCTCTTACTTGGTAATCTAAATTCCCAATCAGCACCCCCAACTAAGCTCTATTATTATGTATTCAAGAATAGAGTTGGGGAGCACCATAGTTAAGAATAATGTTTTACTTCCTCTCACTTGGCATCAAATTGGTGCTAGTGGCATCCACATAGAAAATTTTCTTGTGACTGTTTCTCAGTTTAGGATTCCTCTTATTCCCACCTCAGTTTTTTCCTTGTGTCCCAAATCTACCTTTTAAACACTTCTACCATAGCTGTAAATTTTTATTAATCTATTTATATATGTTTCTTTTTGCTTGGTTGAGAGATCTCTTGAGGGCAAGCTGAAAGTCTCATTCATCTTGACCACTTTAACATCTAGCACTGTTTCTGTCATAGTTGCTTTAAAAAAACGCCTGATTTAATTGACTCTAGTTCCCTCTTTCAAGTTACTTTCTTTAGCTGTATTTTATGCACCCTCTGATTCCTCCTGACATGTGCCTCTCTTACTCTACCCCAATACACACACACACACACACACACACACACACACACACACACACACACACACACACACTACAGTCTTACTTTTTCTTTCTTCTCATAGCACAGCTTCTCATTTTAATTGGAAGGGTAACCCAACAGCTTAAATATGAGAAGTCCTTCATTTCTACATTCACTTTCAAAGTAGCTGGGGAAATACCACTGGCACCCACTTCAGCATGGGACTGACAGAACATTTTTAGAGAACTGCTGTTACAGTCCAGAGAGAGTAGTCCTTCTGCAATATGTACATGAACTTAATAGGTCCTCTTTTGCTATTTACAGTTGCACCAAAATCTAACTGTGGTCAAAATGTATAACTTGGCCTAATTCATTGACAGTGAATAAGAATAGCTTGGTGTTTGGGCTACTCAGTGCTAAAGAAATCAATTAATTTGGTGTGTGGGGTGTGTGTGTGTGTGTGTGTCTGTATAGAGGTGGTGGGGGAAAGGGAAAGAATGGGAAGGTGGAAAAGTGACAATTTTTCTAATATTAACACATTGTTGGACAAATGGCATATTGACCTGAAGATATGAATCAATATTTCTTTACCTGATGGCATGTTATAGGAATTAAGAAAGGAGCTTTATAAGCTTTTCTTAACTGACAATCTTCCACAGCTCCATGAATGAGGATGACATAAATTACAGTTTCATCATAGATATCAGTTTTGGTGTTCTTTGGTATATCTTTTACATAAATGTTACAGAGTTTTAACTGCATCTTGTAATTCCAATCCTATAAGAAAAACACAATTTCATAGTCTATTTTTATAAAGTTTATTATAAATTCCTAAGTAGTTAATTTCTAACAAAACTTCAGGGCAATTTCACTCAGAGAGAAGTACAATTTTATATAAACACCTCTTACCTCATAAGATAAATGTTCCCTGATTTTTTTGGCAGTAATAGAAAGTCCAAGTTTTAGCCACATTTTATATTCAATGTGAGGACAGAATTGTTCAAAAGCTTCATACAAGTGATGTTTGGGAATAAAGTATGCCTGGAAAAAAGAGGATATCAATTATTTTTAAGTATTTTATTAAATTTGTTACAATATTGCTTCTGTTTTATGTTTTGGTGTTTTGGCCGCGAGGCACGTGGGATCTTAGTTTCCCAACGTGGGATGGAACCCACACTCCCTGCATTGGGAGGCGAAGTCTTAACCACTTGACTGACAGGAAGTCCCAGAGGATATCAGTTTAACATTTCATCCTGTGCACCCATTATTTAATGAAATGAGGTTTTCTCATTTATATATGTAACATTAAAGCTAATAATTTAAATTATATAGATTCATGTTATTGCCTGGAAACCTAATAAAATGTATCTATTTAGTAAATATTTGTGCAATCTTGTCATACACTAAGCTCTAAAAGACTACATGATCCAATGAGAGGTTCTTTATTATTCTTATAGATTCTGAAAAAAATAGAAAACCAAGTACCAAAGATCATTTAACCTTTTCTAAAGACATAAGTATTTCTAAAAACACATTATTTGAGGGGAGCAAGTGTTTTGGTCAATAATAAAATGCAGATACTAACAATGAACAGACTATGGGCTATTAGGAATAAGCCACTATGAATACACAAGACATTGTGTATGTTGGTTTTAATTTCTCTTAGTAAGTATCTATGAGTGGGGCTGCTGGGTAATACAGTAAGTGTGTATTTAACCTTATGAGAAACTGCCAAACTGTTTTCAGATGAAGTTGTAACATTTTACCCTTTAACTAGCCATGTATGAGAATTTCAGTTGCTTCACATCCTTGTTAATATCCTGTGTTCAGTTTTTTTATTTTTAGCCAATGTAGTAGGTGTGTAGTGATAACTTATCATGATTTTAATTTGCATTTCTCTGAGAGCTAATGATATTGATTATCTTCTTCATGTGTTTATGGGCAATTTATATATTATTTTGTGAAGTTTCTGTTCAAATCCTTTGCCCAATTTTAAAAATTGAAGCATAGTTGATTTACAATATTATACTAGTTTCAGGTGTACAACATAGTGATCCAGTATTATTATAGATTATACTCCATTCTGACAGAGATAAGCTGATATCTCATTGTGGTTTTGATTTGCATTTCTCTGACAATTAGCAATGATGAGCATCTTTTCATGTGCCTGTTGGCCTTCTGTATATCTTCTTTGGAAAATATCTATTCAGGTCTTCTGTGTATTATGTAACTGAGCTGTTTTGATATTGAGTTATATGAGCTGTTTATATATTTTGATATTAACCTATTATTAGTCATGTAATTTATAAATATTTTCTACCAATCAATAAGTTGTCTTTTTGTTTTGTCAACGGTTTCCTTTGTCATGGAAAATCTTGTAAGATTGCTTTTGTTTCCTTTGCCTTAGGAGACAGATCCAAAAAAATATTGCTACGATTTATATCAAAGAGTGTTCTGCCTATGCTCTTTTCTAGGAGTTTACAGTATCCAGTCTTACATTTAGGTCTTTAATTCATTTTGAGTTTATTTTGTATATGGTGTGAGAAAAAGTTCTAATTTCATTTTTACGTGTAGCTGTCCAGTTTTCCCAGCAACACTTGTTGAAGAGCCTGTCTTTCCTCCATTGTATATTTTTGCCTTCTTTGTTGTAGATTAGTTGACAATAAGTATGTGGGTTTATTTCTGGGTTCTCTATTCTGTTCCATTAATCTGTGTCTGTTCCTGTGCCAGTACCATACTGTTTTGCTTACTGAAGCTTTGTAGCATAATCTGAAGTCAGGGAGCATGCTATCTCCAGCTTTGCTCTTTTTTCTCAAGATTGCTTTGGCAATATTGTGTCTTTGGTGGTTCCATATAAATTTTAGGATTATTTGTTCTAGTTCTGTGAAAAATGTCATGGGTAGTTTGATAAGGATTGCATTAAATCTATAGACTGTTTAGGGTAGTATGGACATTTTAACAATATTTTCTTCCAATCCATGAACACAGGATATCTTTCCATTTCTTTGTATTATCTTTAATTTCTTTCATCAATGTTTTATAGTTTTCAGAGTATAGGTCTTTTACCTCTTTGATTAAGTTTATTCCTATATATTTTATTCTTTTTGATGGGTTAAACAAGACTGTTTTCTTTTATTCTCTTTCTGATAGTTCATTATTTGTGTATTGAAAAACAGTATATTAATCTTGTACTCTGCAACTTTACTGAATTCCTCTATTAGTTCTAATAGTTTTTTTCGGTGGAAACTTTAGGGTTTTGTCATCTGCAAATAGTGACAGTTTTACTTCTTTGTTTCTAGTTTGGATGCCTTTTATTTGTTTTTATTCTCTGATTGCTGTGGCTAGAACTTCCAATGGAAAGTTAAATATAAGTGGTGAGAGTGAGCATCCTTGTCTTGTTCCTGACTGTAGAGGAAAAGCTTTCAGCTTTTCACCATTGAGTGTGATGTTAGCTGTGGATTTGTCATAAATGGCTTTCATTATGTTGAGATATGTTCTCTCTATATCAACTTTGATGCGGGTTTTTATCATGAATGAATGTTGAATTTTGTCAAATCCTTTTTCTGTGTCTCCTGTGATGATCGTGTGATTTTTATCCTTCATTTTGTTAATGTGGTGAATCACATTGATTGATTTGTAGATAATGAACCATCCATGCATCCTTGGAATAATTCCACTTGGTCATGGTGTATGATCTTTTTTACATATTGTTTGAATTCAGTTTGAATTCAGAATTCAGTTTGTTGAATTCAAATATAATCCTTGATAATATTTTATCAAGGATTTTTGCATCTATATTCATCATAGATATTGGCCTGTAATTTTCTTTCTTTCATTTTTTTCATAGTAGTAGTCATGTATTGTGGTCATGTATTGCTGAGAATCTTCCCTCTTAGAACTGCTCTTGCTGTGTCCCACAGAATCTGCAAAGTTGTGTTTTTATTTTCATTTGTCTTGAGGTATTTTCTGATATACTCTTTGATTTATTCATTGACCCACTGTTTTTCTTGGTAGCATGCTCTTTATTTTTATTTATTTATTTATTTATTTTTGGCTGTGTTAGGCCTTTGTTGCTGTGCATGGGCTTTCTCTAGTTGTGGCAAGTGGGGGTTGCTCTTCGTTGCAGTGCACAGGCTTCTCATTGCAGTGGCTTCTCTTGTTGTGGACCATGGGCTGTAGGTCCGAGGACTTCATTAGTTGTTGCACGCAGGCTCAGTAGTTGTGGCTCATGGGCCCTAGAGCACAGGTTCAGTAGTTGTAGCACACAGGCTTAGTTGCTCCATGCCATGTGGGATCTTCCCAGACCAGGGCTCAAACCTGTGTCCGCTGCATTGGCAGGCAGATTCTTAACCACTGCACCACCAGGGAAGTCCAGTAACATGTTTTTAAGTCTCCACATGTTTGTGTTTTCCCCAGTTTTCTTTCTGTAATTGACTTTAGTTTCATATCATTGTGGTTGGGGAAAATGCTAGATATAATCTCTCTCTTCTTAAATTTGTCAGGACTTGCTTTGTGGACTAGTATGTGATCTATCCTGAAGAACATTCCATGTACACTTGAAAATAATTTGTCTTCTGCTGTTTTGAATGGAAAGTTCTGTAGATATTTATTAAGTCCAACTGGTCTTGTATGTCATTTAAGACCACTGTTTCCATATTGATTTTCTGTCTGGGTGATCTGTCCATTGATGTAAATGGGGCATTAAAAGTCCCCTGCTATTACTGTATTGTCAATTTCTTCCTTTATGTCTGTTAATATTTGCTTTGTATATTTAGGTGCTCCTTATATTTGGTGCATATATGTTAATGAGTGTTATATTCTCTTCTTTTATTGATCCCTTTATCATCATATAATTCCTTTCTTTGCCTTTGTTATAGACTTTGTTTTAAAGTCTACTTTGCCTGATGTGAGTATTGCTACCACAGCTTTCTTATTTCTATTTGCATAAAATATCTTTTTCCATACCCTCACTTTCAGTCTGTGTGTATCTTTAGCTTTGAAGTGAGTTTCTGGTAAGCAGCATGTAAATGGGTTTTGTTTTTTTATCCAATCAGCCAGCCTATGTCTTTTGATTGGAGCATTTAGTCCATTGACATTTAAAATGATTATTGATACGTATGTACTTACTGCTATTTGTTACTTGTTTTCTGGCTGTTTTTGTAGTTCTCTGTTCCTTTCTCGTTTCTTCCCTTGTGGTTTGATGATTTTCTTTAGTGGTAGGCTTGTGTTCCTTTTTTCTCTAGTTTTTGTGTATCTATTGTAAGTTTTTGATTTGTGGTTACCATGGGGTTCATATATGTTGACCTATAGCTATATCTACTTGTTTTAAACTGATAGTCATTTAAGTTCAAACACATTCTAAAATATCTACTTTTTTAACTCACTTCTCTCAGGTTTTATGTTTTTGATGTCGTATTTTACATCTTCATTTTTATCCCTAACTATTTATTGTAGTTATAGTTGATTTTACAATTATTTGTCTTTTAATCTTGTAATAGTTTAAGTGACTGATCCACAACTTTTACTATATATTTGCCTTTATTAGTGGCTTTTTTCCTTTCCTGACTCTTTTTTATTGCCATCTCCAAACTACTCTTTTAAGTACTAAAATTTCCTTTAGATTCTTTTCTATTTTTCAATATTTCCTATATCTTCTCTCATAAAGATTATATTTTCCTTTAGTTGCTTGAACATATTTCCCTTTAGTTCTTTGAATCTATTCTTAGCTCTTTCATGTCTTCATTTAATCCATATTCTGGGCAATCTCACTGTGAGTTTTTTATTTATTAACCCCCCCCCCACACACACACACACTATGGGTCACACGTTCATGTTTCTTTGCTTGTTTAGTAATTCATGATTGCTGATGATAAATTATAGAGATTCTAGATTCTGTTATCTTCCTTTGAGCACTGCTTATTTTTGTTGTAGTAGGCCCTTCATTTACTGTCTGATAACCTTGAGCTTGTATAGGTTGATTTGTTTAATCAGTAGAAAACTCTAGGTATTTTCCATGATTGTGTAATTTAGTGGTACTTAACCTCCAAATTCTGTCTCCACTGTGAAGCCTGACAGGACCTGCTCTCAATCTCTGTTATAGTAAATCTAGAGCTAGACTTACTAGGTCATGGTACTAACTCTTAAGGTCTATTCCTTCTGTTCTCTCACCCACATGCCTGAGGTTTGAAAAGTTCTATCCTTTCTGGCAAGACAGAACCTTAAACATCTCAAATCCCTGGCACTCCTTGACCTCTAATATCTCTGGTCCATTCTTAGCAATCTGATAATTTAGTTTTGTCTCATCTTGTGCATGTGCACCCTATCTCTCAACCAAGGACTTGTGGAGAACCACCACACAGATTTCTCAGTTCTCCCTATGTGCAACTTCTTCTCCTATGCCCAGCTCTACAGATTCCAACCACTTTAGCTGCCACAATTTCTAATCTCTCCCATGTCAGTTCAGCAGGATCATGGTCTTTCTCTTGGATTCTTATTGCACTGTGGTTGGAAGCTGTCCTAATGAGAGGGTCAGGGTGGATGTGCGGCTTAACTTGTAAGTTTCTCTTCTCTTGAGGTTTCCAAACTTAACACTGCCGGTTTTCCAATGGCTGAAAATATTTGTCTCATATATTTTGTCAAGTTCTATGGTTATTTATGGTGAGTATGCTACCACGTTCTCGGTAACTTCATTATATCCAGAAGCAAAAGGCTAGAGTATTTTTATGCAAATGCATGGTATCATGTAATTTCACTTGTAAATATTCTAATATGCATTGCTGAGTGACAGAGACTTTTAAAATTTTCCCTTGCCTTCTTCCTCCTCCCCTCCCTTTTTATTCCTTTGATTTATTGAAGAAAAAAAAAAAAGGAACAGGTCATTTGGCCTGAGGACCTTCCACATTCTAGGTTTAGCTAATTATTCTCTCCTGGTGTCAATTAACTTGTTTATCTCCTTCCTGCATTTTCTGTAAACTGGTTGGATTTAGAGGCTTGAGGTTTTCTCTTTTCTTGTGCAAGAAGACTCCATGGTGCTCGTCCTTCTGTTGCATCAGATCATGAAGTATGTAATGCCCCAGCTGTGATTATTTTAGTGATGCTAAGATTGTCCTTAGGTGGTGTGACCCTGGTTTTTCATTATAAAGTTTCCCATTAACATTCTGCTTAGTAGTTTTAGCATCAGTTGGTGATTGTTGCATAGGTTTATTACTTCATAGGACTGGCAAAATGGAGATATTCTAATTCTTTCATTCTACATTTGTTAGCTGGAATTCTTCTACACAGAAGAATTTGTCTTTTTTTTTTTTTTTTTTTTTTTCTTTTTAGCTTCCTTGAAAGAGTTCATAGAGGAAAGGCAGGATAAATGTTTAATTTTTTTCTTTTTTAAAAGAAGCAATCCAGAATTCCCTGGTGGTCCAGTGGTTAGGACTCCGGGCTTCCACTGCCAAGGGCCTGGGTTTAACCTCTGCTTGGGGAACTAAGATCCTGCAAGCTGCATAGCATGGCATATATATATATATATATATATATATATATATATATATATATATATATATATATATATATATATAGTAAAAAATAAATAAATAAAAGACTGTCCTTTAAAAAAAAAAGAAGCAATACATTTTCAGAGACAAAAGTTGATATCCTAGCAACCTTTTTGGAATAAAAAAATAGGTGTCATTATCAACTTATGGGTTTTTATATATTTTAGAGTTTCAATTATTTACAGTCATTATTCTTTCTGAGTTCACATTAGGCCAGTGGGAACCCCTGCTGATTTGAGGATTTTGTCCTCAATTGTGTGTCAGGAAACTTCCGTTCACTTTGCTCAACTTTTCTAGTAATAAATCCCAACTCTTTGACTTTTTCCCTTCCTTACTCTCCAAATTATGGTATTGATAGTTAACATAGCCCACCTAATTTTCCCATGAGAGATCTCATATAACCAGTTTTTCTGGTTAAAACCTTGTTTCAATATGGTAGGTTAACTTTTACAAACCATTTTGTTAGGACATTATACAGTGTTCATAAAATTTTATAACAAGTTTTATTTCTTTATCATTCCTATTTTTTTTTAAAAAGTCACTAGACTGTAAACATATACAAATACAAAAATAACCTTAAATTTTGTACTAGATATTTAACAAGGTACAACAGTAAGACATAAGGTGATGTTTTCTGACCTCCACTACAGTTTTGCAGGTGGCAGAATATTTCATGGGTTCATTAGTCAAGCAGTTTAGCTCTCCTATTATTGCCCCACTGATCACAAAGTCTGTGTAAGTTATTTGGTAATCTTTCTCCTCTGACTCCCAGATTATTTGGTCAATTCCCAAACCTGGCTTTGATCTTTGAAGCTGTTCAGGAACAAAGAAAGAAAAAAAATACATATGCCAGTTAATTTACCAAAACTATTTAATTTATGGCTTTTTCCCCCTTTGGTTTTAACAGTTTTAATATTTATATATTATTTAAGAACATGTATTACTCATAAGTTTTAAAGTGAATTTATTAAATTAGCAATGACTTGGAAAAAAAGCATTCTTAAGTACTCTGATCTTTCTGATCCCACCTACTCATCCAACCTATACCTGTCTTGGAATGACTAAAAGCCCAACTCAAACATAAGATAAATAACAATTTATATTATAACTTTCCATCTTAATGCTGATCCTTTGAGGTTTCTTGTTATCAATAGGAACGTATGGCTTAAAGGTGATGGCTGGTATTATCATTGTGTCTGAGGAAGAAAATTGTTGTTTGGATAACAGCTGCTGTCCAAAAAAAGGAATAATGGAGTTCTTAACATTGAAAGGTATTTATTCTCTATTATGTAAACTTTTAACTAGTGCTCACAAGTGCATTTATAAATGTCTCTGCCTTACCTTTACCATGCCTGAAATAATTACATAAATTCCTTGGGGCTCATCATCTTCTTCAAATATATCATTTCCACAATCAAATGTTACAACTCTGGATCTTTCCTAAAAAATATCACCAAATACATAAGCAATAAATAATATTTTAGTAGTGATTGGAGTTTACATTTTTTTAAAAGTTGTACATTTTAAAAGTAAATATTACTCAAAAATATCTGAGATTTTGTGTTAGTAATAAATTTGTAAGAGAAAATAGGAATTATGGCTAACAAAGAGAAGAAGGGGGCTTCCCTGGTGGCGCAGTGGTTGATAGTCCGCCTGCTAATGCAGGGGACGCGAGTTTGTGCCCGGGTGCGGGAGGATCCCACATGACACGGAGTGGCTGGGCCCGTGAGCCATGGCCGCTGGGCCTGCGCGTCCGAAGCCTGTGCTCCTAAGAGGGAGAGGCTGCAGCAGTGACAGGCCTGCGTACCGCAAAAAAAGAGAGAGAGAGAGAGAAGAAGGTGGATTTTCACAGGTATATGTAATTTCAGATGAGGTGTTCATACATAGATTAGAAAAAAATCTAATCTAGGAATAAGAATGTAGTAGAAGGATGAAAATGTTTGGATGAAAAATAGGATAGATGCAAGCTAATGGCACATATGTGTCTTATATATACTCGTGCTCTAAACAGCTGATGAAGTAATTAAAAAATTCATTCATTCAAAATATTTTAAGCAGGTGAAAAAAATATAATTTGTCTTTTGGTACTTATTTGATATAGAAAAAGATGTTAATAGAACAGGTTAAATCTGTTTATTTGTTCATCCCACAAACACTTATTGAACACCCACTATGTGAGATGCTACATGGTAGGAGTTGAGTATTCAAAAGATGGATGAGGTAAAAATTATAGTAGGGGAGAGAGATGTAAAGATAATAATTGTAATGTAATGTAATGATGCTATAATAAAGGTATATAGTTACAATGGTGATTCCTTTGGTCCTCCAAACTCTGGATGGACCATAGGATGTTCTTCTACTGGTGGGGTATTTGACTCTAAAGCCTGCTTTACAGAGTAACTTTGGTGGGGGTGTTTCCAGAGAAGCAATAAGCAGAGGAGTTTTTTGGGGAAAAAATGAAAGCAAAGAGCATTTCAAGATAAGTAAATAGCACTCACAGAGGAATGGAATTAAAGAACAGTATAAAGTTCTTGGGGTACCATGAGTGGTTCAGTATAAATAGAGTATGGGGTATATGACACATGGGTAACAGAAAGTAAAGATGGAGATGTAGGCAGGAGGCAGATTGTGGGAGAACTTTGCATGTCATTCAAAGAGATTATGATTTTATTCTACAGGTAATCAATGACATTTAGATAATTTAAAACCGAAGAGTATCATGGTTAAATCTTTACTTTTTAAAATATCATTTGATTAGATATCATACATTAGAGATAGTATTACTAGCAAATAGAAATATTACCTGAATAAAGCTTATATGGTCTTGGTCTTTATCTAGCCATGGAATATGATAGAGTGCTTTGTCAACAGTAAGAGGTTTGTACATAGTTTGAAGATCAAGTATCTCTCTTTTTCTGGCCATTATTAACTAAAACCACAAAAGTTAAGAAAGGAGATGAACAAAACTGGTGTTCACAAAATGTTTAAAACAATTATGGTTTTATACTATTTCCTTTCCTTGCTCTTCTGAGATTTTTGTTCTTCCATGGAAACCTTCAACCTCTCCCCTTTTATAGCATTTTTCTATGTTATCATTATTCTGAAGTCACAGATTACTTTTTAAAGTAAATCTTATATGTTCATGCCACTCTCTCACTTCGTCCCAGCTACCAAATGTAAAATAGATAGCTAGTGGGAAGCAGTCGCATAGCACAGGGAGATCAGCTGGGTGCTTTGTGACCACCTAGAGGGGTGGGATAGGGAGGCTGGGAGGGAGACGCAAGAGGGAGGAGATATGGAGATATATGTATATGTATAGCTAATTCACTTTGTTATAAAGCAGAAACTAAGAAAAAAAAAAGTAAATCTTTTACCAAAGTATAGCATATATGCAAAAAGTGCACAAATCATAAATGTCCATCAAAGAACATTTACCATATGAAAATATCTGTATAACCAGCACCCAGATTAAAAAATAAAACATTTATTGAACCCTAGAATCCTCCCTTATGTTCTCTTCTAGCTATTACTTCTACCCAAAATTAATCACTCTTTTTCTATAACCATAGTTTAGCTTTGTCTGGTTTTGAGCTTTATCTGCATGAAATCAATGAGTATGTACTTAGTTGTGTCTGGTTTCATTTGCTCAACATTATGTTTCTGAGATTCATCTATAATGTTGCAAGGAGCAAACATTCATTCATTTCATTTTCAGTGTTGTGTAGTATTATGTTTTATGAATATACCACAGCTTTATTTATCTGTTGTTGATTGACATTTGGGCTGTTCCAGTTTTGGACTTTTGAAATGCTGCAGTGAGTACTTGTTTGCTGTACATATGTACTCATTTCTGTTGTATATATGCTTATGTAATCTAATTTCTGGGTCTTAACCTATGTATATGTCCAAATTTAGTAGATTTTGCCAAATAATTTTCCAAAGTGATTGTATCAGTTTACATTCCCACCTTAATGTTCCAGTTGCTGACACTTGGTATTGCCAGGTTTTTTAAAAAATTTTAAGTATTCTGATGGTTGTGTATTTGTATTTACTTTTGGTTTTAAATTGCATTAAGCTTATGATGATGATATTTGGCATCTTTTCTTATGTTTATTGGCTTCTAGAATATTCTCTGTTAGGAAGTGCCTGTTCAAATCTTCAGCTGATTTTTTTTTTTTAAATGAATTTTCTGTCCTGTTCTTATTGATTTATAAGATATTTTTATATATTCTGAACATGAGCCCTTTTATGGATATATTTATTTTGAAAATTTCCTCTACCTTTTTGTGGATTGTCTTTTCATTATCTTGTATCTTTTTTTTTGTCTCTCATTTTCTGCATTACTGTCTTCTTTTGTATTTAGTTGATTTTCTGTAGTGAAACATTTAAAACTCCTTTCTCATTTATTTATATGTAATTCTTTAGTTATTTTCTTTTCTATTACCACGGGGATTACATTTAGCATCCTAGAATATAACACTCCAATTTGAATTTATAACAGTTTAACTTCCATAACATACAAAACTCTGCTCCTTTAACAGCTTCATCCCCACCCCTTGCAGTTGATGTCATAAAATTACATCTTTATGTGTTTGTCCAAAACACAAACTAAAAATGTTTTAAAATGTGTTCATCTCTTAAATATGACATTACAAGCCAAAGCTATAATAATTCTAGCTTTTAGACTAATAATTACTTAAAAAATATATTACTCTCTTAAATCATGTAGAAAAAAAAATGGAGTCAGACACAATTATTACAATAATACTAGCTTTAATAATTACCCATGTATTTACCTTTACTGAGATTTTTATTACTTCATATGGGTTTGAGTTATTGTCCAGTGTTCTTTCATTTCAATCTTCATGACATGTTTTAGAATTTCTTTCAGGGCAGGTATAGTGGTAATGAACTCCCTCAGATTTTGTTTGTCTGAAAATGTCTTAATTTCCCTCTCACTTCTAAAGGACATTTTTGCTGGATATAGGATTCTTACCTGACTATTTTTTCTTTTAGTACTTGGAATATATCAGCCCATTTTCTTCTGGTCTCCAAAGTTTCTGATGAGAAATCTGCTGATAATCTTATTGAGGATCCTTTGTAGGTGGTGAATTTTTTCTCTATTGCAGATTTCAAAATTCTCTATCTTTCAGCAATTTGATTACAATGTGCCTTGATGTGTGTCTATTTGAGTTCACCCTACTTGAAGTTCACTGAGCTTCCTGGATGTTAATATTTATGCCTTACATCAAATTTAGAAAGTTTTCAGCCAATATTTCTTTAAATTTCCTGTCTGTTCTTTCTCTCTCTCTTGTCTTCTTGGGACATATACATTGCATGTGTTGGTCCACTTGATGGTATCTCACAGGTCCCTTAGACTCTGCTCACTTTTCTTCAATCTTTTACTTTCTATTCCTCAGATGCTATAAATTCCATGGTGCGGTTTTCAAGGAGACTTATTTTTTTTTTATGCCTTTTAGTTCTTGCCATGTGGTGTTATACATATTTTACCTTAGGTTCATTCTTAAGGATTTAGAGTTTTTAATTGCTATTGTGAATACAATATTTTTCCACATTTTTTTTAGTTGTGGAATAATTTTCAAAGTTGATCTTGTTTCTGGAAACCCTATTGAATTATTCTATTGATCCTATATTATCAATTTTAAGTTAATTCTCTAGGGTTTTAGATTAAACAATCAAAAAGCAATAACAGTTTTATCCTTTTTCCAAAACTTCCATCTCTCAAGTTCATATTTCTTCTTAATCTGGCTAAGACTTACAAGCACAGCATTCACTACGTGGAATGTTACTGTTCTTCTTTTTTCCTGACTTTAATGGGAATAATTCTAAATGTTTTGCCATCTAATACAATGTTTGCTTCAGATTTTTAAAAGATACTTTTTATCCAGTGGATGTTACTTCTTTTATTAGCCTTTGAACATTCTGAATGAGAGTTGGATTTTATCAAATGACTTTTCTTCTTTGATCTCTTAATAAGTGAGTTATATAGCTATTTTGGGAGACAAAACCTTCTTAGTCATAGTGTATTATGCCAGATTCAACTAGCTACTATTGTGTTTAAAAGTTTTATATATGTATTCACAAGTATAATAACTTTTCCCCCTTATACTATTTATTTGGGAAATAAATTTTATACTTACAGAATGAGTTGGGACCCTCTAACTTTTTACATGTCACAGTACCATTTAGATAACTTAGAGAAGGGAAATGTAATTAATTCTTACCCTATAATTGAGTGTTCTTATAAATCAAAGTTTTTATGGAAAAAGTTGTTTCAGTGTCACAGGTAACTCCCAGGAACATATTGATACCCAGTCTAGCCTAGGATGAGGAATAGTTTCATTATACATTTAGTCTGGGTGCAAAGCATAGAAAGAAGTTGTCCCTCACTATGGCAAGAAAGGAAAGGGAAGTTGACCAATAGAATTGCAGGAAGGAAACTCTCTCTGGTAGGTGCTTTTCTTTAGACAACTATTTTAAGTTATATATTTATATTGCAGGAATGGCCTATATTGGAGAGAGCCAAAAGTAGGTTTGATGATCATAAATGACTATATATCAAGTAAGTATATTTGCTTTGAAAATATTCTACCATACCTTATTAATTTCAAAACCTTCAATTTTATGAAGAATTCCTTTTAACCTGAAAACTTTAACAATTTCTCTAGCCAAACTGAGCATGACATTAATCACCTCCTTTGTTTTCATAGTGACAGCGATTTCTGGGTGGTCATACTCTAAGTAGCCTGAAAAATAACAAACTATTTTCAGAGGAAATAAGACATTGCTTAAATATTTCATGTGGACAGTAAGCTAATATTTCTTCTTTAAACCCATGGAGTATAACCCTCACCACAGGGAAATGTATCTCTCCCTGAAGAGGCCTCTACAGTCAATCAAAATTCACCAGTAGTTGCAGAATTCTGCCTGACATTTTCTTGTCGGCAGCCCATACCTGTGTCTAAGCCCATGAAGGACAGACAGCCCTAGTCCTGCATCAAAATTATACTGAAGCACCTATGCTGGACACTGACAGGCTCTCCTGGGCTCTAGGTTTGGAGTTCATGACCCAATTTTTTATTCTGTTTGAATGAAGATTTCTGACTATTGTGTGCTTAAATATGGCTTCTGATCAAGGTCCCTCACTCCTCCTGGGTCATTTCCACCCGTCTGCCTGGGCATCTAGATGACTCATCTCTCTATGTTCTCCTGCCTGTCTGATGTGGATTCCTGGATGCCCATGAGAGTTTCATCCACTTAGGACTTTTTCTTGGTCATGACCCCTTGTCTGGCTTGACAACTATCTGCCATGCAAGATCTCTCATGCTTGGCCTCATTCCCAGGCTTGCTGTGTTCTTTTGTTGTCCACCATCTGGTACCAAACTCCCTTCCTCTCCATACACATAAACACTGTGCTATAGGGATGTGTCTGTCTCACTCCCAGGATTTGTGCTGTACTAGGACCATGAATTGGCGTGATTCAGAGAACAAGCTGTTGTCACTTTTGGAAACTGAGCCTCCTGGCAGTCACATCAGCGACCTGTGAGGCTCTGTTCCAACTTCAACTCGTTTTAAAGCCTAAATCCTCAGATGGCAACTCTGTGGCAAATGGAGGAAAAAATAACTTCTTTCCTTGTGTTGTTCAGGAAGGTATGTTTGGAAGAAAACAGAATTTATAAGGTGATAAAGACATGCATAACCATGGCATGCAAATGTGTTTTCTTTAAACAGAAATTAAAAGGCCTTCATTGTGGTATAAGGCAGAGAGAACAAATGTGGAGGGGTAATATTACACTATTCTCATCCAGCCAAAGATACGATCATGTTGATTGTTGAAGTTATTCATTTTATTATTGATAGTAAGTAGGTCTCCTCAAAGATTAGTTTAGTTATCAAAACCATTGCCTCTCTGAAGAAATGATGATAAGAGATGGTCAAGTTAGATCTTTAGGGTGAGAGGTACCTACCTAGCTCTTTCATAGCATGTCCTGTATTCTTCGTTACCCTCCTTAATAACATCTACAGAACAAAAGAAATGTTTTGGGAGACAAAACTGTTATAAAATGTCTTTATATTTGCAACTGATGAATTTTTAACCTAAATTAATAACTTTAGGGCTTCCCTGGTGACGCAATGGTTAAGAATCCGCCTGCCAATGCCGGGGACATGGGTTCGAGCCCTGGTCTGGGAAGATCCCAAATGCCGTGGAGCAATTAAGCCCATGCTTCACACCTACTGAGCCTGCGTGCCACAATGACTGAAGCCCGTGTGCCAGGAACCTGTACTCCACAACAAGAGAAGCCACTGCGATGAGAAGCCTGTACACCGCAACGAAGAGTAACCTCCACTCACTGCAACTAGGGAAAGACTGCACGCAGCAGCGAAGACCCAACGCAGCCAAAAATAAATAAATAAAATGAATTTAAAACATAACTTTAAAGAAAAATATGATGGAGAACTTTTCAGGAATTAGAATTGAATTTTGTGCAATGAATTTTATTTTACTCCAGCAAGAGTGGTGGAGAAGATAAGAAGTGGCATTACCTAGGCTAATTTTGAGAAGCCTAAAGGTAAGTCGTATATTTTTTCTTAAAGTAACTTACTTTAGGATACTATTGATTCTGAAAAATACAGGCATGCTAGGTACTCTCCCATTCAATTTTTTAGAGCCTCCAAATTTAGGAAACAGGTGTGGCTTTCAACCTTAACTAAGATAGAAGTTTTAACCAAACTATGTGGGAGCAGAAATGAGGACTGAAACTGGCCAATATCTTGGAGATTCAAGTCCTTCTGTATTATCTACTGTGTATCCTCAATATGAGTGGTTATAAAAGGTAACAAAATTCAGCAAAATAGTTTTATAGTTACAGGTGGTGAAGAGAGAAAAGATACAGCTCTTTGTGTTCAACTACATATCGAGTGTTCAATGTTCTCAACTACAAAGCTTTGGGCATATAGCATATAGAATACAGCATTCAAATATTCTAAATTATCTTGAAAGGTGACTGTTTAATTCCACATACCTAGCAAATTTGTGGGGACATATAATCTGCCTAATTGAGAAAATGAAAAATAAGGTCTAGAACTTAGGCCCTAGCATTCTCTTTGCTGTTTATTAGCTATATGTGTGACTTTGGGCATAATCATTTAACCTCTCTTGGTTTCATTTTTCTCACCTGTATAATGAGAGAATTAGATGTGATTTCCCTCTAAGTGAGTTATTGGTATTTCTTTCCATTTGCCATATCCCCATCCTTTACTTCTTTCATTATTTACTGTGGGAAAATCAGGGATATAGAGAAATAGAAGGAGCCTTTGGGAATTATGAGGAAAGTCTGTTGACTCAACCCTGCCATCACTTATCATCCTCCAATATTTCCTATTTAATGCATTTGTAGCCTGACAGATCCTGGAACTTGCATTGAGAGAAGCTGACCGCTGCACACGGGTTTCATGACAGCTCCACAAGGACAAAAAGGTGTGCTCCAGGAGCCTCATAACTTGTTAATATGGCATAGACACTTCAGTAAGGAGCCTTTTGAGTAATCTAAATGTTGATTGGTTTCAGTTTTTACAGACATTTCTTAGCAAACCAGGAGTCAAAGGTCATATATAGACAGAAGACATGATGGGTGAGGGAAACTGAGGGGTGAGGGACATAAATAATTTTCTTAGTATTTAAAGTTTTCCTCACCTGTTTAACCTGTTTAGAACTTGCAATCTTATCAACTATAGTCATTATGTCTGCTTCGCCTTGGATATATCCTTTTAGTATAGCATACTTAAAGGACAGCTGATGACTCATCTTTTTATCTAATATCTGCAGCAACTTTGGTGTTACGAGCTAAAAAAACAGGACCACTATTTAATATAAATTGCACAAATTATAGTTGATTTTATGTTGGTTAGTTTAAAATAGGTATTAATAAAAAATGACACGCTCTCAATAGTAGTTATAGTAACTTGTCAAGATTCTTGGTTATTTTATTCATAGTATCTCTATAATTTCATAGCTAGAGCTATTTCCCCATAACTAATAATATTAGATGTCTCTGTGAAGTTAAGACTTTATTCTTTACTTAATTCCCTTAGAGAGAATTGCATGCTATTTTCAACTGGTTTAAATTCTTGGAAAACAATGTGATTAATCTTCTGGGCTTAGGTCATAAAATGACTGTCTATAAAGTAGTCACTTTTACCTGCTAAACCTCCCACTAAACTTTTCACTAGATGGTTCATTTGAGTGAGAGTCCACGACAACTATACTCCCTGTTTGACCCCACAATTAACCTCTCGCGGTTTCTTTGCTGAGGGTTTAAGTCCCCAGGTTATGTTACCTTTGTACAGTCTCCTAACTTCAGCAGAGTTGGCTGATCCCTAAGTTTTCTTGTCCATGCTCCATAGTCTCCACACTCATATCGAAATAAATAACTACTCATTATACTTGTTATAGGAAGACATTAATTAGACAGTCAAAGGTCATTTTTGATGCTGTGATTTTATAATATTATGAGTTTATATAACACAAAACGTGTATTTTTCGGTTTCTTAACTTGTATGAATGTATACTATTTGCTTTATTGCTACATGGTTTGTTTTGTTGATTTCCATCATTTATTTCAGGTATTCATAAGAATAAACATTACTTTGGAGTTTTCATGTGCTCTCTATCCAAAGGAGAAGCTGTGATGAGTATTTCTGTACTTTCATGTGCTAAACAAATTTCTAATATAACTTGGATATTCATAATATAATCTGTTATAAAACTTAATTTGTCAAAGGGATCTAAAATATAAACATCAGCCCAACAGAAAGTGGAAACCATAAAACTAGTAAACTGATTTTATTCCATATTTCATGAAGCAGTCAGGAGAAGTTTGAAACTGCATGATTTAATAGTTCTTTACCTTCAAAATGCGTAGAACGCGAAGAAATCGAACAACATTTAAAAAGACCACTGTTTGAATCAAATCAAAAGTATAATAATCAATGGAATTTGTCTCAATAAGCATTACATCTATGATGCCAATTAACGTAATTGTTAACTCAAATAGATTCCAGGCATGTAAAAAATATTCCTTCTTCATTGCTGCTATCTGTCGATTTAAAAAGAAATTGTATTATCTTATTTGTTTTTGCTTTTGCTACACCATTTTCCATAATAACTGAAACATTACTAGTTAGGTTTTTCTCTGACCTACCTTAAGGTTCTACTTGTCTAAAATACTAGAAAATGATCATGTCAACTTGAAATTAAATGGTTAAAATATTGAAACATCTATTCCAAGAGAGAAAGTGCCTACTAACTTATTAATTCATTCTTTATTTATTAAAAAAATTTTTATTGAAAACCTGCTATAACTAAGAGAGTAGGAGCGGTCAAAAATGACTGTGGAATCCAGCCTGGGAAATTAGGTTTCCAGGGGAATTTTGAAGCAAGAGTAGGTTTAGAGATGATACATTTGATTTGAATGTGCTGTTTGAGATTTTTGCACAGTATTTTATTGTAGAGATCCGGTCATCAGTTGTCTATATGATCTGAGGCTCAGAATAAAATCTGAGCTGGAGACATGAGTTTGGGAATCATTAGACTATGAATGGTAGTTGATGCCAGGGAAGTGGTTGAGATAGACTGACCCATGAGGCCCTTTATTATTTAATTCATGTCTGTGTCTCCTGTCTCATTTTCCATATCCTCCACACAGATTTAACATCTCTCCAATCTCCATCCTGACCAACCCATCCCTAAGTTCCTGTCATTAGGAATAATGTTCCTTGTAGGTGTCACATTGCTGCTTCTAAGTTTTCCCTTGTTCTTTTTGTCCACTCACATACTCACTCTCTACTTTGACTCCTATTCATTATTCAGAATTCAACTCAAGCATCTCCTTTCCTTAATAGCCTTCCTTCTCTGAACCTACTATTCTGTGTAAGGGACTCCGGTTTTTTCCCATAGCACCCTGTGTAGGTCTCTATCATAATACTTAAGATACTGATTTGTAATTTTGATTAATTTGTCTTTTTTAGCAGCCTGATTCCCCTACTCACTATGATTCAGAGACTGTAAGAGACAGACATATTTACACCAGGGAAAGCGTAAGCTCGATTACAAATTAAGAAACTCATGCTTGTTTGTAAACAGACTGTTGTGTGTTTAGTGGTAGAGAGTGATTTCCCTTGAGTCTGTTTACATTTGGTGGGGCTGAGGAAATTCAGTGTCTGAATCTAGGGACCAGAAGACCAGATCCTGGTCTTGTGAGGTCCTGCTCAAGGCACCATTCAGCTACTGTAGATGTCTCATTTCCTTCTTATTGAAACAGAATATAGGTTAGATCGCTCTCTTAGGAACTTGAAAGAAATGGTATAAACAGTAAGACTTTATCCAGATACCAAGTATTCAGAAATGAGAAGGAGTTTTTTGGAGGTCAATAGAATACAGCCACAGGAGAGGAAGAGCTTGGTATAAAAGGATAGTGTAGGCTTCAAAGGAAGAGGGGGTTGTTAAATATAAGGTCGTTGAAGAATGGTTAGAAATTTAGCTAATGGAAGCCTCCAGCACTCAGATATAGAAGAGTGATTACCCTTCCTCTGAGAAAGTTTCAAAAGATCCATTACTCCAATAGGTTGAGGAGTGTTTTGGGAAAAGTTTGAAAATATAAGAAGGAAAGTTTAAGGTAGAATTCTGTATTAGAAAGAACACAAACTTTGAGGGATTGGATCCCAACTCTACTGTCATTAGCTATGTGACCTTAAACAGCTTCTCAGAGACTTAGGTCCCTCATCTGTAAAATGCAAATCATAATATACATCTACATTAAAGGGTTAACTTAAGGATTTGAAATGTTATAATTGCAATGATACCTGGTACCTTAGTGATCAGTTATTATTGTTGTTATTAACATAATGAATATTTTAATAGGCATAGTACAAAAGGGGCAGAACTGAACATGTGTAGAAAAGACAGCAAAGAAAATGATAAGTGAAGGCAAGCTTGTAAATTGGGCAGTGAAGATGAATCCTGAGTTAAATAGAGACAAGAACAGGACTGCACATTTGGGAGTATCCTCTTAGCTACGAAGTGTAGCAATGTCTCTGCAGTCCTGTTCTGCTCTCTTAAGTAGACTTGATTGAAGGAGCTATGGCTATGCAGAGTTGTGGCAGCAGCTTAAACTTGGCAAAGTACAAAGACCACAGAGCTAGAGGGATCGTTTTCTTTCATTTAGGCCAACACTGATATTTTATAGAAGAAGAAACTGAGGTTGGGAAAAGCAAAGTGACTTGGTGAACAGCTAACTGTCAGAGAAAACCAAAACCAGAGCCAAGTCTGCTGCATCCCAGCTCGGTGTTCTTTCCACTATAGTACATATTAAGTGATTTTAGGGAACTCTTTACTCTCACCTTCACCCTGGTACTAACCCTAACCCTAATTGCTTTATTTCTTCTTAATTAGGTGACATGTCCTATGGTTGTTCCAACTAATTGGAATTTATTGCATACAATGTGATTGAATGTGAAGCCATTCCCCTTCCCCCACCAATCACAGCTCTGCAGTAGCATTTTAATTTTCCAGTAACAATTTGAGATTTCATCCACTTTGTTTGAATATCATATATAATTCTTCTATTTAAATCATCTGGCTAAAAATATTTTATATTACAACTTGATCCATATGACACAATACTATTATCAGTTTGTGGACCCATCAATACATTTCCATCATTTAACAGCTACCTTTATACTGGATTTAAAAAATCAAATTATGAAATGTTTTTCAAGTATAAATGAATTTCTATCAATCTACTTATCCATCTGTTTATCTATCTAGCATAAAAACAATAAAATGGGACTTTCCTAGTGGCACAGTGGTTAAGAATCCACCTGACAATTCAGTGGACATGGGTTCAAGCCCTGGTCCAGGAAGGTCCCACATGCCATGGAGCAACTAAGCCCATGCGCCACAACTACTGAGCCCACATGCCACAAGTATTGAAGCCTGTGCACCTAGAGCCCATGCTCCACAACAAGAGAAGCCACCACAATGAGAAGGCCTCACACTGCAACGAAGAGTAGTCCCTGCTCGCCACAACTAGAGAAAGCCAGTGTGCAGCAATGAAGACCCAAAGCAGCCAAAAATAAGGAAAGAAGGAAAGAAAGAAAGAGAGAGATAGAGAGAGAGAAAGAAAGAAAGAAAGAAAGAAAGAAAGAAAGAAAGAAAGAAAAATCTTCCATTAAAAAAAAATAAAATGAACATCCAGGTGCTCACCTCTCTGCTAAGTTAAAGAACTTTACCAATACCTTTGTAACTCACTCTGCATCCCTTTGACACACACTAATTAAAAATTTGCAAATACAAAATCAATCCTTAAAGTATTAATATTTTCTATTGTCACCCTAAAATCACCTTTAAAAAATAAATTTGTTTGAGGAGTGAGGGAGAATTTTATATACTCCTTTGGAAAACTGTCTGTAGCTAGTGTTGAAAAATGAAATTAGGAAATCTCCCTGTTAGACATATCACACACACACACACACAAACACACACACAAAATCACATTTTAGCTTACCTTAAGTAGTGCCTCCGCAATATAAAATGCAAGAAAAGAGTAGTTAGCATATGTTAATTCAAGTTCATAGATATTGCTTAACACAGATATCCAAGAAATTATAACAGGAAACATATTCATTAGTATCACAAGGTATCCGACATACTCAAATTCATCAGTAAATACTATTTTATGACATACACGAAGAAACCAATATCTGTAAAAAAACAAAAGGAGATAGTTTTAAGTTTTATCTGATAAAATAATTACACTGAATTAATTTCAATATATGCTCAGTTCTGTTCTAATCATCAATAGCTACAAAGCCCAGCTTAATTCTTAGAAGTAGCTGTCACTACCATACACTTTCTGGCATCCTACTTCATATACTTTCCTTTAATTTCTTCCTCTGCTAAATGTCTTCAGGCTGGTTTCCCCTCTTTCTCACTTTCCTCACCTCTCATTCATTTTTACTTATACTTTTAGTAAAAATACTTCAGATCATAAGACAGGGATAATTCCAACTGGAAATATTAAAAAAAAAACAAAGCAAATCTCTCCCAGCTTCCAATAATTCCACTTCTCAGAGATGGCTACTATTACCAGTTTGAATATTTTTCCAATATTTTTGTTTATATAATCATATTTATAAATACAAAAGGAATTATATCATACATATTGTTCTGTTTTTTTTTTTTTTTTTTTGCTCTTAGCAATGGATCATGAGTAGTTTTCCTTGTCAAGGCGTATAATCTGGAACAAATCCCAGCATGTGTGGTCGTGGAACAGGTTAGGTCGCATTTTATCAAAAATTTTAAATTAACATACATGCTTTGAAAAATTATTTTTATACTGAGTATGCTAGACAGTAGAATTGTGAGTGAGAGGATTTACTTAATGTATTTTTAATTTTATTTTTAAATTATTCAACTAGTATAATAATGCATTATTATTGCTAAATCTCAAATGAAATTATTAATCAATTATTGATTGAAGAGTGGGTAAGTGCTGGATTACTTCGCTATTCTTAGAGGTAGATCTGTGTTATGCAGGACCTGAAATTTTTACAATTTGGAACCCTGTTTAAGGAAAAGAAGATGAAATTATGAATACATATATGATGCTGTCATCAAATTGCAAAAATCCTCCAAGGCCTCAGGCAGTGCCAGTGTGAGGGAGGAGCCATAGAGTGTAAGTTTTGTTAAGTTTATGGTAACACTGCCTCTGCCCTTCTCAGCCCTCTCTCCAGACTGTTTTTCTTTTCTTTCTATTTAAAAAAAAATTCAGCCATATTGAGGTATAACTGACAAAAAAATTGTAGATATTGAAAGTGTACATCATATATACATGTATATATACAATACAATGTATATACATATACATTGTGAAAGGATTCCCCCCATCTAGTTGCTTAACACATCCATCACCTCATATAACTCTTTTTTGGGAATGTGACCATTTAAGTTCTACTCTCTAGCAAATTTCAGTTATAAAGTACAGTGTTCTCAATTATAGTCACCTTGTCTTACATTAGATCTTCAGGCATTATTCATCTTATAGCTGAAAGTTTGTAACCTTTTATCAATCCCTATTTCCCCAAACCCTGCCCTGGTTTCTACTCTCTGTTTCTATGAGTTGTCTATTTTTAAAAAAATGAATGAATGAATGAATTTATTTTTGGCTGTGTTGGGTCTTTGTTGCTGTGCACGGGCTTTCTCTAGTTGTGGTGAGCAGGGGTTACTCTTTGTTGTGGTACATGGGTTTCTCATTGTGGTGGCTTCTCTTGTTGCAGAGCATGGGGTCTAGGCATGCAGGCTTCAGTAGTTGCAACACACAGGCTCAGTAGTTGTGGCATACGGGCTTAGTTGCTCCATAGCGTGTGGGATCTTCCTGGACCATGGCTTGAACCCATGTCCCCTGCACTGGCAGATGGATTCTTAACTACTGCACCACCAGGGAAGTCCCTATGAGTTGACTTTTAAAAATCATCATTTTATTTCATTTTTTTCATTGTACTTATTTTTAGAGTCAACATATAAGTGATACCATATGATATTTGTCTTTCTCAGTCTGGCTTATACTTAGCATAATGCTCTCAAGATCCAACCATGTTGTCACAAATGCAGGAATTCCTTCTTTCTCATGGTTGAATAATACTCCATTGTATTTTCTTAATCCATTCATCCATTGATGGATGCTTAGGTTATTTTTATATCTTAACTATTGTGAATAATGCTACTGTGAAATGGGAGTACAAATATCTCTTTGATATCTTGTTTTTATTTCTTTTGGATATATACTCAGATGTGGGATTTCTAGATCATGTGGTAGTTCCATTTTTAATTCTTTGAGGAGACTCCATACTGTTTTCCATAGTGGCTGCATCAATTTAAGAGATAAGAGAATGTAAAATGAACAAAGAACTATAAAGTAGCAAGAAAACAATTATCAAATGGCAATAGTAAATCCATACCTATCTACTGATGATTTTCAGTAGTGGTATGCTTAGATTCCTTTCTCTTTCTCTTTTGTGTATCTACTATTGTTTCTTGCTTTGTGGTTACCATGAGGCTTACATAAAACATGTTTATATTTATAACAGTCTATTTTAAGGTAAACTTAACTTTGAATGCATACTAAAATCTTTACATTTTTACTCCTCCTCTCCACATTTTATGTTTTTGATGTTACAATTTACATCTTTTTACCTTGTGTATCCATTAACAAATTATTGTAGTTATTTTTAGTATTTCTGTCTTTTAACCTTCATACTATATTTATAAGTGACTTACTCACCATTATTACAACATTAGAGTACTCTGAATTTTACTATATATTTATTTACTTATGAAATTTATACTTTGATATGTTTTCCTGTTATTAAAAAATTCCCATTCATTTTAGCTTGAAAGGGACTTTAGTCCATTTTAACATTTCTTATAAGGCTGGTCCTGAGGGTGCTGAATTCCTCAGCATTTTGCTTGCCTGGAAAAACTCATTGTCTCTTCTTCAATTCTGAACAATTTTGCTGGGTAGAGAATTCTTTGTTGGCAGTTTTTTCTTTCTTTTTTTTTTCTTTCAGTACTTTGAGTATATCATACTACTCTCTTCTGACCTACAAAGCTTCTGCTGAAAAATATGCTGATAGCCTTATTGGTGTGTGTGTGTCCCTTGCATATAACAAATAGTTTTTCTCTTGTTGCTTTTAATATTCTCTCCTTGTCTTTAACTTTTGACAATTTAATTACCTAATGTGTCTCGGTGTGAGTCTCTTTGGATTAATCATATTTGGAAATTTCTGAGTTTCCTGGATCTGGATGTCTGTTTCTTTCCCTATGTAAAGAAAGTTTCCAGCCATTATTTCTTTGAATAAGTTTGCTGCCCCTTTCTT
Organism: Kogia breviceps; assembly: GCF_026419965.1. Taxonomy (NCBI): domain Eukaryota; kingdom Metazoa; phylum Chordata; class Mammalia; order Artiodactyla; family Physeteridae; genus Kogia; species Kogia breviceps. The sequence goes on along the minus strand of NC_081314.1, from coordinate 91,804,564 downwards.
TCTCTCTTCTCCTTCTGGGAACCCTATAATGTAAATACTGGTCCACCTGATGGTGTCCCATGAGTCATTTAAGCTATCTTCACTCTTTTTCATTCTTTTTTTCCCCCCTCAGATTGGATGAATTCTGCTGCCTTGTCTTTGAGTTTGCTTATCCTTTTTTCTGCTTGATTTAGTCTGCTGTTAAACCCCTCTATTGAATGTTTCAGTTCAGTTATTCTTCAGCTCTGCGATTTCTGTTTGGGACATTTTTATATTTTTTAATCTCTTTGTTAAATTTTTCCCTTTGTTTATACATTCTTCTTCTGACCCTAGTGAGCATCTTTGATCTCTCTAATAGATAAATCACTCTAACAGATCTCTTTAAGAGATAAATCACTTATCTAAATTTCATTAAGGTGTTTCTGGAGTTTTATTCTGTTCTTTTGTTTGGAACATATTCCTCTGTTTCTTCATTTTCCTTCATGCTCTCTGTTGGTTTCTGCACATTAGATAAAACAGCCACCTCTTTCAGTCTTGATGGACTGGTCTTGTGTAGATAAACCTTATCATTCAGCCTAGCCTGAGCTCTTGGTTGTCTCTCAAACCTTTGTGATTGTCCAAGCTGCCTTATTTGCTCTCAGTGGCTCCCAGTAGTTGAGGATGTGCTAAGATCTGTTTGTGTCCCATTGTGGAGAGTATCATTCATCACCTAGATGCAAGTTGATTGGAAACTGGACTCCTCAGGTAGCAGCTTTTGAGGTATGCAAATAGACTTCTTTCAGGGAAAGATTGGGAGATGTGTATTTCCATCTGCTCCATCTGCACTGAGCTCTGGGGCTGTAGCCCATTAAGAAGTGTTTCTTTGTTTGCTACAGTCCTGTAAGTCCTAAAATACAAGCTCCCTTGGCCACTAGAGCCAGGCAATCAAGAGGTGTGTCCTTTGTGTGGTAGCCACAAAAGCTAGGGTTCCAAATTTTGCACAAGCTCCTTCCAAGGAGACAACATCTTCATGAACACATTAAGAACTGTTTCTTTGTCTGCTCTAGTCTTGTGTATTTTGTGGTTATAAGCCTCATTAGATTTCAGAACTAGGTATTTTGGGGGCCCATCCCCTAGGGTGAAGTCTTAAAAGTTGGGGTGCTAGATATTGGGCTCAAACCCTTTGCTTCTCGGGAGAGACTGGGAGTTGTGTGTTCCCTTCCGATTGTATGTCTGTGCCAGGGGGTGAGTTTTATTGTGAAAGTGTGTCTCAGCCTTTCCTACCTGTTTCAAAGTAGGTATTTTCTCATTAGCCTGATGTGTAGGAGTTGCTCAGATAGTTTCTGGATTTCTTTCAAGGAGAACTCATCCATGTTTAACTGTAGATTTGGTGTGTCCATGGAAGGAATTGAGTTCAGGAGCCTCAATGCCACCATCTTGGATGAGAGAACAGACTGCTTTTTAAAATTTCTTCCAGCAATAGAATCACATCTGGCACAGCATTACACTTGAGGTTACATTTTGCTTAAATTGATAATTGGCTATAATCTGACTTGTTTATGTCAGATAGATAAATTAAAGGGGATATGATGGGAATTACTTACAATTCCTTTAAATCTTTAATGTTGGTGTTAGTTTTAAAACTCCTCCTGGAATGCTATATTGCTTCTTATTACTATTTTGGCCCAGGGTTCCACTTGGTCACTTGGCCATTTCTGCCATGATTCATATGATATAGGTCAACAAGACAATGTTTGTGTTCAGCTAGACACTAAGTATCTTCATTCCAATTTTACACTTAGGGACTTAGTGAAATAACCACACAGTGGACCTGGTGGACTTCTATGAGACAGACTGGGTCAGAAACTCCATAAATTATCTGGCCTAAAAGCTCCCAGTTTAACTTGAAGAACACAATAGTATTTCAAGCCTTTGGTATCAGTATCATTTAAAATACCATAAACCAAAGTCCTAAAAGAGTCTGAGTATTTTCTTTTCCCAATGCACAGGAACTCTGGTAAAATGATTAAATGTCCATCTGAGAGAAGATTGAGGAAATATTTATCCTACATATTTGTGGTGTTGTTGCAGTTCTTTCTCAAGGACTCTGGTTCTGAGAATTGACTTAGCTATCTTGCAGTCATTGACTTCATCCCTTTGCTCAACAACTCTCCCTTTCTATCTTTAGAAAAGTCAAGTAATACCATAGTTAACTGTTTGTCTGTATTGTCTTTTAATATACAATATTTGTTACCCATCCTTAGGTCAAACACTCTGACTGCTACTCGAGGTTTGCTGTCCACAAAATAAAGTATGCCCACCTTGCCTCTGACATTTAAGTGTTGCCATCTGTCTTCTGCCATTCCCATTTCCTTTTGATACTAGAGAGGCCAGTGCCACAGCAGACTTAATATGGTTAACCATGTCCTGCAGAGCACATCTATCATTGAGTTTCTCACTGTTGCCTTGGTGAAGGGAAATATCCTCCGTTCTTTCACAGGGAACAAGATCATGAGGTTGGTTCTTCATTCTAATATAATAAATCTAGTTAAATATTCCAATTTTATCATCTGCACTTCATTTATTGTAGGTTATTGGCCTGGTCAAGCTTCAAAGAACCATCTCAGGAATATAATAGCACCAGCTCCAAGTGTCCTAGATAGAATGTTGAATCCTGAATTATCATGGATAAGACCTCTGTGCCAATAAATTTCTCCCTAATCTGGCCTTATGTTGCAGCCCTCTGGTCCCATATCCTCAAGATCCATCCCCTTATATGTTCTACTAGTATTTGCTGATGTCAGGTCCTGTAATTCCATCAGCTGACAAGTTGTAGTCTCCTGAAGCAGCCACTATATTTCCCACTCCAGCTGTGTTGAGACCTGACCTGAGTAATTACCTTGGAAGCAATGAAAAGGTGGTAGAAACTATTATATATATTATCCATGTTATATAATTTATATATAAATTATATATTTTTTCATTTTCATTATATAAATCTTTTGGTGATTGGCCTTGTTCATTTTTGTGATTCCATCACTTACTAATTTCAACATTTCATTAATACTTATAGTCCATATTGGATAATTTTAATAACTGAAGTCTTACGGATATAAATCTGCTACTGTTATTTCTGCTGATTCACTTTCACGAGTATTTGTTTCCTTGTGTGTTTGTTCATCTTTGATAGTGACTTCGTCCTCTCATTAGAGAACTCAATTTTTATTTAGCACTTAGTAATAAATGCTAACATTTAACTGCTTACTTAGTGCTAGTCTCTGGACTAAGTGCTTCTACACACTATTTATGTAATCTTTACAACAGTCTCATAATGTAGGCAGAGGTGAACCCAACTAGCATATACTAGTACCTACTATGTGCCAGTTATTTTGCCAAATGCTTTACATATATCAGTCTCCAGAATATGACATAGATATTACTTTATTCGTTTTTCAAATGAGAAAACTGAGACCTGTAAAACTTATCTAGCTAATAAATGATAAAGACTAGGATTCTAAACTAAGCCATCTGACTCCAGAATCTGTATTACCTACTCTGAGATGAATGATGCATAAGAGACAGCCTAAAAGGTTGATTGACTACAAATCCTAGTTTTTCAAATCTCCATTTCTTTGTTACATCAACAGAAATAAGTACTCAGAAAGTTGTAGTTTAAGTCATTATTGAAGGCTTTAAAAGAACCATAGGACAAAAATATCCATATGGTATTTACTGATACTCCTATTGAGAAGAGGGAGACCTCTCTTGAATCTAAGAAAAGGAATAAAAGACATCTCAGTTGGAAAGGAAAAAGTAAAATTATCTCTATCCCTAGGTGATATGCTCTTAAATACAGAAAATCCTAGAGAATTCACAAAAAAACTAGAGCTAATAAATGAATTCAGCAAAGCTTCAAGATACAAGATCAATATACAGAAATAACTTGTATTTCTATACACTAGAAATAAACACTACAAAAATGAAATCAGGAACACAATTTTATTTGAAATAGCATAAAAATACTTAGGATTAAATTTTACCAAAGACATGTACACTGAAAACTATAAGACATTCCTAACAGGAATTAAGGATCTAAATAAATGAAAAGACATCCTATGTTCATGAATCAGAAAGTTTAATATTTTAAGATGGTAACATTATTGAAAGCAATTTACGAACTAAATGTAATCCCTATGAAAATCTCAATGACATTTTTTATGTGCATAAATAGATAAGCTAATCCTAAAATTCATATGGAATTGCAAGGAACCCTGAATAGCTATACCAATCTTGAAAAAGAAAAGTAAAGTGGATGGACTCACATTTCCTGATTTCATAATTATCTAGCAGATGTGGAAAACAATTTGGTGTTTCCTCAAGAAATTAAATTAATTAATTAAATTAAATAAATTTTATTTTCATATGATCCAGCAGTTTTACTCCTAGGTGCATATCCAAAATATGGAAAGCAGGAATTCAAACAAATACATGTACATAAATGTTCATAGCAGCACTGTTTACAATAGCCAAAAGGTGAGAACAACTCAAATACCCATCAACCGATGAATGGATAAAGAAAATACAGCACGTCTGTACAATGGACTATTATTCAGCCATAAGAAGAAATAAAGAATAAAGTATTCATACATGCTATAAAGTAGATGAACCTTATGCTACAGATACATGCTACAATGTGGAAGAAACATTATGCTGAGTGAAAGAATCCAGAAACCGACTTACTTCACCCTGTATGACAGACTCTAGGTCCATCCACCTCACTACAAATAACTCAATTTCATGTCCTTTTATGGCTGAGTAATATTCCATTGTGTATATGTGCCACATCTTCTTTATCCATTCATCTGTCGATGGACACTTAGGTTGCTTCCAGGGTGGGATAGGGAGGGTGGGAGGGAGGGAGATGCTAGAGGGAAGAGATATGGGGATATATGTATATGTATATGTATAGCTGATTCACTTCTTTATAAAGCAGAAACTAACACACCATTGTAAAGCAATTATACTCCAATAAAGATGTTAAAAAAAAGAATCCAGAAACAGAAGGCTATGTTATATGATTCTATCTATATAATACATTTGGAATAGGTAAATTCATAGAGACAGAAAGCAGACTAGTGCTATCCAGGAGCTGGGGGAAAGAGAGAATGGGGGGTGACTGCTTAATGGGTACTGGATTTACATTTGGGGCAATGAAAATGCTGTGGAATTTGACAGAGGAGATGGTTGCCCAACGTGAATATACTAAATAACCCTGAATGGTACACTTAAAAATGGTTAACGTTTAATCTTGTATGAAATTTACCCCTATAATAAAACTTATTACACTGTATCTTTTTTTCTTTAAGTAACTTTTTGTATGTATATAAGTAATTTAGTTGTAAACCACCTCAAAATATTTTACAAAGTATTCAGGATATAAATTTTTAAAAATAAATAAAAGGAAATTTCAAATGATTATAATGGCATTTCTAGTAAGGTTTAAAAGCACTTACCTTGATGGGATCCCTTTTTCCTTTTTCGTATTATACACCCAATTGAGCAATACTTTTCTAGTAAAGACAAGAATTTTTTTGCTTTCAGAATAATTTTTTATTGTCTCAGCACTCAGATATCTAAAAAAAAAAAAAGGAGAACCTTTAAACATGCTTCAAAATTTTTGAGATGAGTTTAATGCAGTACTGTCAGGAGGTGGGAAAACTATTTTGTCCAGTGACGATAGGAAATGAGACACTTTCATGGGCATAGGTCCAAGTCATGAAGATGTAGATAAAGATGGATATATAATTATAAAGTTAGATTGTGGGGCTCATCATTAAACAGAGAGTAAAAAAAAAAAAATGGAGATAAATGGTTCAAAATAGAGAAGTCAAGTTTCAGGGAGATAAAGCATACCATGATTCAAATATTTGGGATTCAAATATATGTGGATTTTTGTGTTTGATCCTCTATTACCTGGGTGGCAGTGAACAAATTACCTCATTAACCTGTTTGCTCTCAGAATGGAAGTAAAAATACTTATGTCAGCCTGGGAAACTTAAATGAGAAAGCATATATGAGGCATCCAGCCCAACTCACACATTCGCCCATCTCTTTTCTTGCACCTTCTGGGCTAGTAATCAGGGAGTTTATGGAGAAAATACAAGTGGTGAAGTGAAAGAGTAAAAATGGTTATTTGGAGAAGTTGGTGCTCATAAACCCCCAAAAAACATTTGCCCCAAGTTGCCTGTAGGTTTCTTCTGGGTTTGTTGTTGAGGCAGTTCAGATCTATGTGCTATGATTCGGTCTTGCTCAGCAAATTCCCTTGGTTTTATGAGAAACTTACCTGCTGCTGACCAGATACTTACATTGCCTTCTTCAGAAGGAGGCTGGGGCTCCATCCCTGGATCTGAGGCCCTACCTTAAAATGCAGCTTAATGGAAGGGCATGGGTGACTTAAGTTCAAAAGTGGACCTTTTTCTTCCTATGGATTATGATGTTCTCACCTTAAAATTTGGGCAATTTCTCAGTTTCAGGGATACTGATATAATTAAAAAGAAGGAAGTTATTCTGTTCTCTGTGATTCAATATAATAATGTGGTAATTACATGGAAAATCATGAATGTATATATGACTTGATTCATTTCTGATTCTTAAAATATTTGATTGAGCACCTTTTATGCCTGATAAATGCATGGGGTAAACCATAAATACTGGTCTCTGCCCTTAAGATTCCAGAAGACTAGTGGAGTAAAACATGCAAACAACAGTTGCCATTTAGCGCAGTAAGTGTTCTGCAGAGACAATAAGAGGACACTCTGGACCCACAAAGGGGGGTGTTGAATATAGTCTTGGGCAATCAGGAAACCTTCCTGAAGGAATTAATGTCTAAGCTAAGACTTGATCATTTCACAAGTTCCTATTAATCCTAAAATTCTGTGATATCAATGTGTGTGATATTTTACAGGCCAAATTACTGTGTTTTTCAGGCTCCTGAGTTCCTATTTTATATCAACATGTTCACTGTTTAGACCTGATTTAGGAAAAGAGTATGATCTGTCTAACTGGATAGTGAGGTAGGATAGCTTTGAATCCGTGCTCTGTAATTCATTAGTTAAATAACCCTGGGTAAATTATTTAATCTCTCTGTGCCCCACTTTCCCCACCTGCAAAATAAAGATAATAATAGCACTTATAGGATTTTTATGACATTGAATGGGTATTACATGTAATATGTTTAAAACTGTGTCTGACACAAGACAATAAATATAAGCTCTGTTCAAAGTATTGCTTCTTAGGCAATTATGCAGGCACTTAGCACAGGTCCTGGTACCTCTATTTAACCCCCTACTGTTTTTTATCTTTAGACTTGTTTTCGTGCCGCAGGGTACCCCAACAGGTGGGGCTATGGATAGGAATGATCAGCAGATGATGAAATCAACTCCAAAGCAACACAGCAAGGCAGCAAGCACTGAGCACAAGCGTAATTAAGAGAAAGTTCTCTGATCTGAACACCATTCCACTGATCTTGATATTCCCTAGTGCTGGCATATAGTTTTGCACACATTAGTATTCAATATTTATCTCTTGCATGTGTGAATGAAAATGTAACAAATGTTTCAAAATTTGCCTTTGTTGCCCACTATGAGTCCGTTCAAACCTTAACCCCATTTACTCTGGGTCCTCAGAGACACATGTTGCTTCTGCCTTCGTGGATTTTAAGAGGAAAAATCAACGTGGTGGGCTGAATTACTCTATATAGGTACTGTTTTATATGTATTCTACATATGTTAACCTCTCCTGGACAATGCAGTGTTACTACTTTTCAGCATGTCATTTGTTCATTCATTTAAAAATTTCTGCTGTACATAGTGCCTCTGTCTTTAAAGTATGAATCATATTGTTTTAAATTGATCACATGTGCCCAGCCTTCTCCCTCTACTTCACTAACAGCATTCAGGTCCCCTAAGCATTTGAGGGCCCAAGAGCAAGAGCGCAGGTGGAGGACTTGCACCATATATGCAAAGATAATGTCATAATGATTTGCATGGCTAGGCCTGAAATTAAAACTCTTAGACTCTTTGAAAATCTGTACTCACTGCAGTGAGAGCATGCTCCAGTGTCTGGCTGCTTCTCTTCCTACACACAGCTTTATCTCTCACTGTACCTCAAGCCGGTGCATGTGAGTGGACACTGGGTCGGCACATGCTTAGGTTTTGAGGGGTGAACACCAAGGGCTCAGTTTGCTTGTAAGATCATGACATAAGGGAAAAGGCCCAAGCAATCCTAGAAATAAGCTTAGGACCACTTGAGCAGGAAATTTTGGTGTCCGTGGTACCAGAAGTGAGATCTAGAACAAGAAGGTATGTCTGGGTTTTGGGTGGTCGCTGTCGCAACTGCACTGCAGTTTAACTCGTCTGTCTACCCAGGCATACATCCTTCATCCTTCCACTCCACAGGGGATGATCTGAGCGTACTCCCTAACATGCTGACTTTGAGGAACTCATTGCTGACTCTGGAGGCTTGCCTCTAAAGAAATCATTACGAGGATATCAGGAGAGGTTGTGCATTGGGCAGATGTGCCTGGAAGGACTAAGGAAGTCTTTGACCTCAGTGAGGTATCTGAGTAGCCTAGAAGGAGGAGTGGTTTACCACAGCTTAGCTTTGCAGAGGAGGGCAAAAGGAGAAAGGGAAGAGCATCTCAGTCAGAAGCAGCAGCTGGTTCAAATGCACAGAGGTGTGAATGAGTGGAGCAAGTTTGGGAAACTGGAAGCAGGTGATTTGGCCTGGTTGTGGGGTAGAGAGCAGGCAGTGGCTTGCACACATAATACTGGATGATCTCAAGTTACCGGACAAAAGCGAGAAACTCATTTGCACAATTTCCTAAATTCAGTGGCTTAGGATGGAAGCTTTCTCCTGAAAATATACTTACTCTCCTTTCTCACCAAAGCTTCCTGCTGCACCTACCAGCACCTGGACTGCACTCTGGGACAGAGTCTCATTCCTGTATTGTCTCTGGTAGCTTGCCTAAAAGAAATGTTGAATCAAATAATTCTATAATATGGATAACAGGGACAATATATTATTTCTTTATGGAAAAATAATCTGTGAGAAAGAAGTCAAAATCCCCAAATAATCTAGTATCTTTATATTAAAAAAAATTTTTTTCTATAGAGTCCAGACCATGAGGTCAGTGCAGAAGGTAGGTCTGAGTTTTGGGTGGAATGAAAATGGATATGCAGGAAACTAGGTTCCTCTAGATGTTAATTAGGTTTTCAAAAATAAGTGGAGTTCTGTGGCCAAATAAGTGTGGGAACTGTTGCAAACTATCCTCATCTTAAAAGTTTATAATGCATATTAGAATATTAAAGACTCTGAGAAATTCTACAGTAAGGGATTCTGATTTATATCTTTATTTAATTCCACTTCCCCAAATATTTTGACGACAGAACTCTCTTGTCTCCAATCTATTCCCAGCATGAAATGAACTGCTCCTGTGGTGCAGAACACAGACATTCATTCATTCAGTCCATATACTGAGAGCCCACTCGGCTTCTGTGTGCTGAACATTGTTGAGAATCAACTTCCTAAACTGGGGTGTGTGATATGACTAAAGATTCCTGGTTCCATAGAAGACATTCTGTCTGCACAATTATTTAAGGACATTGAAACATGGTTTTGCTCTTGGGGGATCCTAGAAAGGGACAGAACTAAATTTAAGGATGAAAGGTCAAAAGGTTATTTGTCAGTAATGAAAGGAATTCAGTATCATTTTCTCCTTAAACATCATTAAAATACTTGCAAAATAATGTAAAATTAAAATATTTTCAGTATCCTCAAAGATAAACACTGTAGCTTGTGGGGAAAATAAGAAAGCTGAAAGCCATATGGAGCTCATGAAAGCTTAGCGACATAAATGACAAAGCAGTTAGATACTAGAAAAATGTTAACTCTTAAATGATCCTTCACACCAAAATGTAAGAAGAATTTAGAGTATGGTTGGTTCCAAACAATAACTGCCATCTCTGAGCTCTCTAATATACTATTGAATTAACATAATAATTTATATTTTACAGAAAATTATTTAATTCTTGCAACAGCTTTATGAGGAAGGTATACGAATCTGCATAGATGAGAAAGATGAGGATCCTCAAGGAGTCGAGCAGTTTTCTCAAGATCACATTGGAAACTCAGTTCTTTCTGAATTTAAAGCCTGCCTCTCTTTTCCCCCATTATGTTGTGCTGCTCTCCTGTGCCACTGTCTTACCATCCTGTGCTTCCTCTTCTTTCTTTTTTGAATTAGTTAATTTATTTGTCTTCTCTGGGTCTTAGTTGCCACACGCAGAATCATCGTTGCCGCGTGTGGGTTCTTCCTTGTGGCATGTGGGATCGTTAGTTGCAGCATGCATGCAGGATCTAGTTCCCTGACCGGGGATCAACCCTCGGACCTCTGCACTGGGAGTGTGGAGTCTTAACCACTGGACAACCAGGGAAGTCCCCCTCTTCTAACATACAGTAGCAGAGGAGATATTGCTCCCTTTAACAAGAGCTGGCTGAGATTTAAATAAAAACTCTCAGAGCTTTGGAAACTGCAATAACCAATTAATACTGTAGGGAACAGTGAACATTAGCATTGAGATTGCAGAAATCAAATCAACAAGCTAAGATACACATGAAAATATGTCTAGAACAAAGAAAGACTAAAAATATATGAGGTGAGGTTAAGATCTGGAGAATAGAACAGAGAGATCCAATATACTTTGAAAAATAGGATTTCTGGATTAAGACCTAACACACAGACAGCACAAAATCAACAAAGATATAATAGTAGAAAAAAATCTTTTAAGGCAATAAATCAAAAAGGTACAGGAAGTATATATTGCAGAAAACACAGGCTATCATGTGTGGAAGGAATCTAAGAGGTCATTCAGGTAGCATAATTTCCCCCTTTTACAGATGGGGAGAATAACAACTTAAAAGAATATGTTCTGAGTCATATATCATATTAATAATAAAAGCAAGACTCAAAATGGAGTCTCCTGCATTGATTTTAAGGGTTCCTGAATACTATATTTTCCTGAAATAAATTAAAAATCTGGAAGTGACTCAAAGACATGATCTCATAAAATCTGCTGGTGGAACAAAGCATGATATGGGCATAAGTTCACCCTTCATGGCACTGCCTCAATTGCTTAAAGAAGTTATTTAGGTCCTTGGAAAGCTGTCTTTGAGACTCAGCTTGTCTGCCAGGACTACTGCTGAGGAGGGAATAATCATACCCTAAAGATCTTCCATTTCCCAAGTTAGAATCCTATATGCATGGAACAGCTGAGAAATGCATGACAGTTCCACAGGCAGTGAGGAAGGCCCAACATGAACATTTTGAGAGGATGAGTCATGGCAACTGGTCAAGATTCTGACCTGGATAGAAAATGGTAACTAGGCTATTAGCATTTCCTCACAGAGTCCTATATGCTGCTGTGCTACAGAATTTCTTTAATTTTTACCCAAGATTTGCTATGAAAACATACTAACCTATACCAGCAGTTACTAGTGGACTTGGTGGTATTCTTTCGGGAAAAACTGGTTTGGTCCAGAGATAGGCAGTGTCATGGGACTGACTGCATAACGCACCTGGTGGTAGAGCTCAGCTGTAATTCCTGCCATTGGGATCTGTGAAATTCCAAGTTCCTCAAAATAAAACACCTTCTACTTAAGCTAATTTGAGTGGATTTCTTTCCTTTTCGTCCTTTTCTTTTTTCTTTTTGCAATCAAGAGAATTCCTAAGACAATGCCAAACTTCTCTTTGCCTTTGTAAACAATCTATTAAGCTGTGCAGGTGAACATAACCAAGATGTCTTAAGCAAGGGAGCAACTTTTCAGTATAATTTTAGCCAATAATTTAATTTTAATTTTTTTAATATAGTACTGGAACAAAAACAGATATGTAGATCAATGGAACAGGATAGAGAGCCCAGAAATAAACTCATGCACCTATGGTCAATTAATCTATGACAAAGAAGGCAAGAATTTATGATGGAAAAAGACAGTCTCTTTAATAAGAGGTGCTGGGAAAGCTGGACAGCTACATGTAGGAGAATGAGATTACAACATTTTCTCACATCATATACCAAAATAAATTCAAAATTAAAGACCTAAATGTAAGACTGGAAACCACAAAACTCCTAGAAGAAAACATAGGCAGAACACTCTTTGACATAAATCGTAGCAATATTTTTTGGAATCTGTCTCCTAAGGCAAAGGAAACGAAAACAAAAATGAAAAAATGGAACCCAATTAAACTTAGCAAAGGAGACCACTGACAAAATGAAAAGACAACCTACTGAATGAAAAATATATTTGCAAATGATACACATGTAGGACAATAATTTTAAAAGCGTATAATAAAATACTAACTATTTGTGCTGACAGGAGACGCCTCTTGGCCAGCTCCATTGCTTCAGTGTTAAGGGTCTCATCTATTTCCTTGTTACAGTGTAGACATTTCACTTTTTGATGTTCTGTTGTTTCTTCTTGGCCCAACTAAATAAAACACAAATCAAAACCAATAAATAATGCATGAACATTAACATATTGTTTAGCATAAACCTCAAGCAATTCACATACCATTTTGGTTTAAAAAAGTATAGACATTTTGCTAGATACAGAAAAATGTTCAGATGAGTTTTCTCATCATTTGCACAGTCATCTAGAAGGTAAAATAATTGCCAGTTTTGGGGGGAAGGAGTTATATCATATTTTTACCTTTGCATGGCATTGGTAAAAGTTTATAAAAGCTACTACATTTCTGATCACACTTTAAACCACTGGTTCTGAAAGTGTGGTTCACCAGCACCAGCAGCATCACCTGGGTATTGTTAGAAATGCACATTCTCAAACCCCACCATAGACATGCTGAATCAGAGACTGTGGGGAGATGGACAGCAATCTGTGTTTTTACAAACCCATTCCATGATTCTGCTACAGCTAAAGTGTGACAACCACTGCTTTAAACTAATTACTTAAGGTAGAATAAAAAGTGAACATGGCTGTTAGGAGATGGGTATATGGATAAATCCATTTTATAGATGAAAAAAGTTGAAGCTTAGATAAAATAAAAGGTTTATATAAAGATCACAAAGCATTTATTAAGTGATAAAACTAGGATATGAACCCAGATTTTCTGAGTCTAAAGCCAATGTTCTATCTATAACACTAGAATGTCCCTCATGTCAGCATCATAAAGAGGAGAATGTAGTTGTTTAATTATCTGCCTTCTGAAACAGATCAAATACCAGAGTGGTGACCTCAACCCTGACTTTGCATTAGAATTAGCTGGGTAAATAGATTAAAAATATATATTCCTGGGACCCTCCTCAGACCATCTTCATCAGAATCTCCTTGGTAGAGGCTGGGAAATCAATCCGTATTTTTAAATAAGCTTTCCAGGTGATTCTGATGCAGCCAGATTAACAAAAGCCCACAATCAGATATTGGGAGCTACTATAAAAAATCCTTAGATTTGACTTGGTACTTTTCTTATCCAGAAATCCTGGCAATATTCCTGCAGACACAAGGCTTGATTCTGGGCCCCCATCTGGAGCTTCAAGCACTTGTTAGAGGATTTTAAATGGAGCTTTATAAATCCTATTTCATAGCAACCAATTATCTTATGTCTACAGTCATAGAAGTTGGGCCCTCACACTGTGTGATGCAGAAAAACATTGCAATGAAAATTGGATGTAATATAGGAGATGGTAACCCAGAAGAAGCATTGAGCAGATACCAGGACAACTTTTATTATTTCTCCTTGTGGCATTCATGACTACTGATGAATTATGAACTCATATATGAATTAGAAGTCTGACCATGGAGATTCTAAAGCATATCTCAGAAGCAGGAGGTGACATTTCACCACATCTAATCGTATGACACTGGCTTTGAATTCTATTTTATATTACAAAGTAATATTAATCATAAACCAGGGCCTAGCAAGTACTTGGCTATATAATAGCCTAAATAAACGCTGAATCAATGTTGTCCATCTGCAGTCTAGTAAAAAAACTAGCCATTTTCTAAGACTCACTCTCTTCTTTTTATGCTGTCTTTTAAAGGCAGCTCCAATACACTAGTCCTTCTTTCGAATTTACAATACATACTTGCTATACTCAAAGGGGTTGTCACTTCTACTTTGCCCCATAGTGGTCACAAAATTCCCTAAGAATTGTGAATTAATATTTATAACATTTATATTTATTTAAGGACAATCATATCCACTTGAAGGAATAAACAAAAGATATTACTTGCTTACTGCATATGGGTTTTGCAGTGTAATTGCTTTCTCAACCATGTTCCAATCTGCGTTAGCAAGATCTTTGTCAAATTTGAGTGCAGAGGCTGCAGATATGGTTAGTTCTTGAAAGTGTTGAAATGTATAATACAGTGATTTATACTTTGTTGATGTGACATCACGAAGACCTTTGATACAAAGACCACATTTTATAAATAGTAGACATCATCATTTTGATTATATATATATACAATATACATATATATGTATAGATGTGTAGGAGATATATGCAAGAGGTATAGATATACATATACATATATGTACACTGTGTATGTGTAGATATATACATATATTTCCCACTTATACATAAGGTCATATATATAAGTATTTATGATATATATTTATTTATCTCCAGATGTATACATTTAACCCTTGAACAACATGGGAGTCAAGGGTGCCAACCCTCCACGCATATAACTTTACAGTTGGCTATTCATATCCATGTTTCTGCATCCTCAGATTCAATAAGCAGGTTCACGTCATACTGAAGTACATATTAAAACATTTTTTAAATTAAAAAAAATTCACATCCACTTATAAGTGGATTGGCGTAGTTCAAATCCATGTTGATCAAGGATCAACTCTGTGTGTGTGTGTGTGTGTGTGTGTGTGTGTGTGTGTGTGTGTGTATGGATATATATATCTCTAGACCTCAATAAAGTTTGAAGGAATCTTACTACCAGATACAAATTCCCTTTTTCTGAGCCATAGGAGTTTCTTTGGAAAGCAATAATGTTCCATGAGCAAATGTTCACTGCTCTCAGTGCAAGTAAACAGATGCTCCACAATAAGAATTTTAGGTTTATTTAGCTACTAAGTAGAACATCTGATAAACTGCAAAATTTTACCTCTTTAATCTGTTTTTCCCATTTTACTATGTTAAGGTTCAGAAAATAAAAACAGAAAAAAAAGTAAATGGAAGAAAAGATGTTGTTGCAAATATGAGGATGAAGGTGCAATATTATCCATAAAGATGAAATTTAAGATTGGTTACAAAATGCCATATGAATGAAAACTCTGTGTGTAGCAAGAAAGTGTGATAAAGCAGTTAAGAATACAATGGATTAAAAGCATTAGAGCAATTTGTTTTTAGTTCTTTAACTGCCATTATCAAGCCATGTGACCTTAGACAAGAACTTTTAACTCTTTAGATTTCAATTTATCAATTGTTAAAAAGTAGGGGATTGAAACATATTGTATAATGCAGTTGCCTCCTAAAACTGGTATTTCTGCTTCTACTCTCTTCATAGCTTCCAACCAGCTATCCACAGAACCAGAGTAGTGTCTTTTTAAGGACCTTATTCATAAAATTACACTTACTTGCTTAAAACCAACCAAGAAATCCATTTATCCCTTAGAATAAAATCTTAAAATTCAAGGTCCTTCATTATCTAACTCTTACCCTACCTCTCCCATCTGGACTTCCTTCACTATTAGCATTGTTCTCGAAGGTCCCAGCACCTTACCTTCTTTCCTTAAACTCACTCATTTTCTAATTTCCTCAGGAATCTACTACCTGTTGTGTTTTCTATTTTATTTATATGTGGTTTGTTTATTTTTATACAAAAATGACTCTCTGATATTACTTTATTTGACTTGTTTACTGCCTGTTTCTCCTCTCTCCAACATAAGCTCCATCAATTCAGAATTTTGTCTTCATAATGCATCACTATCAGTTAGAATAGTGAATGGCATATAAGAGGCTTTTAATAAAAAGTTTGTCAAATAATTGAATAAACTTATTGTATAATTTTACTTAAACTGGACTAATGTAAATAAGTAATCTTTTTAAAATTAGAGTAAAATTGGTTTACAATGTTATGTTAGTTTCTGCTGTACAGTGAAATGAATCAGCTATATGTATACCTATATCCCCTCCCTTTTGGACCTCCCTCCCACCCCGCCCCTCATCTCACCCATTTGGTCATCACAGAGCACTGAGCTGAGCTCCCTGTACTATACAGCATGTTCCCACTAGCTATCTATTTTACACATGGTAGTGTATTTATGTCATACTTAATCTCCCAATTCGTTGTACCCTCCCCTTCCCCCTCTGTGTCCACATGTCCATTCTCTATGTCCACATCTCTATTCCTGCCTTACAAATAGGTTCATCTGTACCATTTTTCTAGACTTCACATATATGTGTTAATAATATACAATATTTGTTTTTCTCTTTCTGGCTTACTTCACTCTGTATGACAGACTCTACATCCATCCACATCTCTACAAATGACCCAATTTTGTTCCTTTTCATGGCTGAGTAATATTCCATTGTATATATATACTACATCTTCTTTATCTATTCATCTATCATTGGACATTTAGGTTGTTTCCATGTCCTGGCTATTGTAAATAGTGCTGCAATGAACACTGGGGTAAAAGATTATTGCTTATTGGCCTAACAAGCTTATTGGCCTAAACAATTCATATGACTTTACATAGAGATCCAATTTCCTCTTCAATTAGACACCATTGATTTGTATTTATATGGCTTCTTTTTTCATTATTAACAACTCTTTAGCATGTTTGGAATATTTTTCTCTTCACTCAGAATATGAATTTGCAGGGCTTACCGAGTTTAGTAATTGCCATTGGCAAAATAAATCTATTGACAATCAGGGTAACTAAGGATACTGACACTCCATGAAATAATATCTGGAATAGAAAAAAAAAACAAAGTAAGTTTTTCTCACAATGTCATATAATATACTCTATATTTACCAATGTAAATTAAGCAAGGATGTACTATGTCAATAGATACTCATGGCAGAGGGGAATTTGGATGTCAGGCATGATGAAAGTACTCTGGGGATTCTCTATCTTCTTGCATGTGCTTCACTCACATTTCTGGAACCAAACCAAAAATCAGGACACATGGTTTGACAAATATTTATCTACATATGAAGACATTAGGAGAAAATACTTGTTCTTAAATTCCATTACTGCACTTCTTGAGCCCTGGAAATATACCTGTGCTTTACCAATTCTCATACAGCACACACACCTCCATGTACACAGCCACACAGTTCTCTGCTCTACATTATCAGCACATCTGTATGAAATAATTCTCTCCACCTAGGAAAAGAGAACAACTCAGAGGCCTTGGTATGTTTGCTCCACCTCATACTTTGCCTCTCTGGAATCCTTTCATTGCCAGCAGAGAGGAGCAATTGATGCCTTTGGTGCCACCTGTTATTTTCTTCTCCACTTATATCACAATTAATCTCCATGGACAGATGAAGTGATACTTTTCAATTTGATACTACATACTTCCATCGATTTATGGAATTCTAACTTCCAGAACTTATTTTAAACTCTTAGCCAGTCCTCTATTCTTTGGCTACAAATGGAGTCTAGAGACAGAGCATGAAACCACACAAGAGGCTTTCAAGGTTGCACACTAGGTTCACCAGAGAAACTTTAAAATATTGATGCCCAGGATGTTCCCAGTGAATATTCTGATTTAATTCTTCAAGGGTGCAGCCCAAACACTGGTAATTAGAAAAACCAAGGTATAATCTACACACATTGAAATGTACTTATGTATCATTTGATAAGTTTTGACAGTGCATACACCCATATAACCCTCAGTCCTATCAAGATCTAGAATATTCTCATATCCCTCCAAATTTCTCCAGTGCTGCTCCAATCAATCCCCACCTGACACGAAGCAACTACTCTTCCTATTTCTATTTCTATAGGTGAGATTTGCCAATTCTAAAACCTTCATTTAAATTGAATATTATGTTTCTCATTATAGTTTTAATTAACATTCCCCTAGAGTAATGATGGTAAGCATTTTAATGTGCTTAGTGGTATATATCTTTATTTTGAAACATTTGTTCAACTCTTTTGCCTATTTTTTAAATTGGGTTGTTTTTCTTTTATTATAAAATTGTAGAAATTTTGAAAAATATATTCTGGATAAAAGTGCATTGTCATACAGATGGCCAACAGGCACATGAAAAGAAGCTCAATATCACTAATTATTAGAGAAATGCAAATTAAAACTACAATGAGATATCACCTCACATCAGTCAGAAGGGCCATCATTAAAAAGTCTACAAATAACAAATACTGGAGAGGGTGTGGAGAAAAAGCAGCCCACCTACACTGTTGGTGGGAATGTAAATTGATACAGCCACTATGGAGAACAGTATGGAGGTTCCTTAAAAAACTAAAAATAGAGTTACCATATGATCCTACTCCTGGGTGTATATCTGGAGAAAAGTCTAATTCGAAAAGATATTTGCACAGCAATCTTCACTGCAACACTATTTACAATACATGGAAGCAATCTAAATGTTCATCCACAGATGAATGGATAAAGAAAGTATATATACAATGGAATATTATTCAGCCATGAGAAAGAGTGAAATAATGCTATTTGCAGCAACTTGGATGGGCCTAGAGATTATCATACTAAGTGAAGTAAATCAGAGAAAGACAAATATCATAGGATACACTTATGTATGGAATCTAAAAAATGATACAAATAAACTTATTTACAAAACTCACAGACATAGAAAGCAAACCCGTGGTTACCAAAGGGTTTAGCAGTGGTGGGAGAGATAAATTAGGAGTTTGGGATTAACATATACACACTACTATATATAAAATAGGTAAATAACAGAACCTGCTGTATAGCACATGGAACTATATTCAATATCTTGTAATAACCTATAATGGAAAAGAATCTGGAAAAGAATATCACTTTGTATACCTGAAACTAATACAATATTGCAAATTAGCTATATTTCACTAGAAAAATACAGAAAAATGTACATTATCAGATATATGTGTTATGGATATTTCCTCTCAGTTTGTGACTTACATTATCCATTTATGTAAAGCTATCTTTTGGTAAGCAAACATTTTTAATGTTGAGAACTCTAATTACTATTGTATTTTTGTTCTAAAAACCCTTTGTCTATTCCAAGGTTGCAAAGGTATTCTCTTATGTTTTCTTCAGAAGTTTTAGGGCTTTTGATTTTATATTTATGTCTATGATGCATCTCTAAGCACTTTTACATATGGTGTGAGGTAAAAATGGAGGTTTTACTTTCTTTGGCAACTTATTTACCTTATAACTGGGAGTCTGTACTTTTGGCCTGCCTTTATCCATTTCCTCCGTCTCCTCTCACCACCTCTGGCCATCACCAATATGTTCTCTGTTTTTATGAGTTCAGTTTTTTTAGATTCCACAAATAGTTTTTTGAATGTTAAACTAATATTTCTGGACATATTTTTTGGATAAAATCTATTTGATCATAATGTTATATTTTTTATATATTTAAAATTAATTGGCTGCATATTTTCTAAGAATTTTTGCATCCTGTTTCATTAATGGTTTTGTTTATTTGTAATTATCTTTGTTGGGGTTTAGTATCAGAGTGGGCTGGCCACATAAAATAAGAAAGTGTTTAATCATTTTCTATTTTATGAGAGAGTTTATGTAGAATCGTTATCATTTATTCCTTAAATGTTTGGCAGAATTTTCCAGTCAAGCCATCTGGACTTCTAGTTTGTGAGACAGTTTTAATTTATATACCCAATTTCTTTAACAGATATAGGGCTATTCAGATTTTCTATTTTCTTTTGTGTCGGTTTGGGTAAGTTGTGTTTTTAAGGAGTTTAACCATTTTCATCTAAGGTATTGAATTATTCTGACAAAAAGTTATGCATAATTTCTATTTATTACTCCTTTAATAACTGTATAATTTGTAGTCATGTTCTCTTTTTCATTATGGATATCAGTAATTTGTTCCCTATCCCTTTCTGTCTTCTCTGTCTCCCTCTCTTGCTCTTTTTTAAGGTTTGACATTTTATTTATTTTACATCTTCATTAGAGTAAAACTGCTTCACTGTGTTGTGTTAGCTTCTATTGTATAACAAAGTGAATCAGCTCTACGTACACATATATCCACATATCCCCTCCCTCTTGCATCTTATCCCATGTGTCCAGGTGGTCAAAAAGCACTGAGCTGATCTCCCTGTGCTATGCAGCTGCTTTCCACTAGCTATCTATTTTACATTTGGTAGTGTCTATATGTCCATGACACTCTCTCACTTCATCCCAGCTTACACTTCCCCCTCCCTGTGTCCTCAAGTCCATTCTCTATGTCTGTGTCTTTATTCCTGTCCTGCCCCTAGGTTCTTCAGAACGATTTTTTTTCTGATTCCATATATATACATTAGAATACGATGTTTGTTTTTCTCTTTCTGACTTACTTCACTCTGTATGACAGACTCTAGGTCCATCCACCTCACTACAAAAAAACTCAATTTAGTTTCTTTTTCTGGCTGAGTAATATTCCATTGTATATATGTGCCACATCTTCTTTATCCGTTCATCTGTTGATGGACACTTAGGTTGCTTCCATGTCCTGGCTATTGTAAATACAGCTGCAATGAACATTGCGGTACATGACCCTTTTTGAATTATGGTTTTCTCAGGTTATATGCCCAGTAGTGGGATTGCTGGGTTGTATGGTAGTTCTAATTTTAGTTTTTTAAGGAACCTCCATACTGTTCTCCATAGTGGCTGTATCAATGTACATTCCCACCAACAGTGCAGGAGGGTTCCTTTTTCTCCACACCATCTCCAGCATTTATTGTTTGTAGATTTTTTGATGATGGCCATTCTGACCAGTGTGAGGTGATACCTCATTGTAGTTTTGATTTGCATTTATCTAATGATTAGTGATGTTGCGCATCCTTTCATGTGTTTGTTGGTAATCTGTATATCTTCTTTGGAGACATGTTTATTTAGGTTTTCTGCCTATTTTTCAATTGGGTTATTTGGTTTTTTGATATTGAGCTGTATGAGCTGCTTGTAAATTTTGGAGATTACTCCTTTGTCAGTTGCTTCATTTGCAAATATTTTCTCCCATTCTCAGGGTTGTCTTTTCATCTTGTTTATAGTTTCCTTTGCTGTGCAAAAGCTTTTCAGTTTCATTAGGTCCCATTTGGTTATTTTTGTTTTTATTTCCATTTCTCTGGGAGGTGGGTCAAAAAGGATCTTGCTGTGATTTATGTCATAGAATGTTCTGCCTATGTTTTCCTCTAAGAGTTTTATACTGTCTGACTTTATAAGAGGTCTTTAATCCATTTTGAGTTTATTTTTGTGTACGGTTTTAGGGAGTGTTCTAATTTCATTCTTTTACATGTAGCTGTCCAGTTTTCCCTGCACCACTAATTGAAGAGGCTGTCTTTTCTCCATTGTATATTCTTGCCTCCTTTATCAAAGATAAGGTGACCATATGTGTGGGGTTTTATCTCTGGGCTTTCTATCCTGTTCCATTGATCTATATTTCTGTCTTTGTGCCAGTACCATACTGTCTTGATTACTGTAGCTTTGTAGTATCATCTGAAGTCAGGGAGTCTGATACCTCCAGCTTCATTTTTCTTTCTCAAGTTTACTTTGGCTATTTGGGGTCTTTTGTGTTTCCATACAAATTGTGAATTTTTTTGTTCTAGTTCTGTGAAAAATGCCATTGGGAGTTTGACAAGGATTGCATTGAATCTGTAGATTGCTTTGGGTAGTAGAGTCATTTTCACAATGTTGATTCTTCCAATCCAAGAACATGGTATATCTCTCCATTTGTTTGTACCATCTTTAATTACTTTCAACAGTGTCTTATAGTTTTCTACATACAGGTCTTTTTTCTCCTTAGGTAGGTTTATTCCTAGGTAGTTTGTTCTTTTTGTTGCAATGGTAAATGGGGGTGTTTCCTTAATTTCTCTTTCAGATTTTTCTTCAGTAGTGTATAGGAATGCAACAAGTTTCTGTGTATTAATTTTGTATCCTGCTACTTTACCAAATTCATTGATTAGCTCTAGCAGTTTTCTGGTAACATCCTTGGGATTCTCTATGTATAGTATCATGTCATCTGTGAACAGTGACAGCTTTACTTCTTCTTTTCTGATTTAGATTCCTTTTATTTCTTTTTCATCTCTGATTGCTGTGGCTAAAAATTCCAAAACTCTGTTGAATAATAATGGTGAGAGTGGGCAACCTTATCTTTTTCCTGATCTTACTGGAAATGATTTCAAATTTTCACCATTGAGAATGAAGGTGGCTATGGGTTTGTCATATATGGCTTTTATTATGTTGAGGTAAGTTCCCTCTATACCTACTTTCTGGAAGGTTTTTACCATAAATGGGTGATTAATTTTGTCAAAAGCTTTTTCTGCATCTATTGAGATGATCATATAATTTTAATTCTTCAATTTGTTATTATGGTGTATTACATTGATTGATTTGCATATATTAAAGTATCCTTGCATTCCTGGGGTAAACCCTACTTGATCATGGTGTATTATCCTTTTAATGTTATGTTGGATTCTGTTTGCTAGTATTTTGTTGAGGATTTTTGCATCTTTGTTCATCAGTGATATCAGCCTTTAGTTTTCTTTCTTTGTGACATCTTTGTGTGGTTTGGTATCAGGGTGATTGTGGCCTCATAGAATGAGTTTGGGAGTGTTCCTTTCTCTGCTATATTTTGGAAGAATTTGAGAAACATAAATGTTAATTCTTCTCTAAATGTTTGATAGAATTAGCCTGTGAAGCCATCTGGTCCTGGGCTTTTGTTTATTGGAATATTTTTAATCACAGTCTCAACTTCAGTGCCTATGAATTGTCTGTTTATATTTTCTATTTCTTCCTGGTTCAGTCTTAGAAGGTTGTGGTTTTCTAAGAATTTTTCCATGTCTTCCAGGTTGTCCATTTTATTGGCATATAGTTGTGTGTAGTAATCTCTCATGATCCTTTGTATTTTTGCAGTGTCAGTTGTTACTTCTCCTTCCTCATTTCTAATTTTATTGATTTGAGTCTTCTCCCTTTTGTTCTTGATGAGTCTGGCTAATGGTTTATCCATTTTCTTTATCTACTCAAAGAACCAGATTTTAGTTTTAATGATCTTTGTTATTGTTTCCTTCATTTCTTTTTCATTTATTTCTGATTGGATCTTTATGATTTCTCTCCTTCTGCTAAATTTGGGGGTTTTGTTCTTCTTTCTCTAACTGCTTTAGGTGTAAGTTTAGGTTGTTTATTTGAGATGTTTCTTGTTTCTTGAGGTAGGATTGTTTTGCTATATACTTCCCTCTTAGAACTGCTCTTGCTGTATCCCATAGGTTTTGGGTTGTTGTTGTCATTTGTTTCTAGGTATTTTTTTATTTCCTCTTTGATTTCTTCAGTGATGTCTTGGTTATGTAGTAGCATATTGTTTAGCCTCCATGTGTTTGTAGTTTTTACAGATTTTTTCTTGTAATTCATATCTAGTCTCATAGTGCTGTGGTTGGAAAAGATACTTGATATGATTTCAATTTTCTTAAATTTACCAAGGCTTTATTTGTCACCCAAGATATGATCTATCTTGGAGAATATTCCATGAGCACTTGAGAAAAAAGTGTATTCTGTTGTTTTTGGATGGTATGTCCCGTAAATATCAACTAAGTCCATCTTGTTTAATCTATCATTTAAAGCTTGCATTTCCTTATTTATTTTCATTTTGGATGATCTGTCCATTGGTGAAAGTGGGGTGTTAAAGTCCCCTACTATGATTGTGTTACTGTCAATTTCCCCTTTTATGGCTGTTAACATTTGCCTTATGTACTGAGGTGTTCCTATATTGGGTGCATAAATAATTACAGTTGTTATATCTTCTTCTTGAATAGAACCATTGATCATTATATAGTGTCCTTCTTTGTCTCTTGTAATAGTCTTTATTTTAAAGTCTATTTTTTCTTATACAAGAATTGCTACTCCAGCTTTCTTCTTATTTCCATTTCCGCGGAATATCTTTTTCTATCCCCTCACTTTCAGACTGTATGTGTTCCTAGGTCTGAAGTGGGTCTCTTGTAAACAGCATATATATGGGTCTTGTTTTTGTATCCATTCAGCCAGGCTATGTCTTTTGGTTGTAGCATTCATCCACTTACATTTAAGGTAATTATCATTGTGTATGTTGCTATTACAATTTTCTTAATTGCTTTGGGTTTGTTATTGCAGGTTTTTCCCTTCTCTGTGTTTCCTGCCTAGAGAAGGTCCTTTATTATTTGTTGTAAAGCTGGTTTGGTGGTGCTGAATTCTCTTAGCTTTTGCTTGTCTGTAAAGGTTTTAATTTCTCTGTCAAAACTGAACGAGATCCTTGCTGGGTACAGTAATCTTGGTTGTAAATTTTTCCCTTTCATCACTTTAAATATGTCCTGCCAGTCTCTACAGGCTTGCAGAATTTCTGCTGAAAGAACTGCTGTTAACCTTATGGGGATTCCCTTGTATGTTAATTGTTGCTTTTCTCTTGCTGCTTTTAATATTTTTTCTTTGTATTTAAGTTTTGATTAGTATTAAAGTTTGATTAGTATGTGGTTTGGCATGTTTCTCCTTGGTTTTATCCTGTATGGGACTCTGCATTTCCTGGAGTTGATTGACTATTTCCTTTCCCATATTAGGGAAGTTTTCAACTATATTCTTTTCAAATATTTTCTCAGTCCCTTTCTTTTTCTCTTCTTCTGGGACCCCTATAATTCGAATGTTGGTGCATTTAATGTAGTCCCAGAAGTCTCTGAGACTGTCCTCAATTCTTTTCATTGTTTTTTCTTTCTTCTGCTGTGTAGTAATTATTTCCACTATTTTATCTTCCAGGTCACTTATCTGTTCTCCTGCCTCAGTCATTCTGCTATTGATTCATTCTAGAGAATTTTAAATTTCATTTATTGTGTTGTTCATCATTGTTCGTTTGCTCTTTAGTTCTTCTAGGTCCTTTTTAAACTTTTCTTGTATTTTCTCCATTTTATTTCCAATATTTTGGATCATCTTTACTATCATTACTTTGAATTCTTTTTCAGGTAGACTTCCTATTTCCTCTTCATTTGTTTGGTCTGGTGGGTTTTTACCTTGCTCCTTCATCTGCTGTGTATTTCTGTGTCTTCTCATTTTGCTTAACTTACTGTGTTTGGGGTCTCCTTTTTGCAGGCTGCAGGTTAGTAGTTCCCATTGTTTTTGGTGTCTGCCCCCAGTGGGTAAGGTTGGTTCAGTGGGTTGTATAGGGTTCCTGGTGGAGGGGACTGGTGCCTGTGTTCTGGTGGATGACCCTGGATCTTGTCTTCCTGGTGGGCAGGACTGTGTCCGCTGGTGTTTTTTGGGGTGTCTGTGAACTTATTATGATTTTAGGCAGTCTCTCTGCTAATGGGTGGGGTTGTGTTCCTGTCTTGTAAGCTGTTTGGCATGGGGTGTCCAGCACTGGAGCTGGCTGGTCATTGAGTGGAGCTGAGTCTTAGCATTGAGATGGACATCTCTGGGAGAGCTCTTGCTGATTGATATTATGAGGAGCTGAGAGTTCTCTGATGGACCAAAGTCCTGAACTTGGCTCTCTCACTTCAGAGGCTCAGGGTTGACACCCAGCTGGAGCACCAAGACCCTGTCAACCACACGGCTCTAGTCCTCTCCTTGGCACTCTGCGACACAATCAGGAGAAATCTCTGAATTCCTGGGTTGTCGCTGCACCAGGACCCCAGCCCCTGCTGCGGGTGTCCCTGATGGTGTTCAAAGAAGAAAATGGTTCCTGATGGAGGAGACTGAGTGGAGGAGGCAGCTTCACCAGGCTGCTGCCAGATGGGCTGGTTCAGAAACAGAGTGTAGTGCCCTGAAGCTGCCCTTAAAGGCAAATGTTTAAGGGACAGGCACAGTTTGTCTTCTGGCAGGAAGTTTTGATACCTCCAAGCTCCCAGCAATAACTGCTTGACTTGAGGATAGTGGAAAGTCTTGTCGAATTACTGTAGCCTTGACCTTGACAGACTTAGCATGGGAGCTCTCTGTGTGGGGGCCAGAAGTGCCCATGCTACCCCAGGCCCTTTGGGTCCCTTCCTTTGCATATGCAATTTTTTTTAAAGTAACTGCCAAATTCTTTTCCAGAGTGACTGTACTATTTGATATTCCTA